>NC_061111.1:25278957-25299118 GCF_002878395.1 Capsicum annuum
AGAAACTTGAAGGTGGGATCTCATTGTGGGAGGTTGTTTTGAACTCACATGTGTTTTGTTTTGTAGGATTTGTATTGTACTGTTGTGTGTGGCGTTGTGGACTGATTAGGTGTATTTATGGACCATAACTTGCAGGGTTATTTTTGGTATAACCACAATGGAACTTGAGGCTTCAAATGCTCAAACAATGGATAATAATGTCATCAATTTCATTTTGGCTCGCCTTGAAACTATGTCCCGAGATGTGGCTAGGTTGAATATGGGTCTTGAGAAATTAGATACGGATGTTGCATCAATAAGTGGGAGATTATAACACTTGGAAATCCAAAGGAGCTGACCTTCCACACCTCAAAACAATTCCCCAACTAATCCTCTCGGGACTATGCACCAAATGCTATATCCACCAATTGCCACAAATCCAACCAATCTCTACTCCCGAAGCCAAGAACAAGATAGACCAAACCATCCTCCACTCCATCAATTCCAACAAGAAGGGCTTGGAACCCAAATACCACCACCAAACCTGAACTCTCTCATCCAAACTCCACTTGACCAAAGACCTCACTATCCAAATCCAATCCTGCCACTACAAGCTCCACTTAACCCAAATAGACCCATACATGTTAAGGGCTATGGTAGGGGAGAACAACATGGTGTTTATGGGCCGTATGATGATGTTTACTTGGGGGAAGAAAGAATGAGGGGTAGACATGGAGAGTTAGACCGAGAGGTGAGATATGGCTATCCAAACCGAGATGTAGGTCTCAATTCCATCAAAGTGAGCCTTCCCATTTTCAAAGATGAGAGTGATCTCGAAGCCTACCTTGCATGGGAGTCATCTTGTGATAAGATCTTCCAATTCAATGATCTCATCGAAGAAAATAAAATTTTCTATGCTATAGCTCACTTTGAAGGGTATGCTAATACATGGTGGGAGTATATTAAACGGTTTGGGAATGAGATGATTGGGGGACAACCTCCTCCTTGGTTTCGGTTGAAGAACCTTATGCGGTAACGGTACTTTCCCGAGACTTATAGGCATGATCTTCTTGCCAAATCGCATAATTTGAGGCAAGGAAGCAAGTGTCATGGCTTACTATGATGAATTTCAATAAATGATGTTGAAACTTGACCACCGAGGTGAGTAAGTAAGTCATGACATTGTGCGCTTCAAGGTTGGGTTAAACAAGGACATCTCCACTCGTATGATTCTTCACCAATTCGACACCGTAGATGGCATCTTCCACGTGGCCTTAGAGGTTGAGAGGGAGATCAAAGAGAACTTATTCATGGCTACCCAACCCAATGCCACCAAGGGTTTCCAAAAACATCCTCCAAGGTATGAAGGTAAATTAAATTCTACTTCCAATCCCAAGGGGTTTCAATGCTTCAAGTATCAAGGGTGGGGGAACCAGGCTAGTGAGTGCCCAAACTGGCGGAATATAATCCTAAGGGGGGGTTAAATTGTACTATCTTAGAGAAGGGGTGGGCATTGAATTAGTTAAGAATGATGACAAATCGCAAGATAGAGAGCAAAAAGAAGCCGAAGTGCAAAATGAAGAGTATGGAGAAGATGTGTGGCCGGAAGAAGGAGATTGTGAAGTGACTTTGTAAAAGAGGTGAGCTCGTGAATTTGTTGTCAAATTCCTCTCAAGATAGAGAGGATAATACAAGTATGATCATGATCATGACATTTTTGAGTATTTTTGAAGAGTAGTCACTAAAGGGCTCTTTTGTCATTTCTCTATTATTTGTAATGTTGTATAAATAGAACCTTGTAGGGTTTATTATCTTAGTTTATGCTTGATATTGAAGAAATTACTCTTGTGAGAAAGAGTTCTCAAAGCTGAAATTAGGGCATAGCATAAAGGTGGATTCTCTTGTGTGTTGCAAAGCTTGAGACTTTGGTTCTTTGAGTGGTGATGCCCCTCTTGTGTCATTGTAAAAGTTAGGTGTTTGTTGTATGAAGTGTTAAAGTTCCAAGAGTTGAATATGCTCTTGGGTTGTTAAGACTACATCAATACTTGTCTAACTATCTATCTTTGCTTCTTGTCCTAATCTTGTAGTTTGTGTTGTTGTTGTTCAAGCCATTTGGTTATTGTTGTTGTAACATTGTTGTTCTTCATTTTTATTGTCATAATATAGTTTGGTTTGGTTCTGGAAATTAGGTGTTAAACACCTCATTACATGGTGTTCTTGTTGTGTTCTTGAATGCGAGAGAGGTCACCAAAAGAGGTTCATAGTTCCTTGAACTAGTGAACTGTTTTGGTGTTTGTTTTCTTGTGTTCTTGGGCTGTCTTGTATCAGGAAGAATAATACCTTCGGCCTGATCTGCACTCAGGAAAAGAGGTGCAGGTACTTGGCTCGCATGTCTTCTTCTGCCTCCCAAGTAGCGCCCTCAACTGACTGGTTCCGCCACAAAACTTTGACCAAGGGAACCTCTTTGTTCCTCAGTCTATAGATCTGGAAGTCTAGGATCTCAATAGGAATCTCATCGACTGAAAGACTGTTTTGAATATCAGCACTCTCTGAAGGATCTACTACAACGGAATCACCAATATGCTTTTTAAGCATGGAGACATGAAAATAGGATGAACGGCTGATAATTCTGCGGGCAACACAACTTCATAGGCTACTTTACCAACACGACTCAAGACTCTCTAGGGGCCCACATAACGGGGACTAAGCTTCCCCTTTTTACCAAACCTCTTTACCCCTTTCATGGGTGAAATCTTTAAGTACACCAAATCACCCACATCAAACTCAAGATCCCTTCTTCTCACATCGGCATATGACTTTTGATGACTTTAACCTGCCTTCAATCTTTCTCTAATCAACTTCATCTTTTCCATAGCCTCGAATACCGCATCAGGTCCAGTCACTGCAGCCTCACCCACTTTAAACCAACCTATGGTTGATCTACATCTTCAACTATACAAAGCCTCAAATGGTGCCATCTCGATGCTATCATGGTAACTATTGTTATAAGCAAACTCTATCAATGGAAAATGCTCATCCCAACTACCTTTGAAGTCAACAGCACATGCCCTCAACATATCTTCTAGAGTCTGAATGGTCCTCTCAACCTTACCATCTATTTGTGGATGAAAAGCAGAACTCAAATAAACTTGGGTACCAAGACCCTGCTGAAATGCTCTCCAAAACTGAGAAGTGAACTGAGTACCCTTATCTGAAATAATAGACAAGGGAACTCCATGCAGCCTGACTAGCTCCTGGATATACCATCTAGCATAATCCTCATCTGTATAAGATATATGCATGGTCAAGAAATGCGCGGACTTAGTCAACCTATCTACAAAAACCCAACTAGAATCATGATGACGATGCGAAAGAGGTAAACCAATCATGAAGTCCATATTCACCTCTTCCCACTTCCAAATGGGTATACCAAATTCTTGTATCACACCACCAAGTCTTTGGTGTTCTACCTTAACATGTTGGAACATTACACACTTTGCTACAAACTCAACTATATTCTTCTTCATACCACTCCACCAATAGATTTTCTGTAAGTCATGGCACATCTTGGTAGCGCCGGGATGGATAGAATACCGTGTTCCATGCATTTCAGCCATAATCCTCTACCTCAGATCATCAACACATGGAACACACAATCTACCCTACAATCTCAACACGTCATCTCCCCCTTGGAAGAAAACCTCTACCTTTTGGTCCTTAACTAACTCCTTAAGTCTGACCAAACTAGGATCTCTGTCTTGCTTCTCCTTCACTTACAAAATTAAAGAGGATTCAAAACTAATTTGCACAAAAGTACTTTCCTCAGCTGAATCAAGCAACCTAACACCCAATCTAGCCAAAAAATGTATATCACGAGCTAACTCTTTCTTACCTTTCTCTATATGAGCAACACTACCCATAGACAACCTGCTAAGGGCATCTGCCACTATATTGGCCTTGCCCGGGTGATATAACACACTCATATCATAGTCTTTTAACAACTCTAACCACCTCCTCTGCCTAAAATTCAACTCCTTCTTGGTAAACACATACCGCGGGCCCTTATGATCAGTAAACACATTAACATGGACACCACAAAGATAGTGTCTCTAGACTTTCAAAGAAAAGACCACAGCAGCTAATTCAAGATCATGGGTTGGGTAGTTCTTTTCATGCGGCTTTAACTGTCTAGAGGCATAGGCTATAACCTTACCTCTTTCCATCAACACACAACCCAAATTAACTATAGAGGCATCACAATACACCACAAAACCATCTGTACCATCAGGAAAAGTCAACACAAGGGCTGAAGTAAGTCGAATCTTCAACTCCTAAAAACTTTTCTCACTGGAATCTGACCACTGGAACTTAACTTTTTTGGGGTCAAATGGGTCATGGGAGATGAAATAGAAGAAAAACCTTCAAAAAAATAGTGGTAGTAGCCATCTAGACCCAAGAAACTTCTAATGTCAGATGGGAAAATAGGTCTAGGTCAATTTCTTACAGCCTTTGTCTTTTAGGGATCAACTCTAATGCCTTCAGCTGAAATGATATGACCCAGAAAGGCTACTGATCTTAGCCAAAATTCACACTTACTAAATTTGGCAAATAACTGGTGATCTGTAAGAGTTTGCAAGATAATTCTAAGGTGATCTGCATGGTCGTTCTCAGTATGGGAGTACACAAAGATGTCATCAATGAAAACAATGACAAACATATCAAGATATTTCTTGAACACTTGATTCATGAGCTCCATAAAAGCTGCTGGGGCATTGGTTAACCCGAAAGACATGACTAGAAACTCAAAGTGACCATAGCGGGTTCGAAAGGCTGTTTTTGGAATATCACATTCCCTTATTTTAAGCTGATGATAGCCAGATCTAAGGTCTATCTTAAAGAAATAACTTGCTCCTTGCAACTGATCAAATAGGTCATCAATTCTTGAAAGAGGATACTTATTTTTGGCTGTGACCTTGTTAAGCTGATGATATTCAATGCACATACGCAATGGACCATCTTTCTTTCGCACGAATAGAACAGTTGAGCCCTAAGAAGAAACATTGGGCCTTATGAAACCTTTATCTAAAAGATGTTTGAGTTGCTTTTTAAACTCCTTAAGCTCTGCAGGTGCCATACGGTATGGCAAAATAGAAATGGACTGGGCGTCGAGAAGAAGGTCAATCCTAAATTCTATCTCTCTATCGGGAGGTACACTTGAGAGATCTTCCAGAAAAATACTAGGAAACTCATTAACAATACTAACTAAATGAATAGTTGGAGCCTCGGACTTAGTGTCTTTGACTCTAACTAGTTGATAAATGCAACCTTTGGATATTAGCTTTCTGGCTTTGATATAGGAGATAAAATGACTCTTGGGAGATACCGAACTCTCGAACCACTCAAAAACTGGTTCATTAGGAAACTGAAACTTGACCACACGAGTACAATAGTTTATAGATGCATAACAAGAATGAAGCCAATCCATACCCAGAATAAGGTCAAAATTCACCATGTCTAACTCTATCAAGTCAGCAAATATGACTCTATAAAGAACAGTAACAGGACAATGTTTATACACTTGTTTAGCAATAATTGACTCCCCTACTAGTGTGGAAACTAGGAAAGGATCAGGAATTATTTTAGGACTTATTTTGAAATTCACAGCTACAAGTGGGGTCACATAAGAGAAACTTGACTCGGGGTCCAACAACACATAAACATCAAAGCAAAAGAAACGGAGCATACCAGTAATAACATGGAGAGAGTCTTTCTTCTCCTGATGGGATGGTAAGGCATAGAATCTGTCCTGGTACTGACTGCTAGTAGTGCTAGATGAAGTGCCCTGAACAGGGCGAGATGAGGTACAGGAGCTGGTGCACTAGTAGTATGTTCCTAAGGTCGGGCATCTCTATTTCCCTGCCTAGCATGCAGGCAATCTCTAAGTCTGTGGCCTATCTTTCCACAACCAAAACAACCCCTCTAGTCTACTAAGCACTCACTGGGATGGTCCCTACCACGTTTAGCACAAGGAGGATAGCGGGGTCTATTACTTACACTATTCTGCGACCTAGACATAGAAAACATATTTCTTTGCTCCTATCTGCCTCTAGGTGCAGGAGCACTAGCTGATAAAGGTACTGACATAGACGAACATCTCTATAACTATGGGCGATTCCCTCCATGGGACCTAGCCTGACTAGACTCATGCTGCTCAGATCTAGTCCTCCTGTTACCCATCACTCTATCTCTCTCCCTTATCTTATCCACCTTTATCTGCTATGCATGCATCATCAACCTAGCCAGATCCATATCCCTACTCAGCATCGTTGTCCTACACTCTTTCAGTACCAAACTAAAAACACCTTTTATGAACTTTCTCATACTAGTTTGGGTGTTAGAAATCAAATTAGGAGAAAACTTGGCCAACTGGTTGAACTTCAAGCAGTATTCCTTAACAGTCATGGAGCCCTACCTTAAGTTCATAAACTCCTCAATCAATGTTTCCCTTATCTCAAGAACTTGTCCAAGAATTTATCTTAGAATACCTTTCAAGTCATAGGAGAAACACCCTCACATCTACCCTTCTTTCATGCTACCACCTAATTATAAGCCCTGTCTTTCAACCTATATGACGCCAGCTCAACACTTTCTTCCTCAGAGACATGCATCATCTATGTGATTTTTCTCACCTCCTCAAGGTATAACTGTGGGTCCTCACCTGCCTTAGACCCATAAAACTCTGGCGGATTCATTCGCATAAAATTACAAATCCCAGCAGTAGTTAAATCACCTCCCCGCTAATTTGTAACTGCGGCCTGGTTATTGGCCTGAGCATTAGCAGTGACTGCTTGGGCTAACGCCTGAAAGGCCGTTCAAAACTTCACATGAGACACTATCTCATACAAGGGATCAACAGGCTGGGGTTGCTCATTATCGTTTCTGCGGGCGTTCGCTCTTCGGGGAGGCATTTTTTAAAATAAAAGAGAATGAATTATTAGATGAGAGGGAAAATTGTAGGCATGATAGAATCTAAAAGAAAGAAACAACTTTTTCCTAAAATGTCTCACAGCCTCTTGCTCATAGATGTGGCACACTACACACCGATGATCAAGACTCTGCTCAATACAGCTTGTTAAACTCCCTAGGACTCCTTAAACCTGGCTCTGATACCAAGTTTGTAACAACCTGAAATCTCCTCCCGGGATGTCACACAGTGTTTAAGGATACAAGTAGCCCAAAGATAACCCTTTGAGCCTGTCACTACATAAAATAACTCATTTTGAGAAGAAATAAACAAAACACTGGCATTGTTGTATCAAATGATAGAAAATATGAAGAAAATACTCGGTCCAAATGACCACAAAACTGGAAATCTCAACATACTAACAATCTGGTAACTAGTCTGACAAAGCCTCTACTACTCCATGAACTAGAGAGCTATTGGGACAGGTCTCCAACTAACTCAAACTAAACTGAAAGCAATAATATATCTACTAAAATACAAAAATGTTTGAAGATAGGTCCTCGAACCATAACGACTCACTACTATGGAGATGTAGACAAAGTTACTCAGAAATTACTGACGAGGCTGGGACTGAGCACCTGAACCTATATTATAAGACAATGTAGTACATAGACGTATACATGGATCAGCACTTAGGAATGTACTGAGTATATGGGGGTGTATGCATATACATAAAACAATATCCATGCTCTTTAATCAATTCATGCATGCAAATATGAATGACTCACATAGCTTGAATAAGTCTAATATAATAAGCTCATAAATCATGTAGAATAAAGTATGTAACATAAATCTCGTGAGTCAATATACTTTAGCTTTAAAACTTGTACTCTCTTCTTAATCTCGTTAATTGAAGACTAAAGAAAGCATTAAACAATACTTTCCAACTCATGCATATATCTCATGGAGAGTAAAACTTCTTTAATGCTCAAGAACTTAGAACTCTTTTAAACTCAAGACACTGGAACTCAAAATTCTATAACTCTTACTAGTAGAGAAAACTACTTTCTTCTTGGAAAAAATTTACTTCAAGAAACTATTTTGGAAATCTTACTATTAGGGAAAATCACTTATCCCAAAGCTTTAGGGAAAATATTCTATCTCAAAGGAGGTTCTCTTAACTGACAAAAACCATGCGAGCTACATGGAGTCCAATGTCTTGTCCTCCGAAGGAAGAAACCTCATGTTGGGGAGAGGAGTCATACTCTTGCTAGGGAGTGTAACCTTAACTCAGTGATCACTTATCTCAACCTCGGGCCCATAAATCTCAATCCTATGGTGGCACGTAGTTCTGGGTATGAAATCATAGTAACTTACCCAACTAGGTGCTAAATACTACTCTCTTTAGTTAGCTATGCTCATCTTAGGGAAATCCACTTTAAAATAATCTCATGGTTCATAAGAACCCAACTATAAATTCTGTAATCTCATTTGGTAAAGTAGATTTCAAAGCTACTATGGCCGTTAAGGTAAAAAATTTCTCAATGATCTCAAAATACTCAAATCATGGGTGCTTATAGCACAAAAGTTCATGAAATTGCAAATCTCAAGTAGGTCTTAGTGACCAATAATCAAATCTCAAATTAAGACTCATCAAAATGCATACTAGATATCATATGGACTCATAAATCATATAAAAATTTGAAATTTACAGCAATTTGTCTCAAAATATCAACGTACTCATATACTTGAATTTCTAGAGCATTGCAACCATTAAATTCTCAAGGAATAACAATATAGGGTATAAACCCAGCTTCAATTTCTTAAGAAAATATGTAAAATCATGCTATTTGACTTTAATTCATGGAAACATCAAAAGCTTCCAACCAATAACAATGGGTGAAAACCCCTTATTCAATTTCATATAAAATCTCATAAATTGCAAAAAACGTATAGTTTAAAATAAGTCTTTGGGAACAAGGGTGAAAGGATTACCCTTATTCAAAACCCCGCATACCTTAGATTGTGAAACTAGATGAGCAATTTTGCTTGAAACCCTTCTTCTTACTTTTTGAGAGAGGGTTCTTGAAGCCTTGGACTTGGAGAACTCGAATCTCAACTCAATTTATAGAATCTATGGAGAGTTCTTAAATTTCTTGGAAAAGGGTTTTGGGTTTGTTCTTTAGGAAGAAACCTTAGCCTTTGGATGTTTTGGGAGATAATGAAGTCATATGCTTCATTTTGCATATATTTAAGTGTTAAAAGGGGGAAAAGGCCAAAAAGTCCTTTTAAAATGACTTGAAAATAATGAACGGGATTTGTGACGGTCGGAGTGACGGTCCATCGCTAGTTTGATGGTCTATCGGATCGTCCGTCGCACGTTGGTCAGAAAAAGGCCATACTTGCTTAGTTACGATGGTCCATCGCTAGCTTGACGGTCCGTCGTCTTAGCCGTCGCACTTAGGCTAGAAGAGGGAGTCACTACCTTGGTTGTGATAATCTGGGTGATGGTCTGTTGTAAACTCGACGGTCTATCAACCTGTCTGTCGCACCTGGGCGGTTCCGACAACTCTTAGTAAAACGGCCATAACTTCTCACTCTGATAACAGATTTGAACAAAATTGGTATCGTTAGAAAGCTAATTCAATTCTCCACATGACAAAAAATAGATATTAGAGAAATTCTACATGGTTTAAAATATTTCTTACTTGGGAAGTTATCCCTTACTCTTCTTAAAGATGAAACTCAACTTAAAGAAAAATTTGGGGTATTATATTAAGTGTATCCAGTTTTCTTTCAAAATTATTATTGTAGGGAATGTTGTGTAGAAGAATGTTGGAACTATATTTCCACCCGAGTAGTAGTATATGCTAAAATATCATGGCCTAATGGTAGTGACATGGTCCAAAAGTTGGTGACATGAAGTCACTAGGTTAGCAATTAGAGTCAGGGTGACTATTGGGTAAATAAGTAGTTTTGGTTGTATAACCCTTTGATTTAGTGGTGGTTCTCTCTTTTTTGGTGGTTGGATTATAAGGTGGCAAGACTTATAGATTGTATAGTGGTGTGTGGAGAAAGTTTTTGGCTTTGATTTTTTTTTATTTACTTATTCAAAATAGGAGAGAGCCTAGAGTTGATAGTTATGGTAGTTACAGAAATCCCTTATAGGCTGTGATTGAAAATGGTTAGATTAGTTAATAAGTTATAAATATATACTCACTATTGTATGTGGAATTTGAAGGTAGTCTAAATGTATGCTTGGGTAAGTAAGTATGATGTAAGAAAGTAGAATATGTAGATAAGATCGTATTGGGTTATAATATAAGATTAAGGTTGACCATGTCTATTATGTGACTTTACCCCCTTGACCTTTTTTTTCTTTAGTGATTGTAAACTATTACTTTATGAGAGAAGGTATGTAGTGAATTTTGAGTTGTAATAGTGATGTCAAGTAATGGGTTGTGATTGTAGGCGGTAGTTAAATGAAATGAGTATTTTGACTTGATTTCCCAATTTGATGGACTAGTATAATATGTTGCATGCCTCACTAGTGGTACGTGATTGTTACTAGACTATAGGCTTGAACTTTAGATATGGAATGTGGTGGTAAGAGTAGTAGTTTAAGGTTAATGATGTATGTTTTGTGGGAATAAATTAGTAGGCTTGATGTGATTTGTGGAAGAGCCCAGGTTGATAATTTATGAAATGTTAAGTGGTAATTATGAGGTATATGTGTATATGAGGACTAGTTTTAAAATGATGAATTGTGGGTGAGTCATTAAGTGGATAAGAGCATAAGTACATAAGAATAAGTTGCACCCCCAGGTAGTATGGCGTAGGGAAAGATTTTATAAGTTACGTGATTAATGGTCTAATTTTAAAACGTTAAATATTGGAGAGTGGATTTTTATGTGATAAGGAGTGAGGATGTGTATGCTCATGAGACTACAGGTTATAGGTTGATGACGATAGAAGATAGTGAAAATTCTGAGCAGCGTTCTTGGAAAACAATGCCTTTAGAGTATACTTAAAATGGGAAAGTTTAGCATTTATGTGTATAAGCGTTTTGAGTACCAGTTTGTGTTCTTGTTATTGTAGTATGGAGAAATCTGGTGAGTTATTGTACGGTGTTCGTTAGAGTTGAATTGAGGAAATATTGGTTGGCAATATGAGCCATGAGTATGGTTTTACAAATTTTGTTAAGTTGTAAGTTATGTGATTAAAGGTGTAATGCGGGTATTCTAAGGAGTTGAAGATAGAGTGTTAAGTGTTTAGAAGAGTGGATGTCCATGCCCATAATAATGTTAGTCATAAGTTGGTGACTTTGGGATTAGAGGAAGTTATGATTAGTAACCCTGAAGGGGGATGAACCAAAAAGAAGAGTGGATGTCCATGCCCATAATAATGTTAGTCATAAGTTCGTGTGTATACCGATATCCCCTATTGTATTGAAAACTGTGGTTATAGATTGATAAGAGGTTATATTCTCAAACTAGGAGGGTGACTTTGATCTAACGAGGAGATGATGGATTAAAGTAGTTCCCGAATTTTTTTTGTGGTGTCAAGTTTCAAATAAATCATGTTAAATCAATTCCTATTCAAGCAAGCTCCTCCTACTTCGATTTGAATGGATATCTACCGATGTCTTATGTATTCATGTCTTGCCTATGCCTAAGGTTTGAGCTCTCTATGTAACTCATGTTATGTTCCGACCTTCAAGCAAGAAGCGATAATGTACCTCAGTGATCCAATATTCCAAGTATCCAAGCTCTATGTTATGTTGCTTATGAACCATAAATTTGTGTCCCAAATCATGCTTGATTCTAAGGAACTATGTTTTCATATGTTACTGATTCAATTTATGTTTGGATTAGCCAAATGATTAAGTTGTCGAACTCATGACTATTTTAGCTTTGAAGATGAGAAGCGATAGCTTCGAGTAGAAGTCCTTGTCTCAATCGTCAAGTTCATGAATTCCAAACTTATGTTATACGACTTGTGATGTAAGCACTCCTATTTCTCACTATGGTCTATCCTAAGAACTCATGCTATGTGACATTTATGCCAGAGCGTCTCTTTACTTATGACTCGGACACTTGATAGCTGAAGCACTTAGTGATTGTATCGTACCATCAAATCATGTCCCTCCTTGAGTAGTACGATAAGTATAAGTTATGGTCTAATAGTGTTACTTTCTTTCATGATGTTTATACTCGAGTCCCTTAATGACCCTCCGTGTGTTAGTATGATAGTGGTTGTGGAAACGGAATAATGTTTCAGGTAGGGGAGAATATGTTCTTGAATGTGAAAATTTTGATGTGATTCCTTTAGCAAAAATTATATGAGAAGGGGGGAAAAGGAGATGAACTTTCGTTACGTAAGATAGTTAAAAAGGAGTTATGAGGCAAAAATCTGAGTGAGAATGATTGAATTTGCTAATCTTAGAGGGAAGATCCATGAAGTGGGGTGTAGTAATAATAGGCTTAAATTTTGTGATTGATGAAAACACAAACCAATGTGTTATGTGGTTAGTATTCCCTGATTTAAGACTTGAGGTTGTTGGATTATAGTGATGGGGTGAGATAATTTCTTAACGTGATATAGAGTACAGGGGTCCCATAGTTTAAGTTAGCACCTCTTTTCTTTAAGTTGGGTTTCAGTATAGAAGTATTATATGGCGGGACACAAATTCTTGTAGTTAGATGAGCTATGGGAGAATTGTAAGTTGGAAATGATGAAGCATGTTGAATAATTTTGGGACATAGATGAATATTGTCTCTAAACTTAAGGTCCAGTCGTTGTATCTTGTAAGGTGGAGAATGTTTCTAAATCTTGTCTCCTGCAAAATCTCATTTATTGATTAGTACCGATGTAAATAGGGCCTAGGATCACCAAATAAACTCATACATTATGTTGTGATGATAATGATTCATAGAACTCATGTGCAAGGTCATCCCTATGTAAAGTTTCATTACCTCATACTTCGTGCTTATGTGTTTCACTAGGGGTTGTCATAAAAATATTTTGATACCTTTGCATAGTTTGTTGAGGAAAAATATTCAATGCGAGGTTAGGCTATTTATTCCATACTTTTATAACTTCAAGTCCCTACCCATCATTCTAGGATGAATGATCCCACGGGGGAGATAATGTAACACCCCGCATTTTGGGCTAAAATATAAACCATTTTTCCTACGCGTAAAGGTTCAAAAAGACAATGGCTCCTATGAAAATTTAGTATGATAATCAACTATGTAGGGTGGGAATCTAGTTGAGCATGAATTGAGATCATAGAGGTCCCTTAACTCTAGGACGAGTTGAAAGCTTTCCTATCGATTGAGTTTTGATGAACGTCTAAACTTGGTTCAACTTCAATCAACCATAACCTTTTTATATAAAGAATTAGGGGTCCTACTATATATCAAATGAAAGTTCTTTGAGTCCTCTTTCCAATGCCACCAATTTTGCCTTAATCCGATATCGAGGTAAAAGGTTATGCCCGTTTTACAGTAAGGTGTCAGGCTGCCTAAGGAGCGACAGCCAGGCCAACGGTTCATCGGTCCCATGATGGTCTGTCGCGAGGCCTGTCGCCCTAAAAACAGTGAATCGGTCACTAGAAATTGTCCGATGGTTTAGGGGACGGTCTGTCCTCAACCCGACGGCCCGTCGGACCGTCCGTCGGGCGATCCAAAGTGCTAAAACGTGATTTTTTTAAAGGGTTGTTTTGGTACTTTTCCTCTTCAGAAAACATCCCCAATGGATTTAATCACTCTCTAAAAATGTTATTAGTATATTCTCATTAGTTATACAACATCAAAACTCCCTCTTCACTCAAAAAAAATGATCAAACTAGGGTTTCCTCCAAGAACAAGAAAGCAAGAAATCAAGCTTTAAGTCCAAGATTTCCAGGAACAAATCAAGATTCGAGTTCTACTTTTTAAACCTTGTAATATAACGTACGTGGGATTTTCCTAAACTACGTGGACTTGTTGAAAACACTTTGAATAAGGTTTAAAGTTTTAGAAATCATGAATTTATAAAGGGGTTTTGAATTAACTTTACAATTGGGCATTGTGAATTCTTTTGATCTATTGTTTTGGTTTTGAGGCCTTCCCTTGAGGAAAAATGATTTTTGTTTATATATATATGTATGTATGCATTTAAAGTTGATAATTTAATTGAGAGAATGACTATTTATACTTCCTCTAATGTTGCAACACCTCTTGATTTTCTCATATTACGAATTGAAGAATGTTATATTTAGAAGCATGGTATCAATGTTCTTAACTATTGTTAAATAATTTAAGATTGATTTTAAATTGATGCGAGCGGTTTTTACATGTTGATAAATGTTGAAGACATATAATGAAAGAATTGCATGGATTGTCAAAAATACATGACCGCCACATGTTTGTTGAAATGTTGAAAAAATAGATTCTTTGTATAATTTGACATATGTTTTGAAGTATGAATTCTCTTGAAATTTTTGAATGATATGATGGTCCAAACTTTATGTTTTGAATGAACAGACTGTAACATGATATTTTATGGATCAGAAATATGACTTGCAAGTCTTGGTATGACGATACCACATCAGATAAGGCCATAATAAACTCAAAACAGAATACAGATTTCATTTCAGATTTCAGATTTTGAATTCGGAAAATGCATGTTTAGAACAGGTTAAAAATGGGTACTAAGAGAGTTAGGTGGTTACCCGAAGTAGGCATGAGTCATACGATTCATAGCCCAACCCTTGCGGCAAACTTAGGTTAGGGGCTTGGCCACCGAGTTAAGGACCGATCCCATATTGTCCGTGGGATACTTTCAGATATGTAGGGTGTACCACTTAGCTCAGAAGTAACACAAAGAAAGGAATTGCATTGACACAATTGTTTCAAGATCAGTTGAAGTTGCCCATGTGTTTTATGTTATTTCATGCATTACGTTTTATGAAATGCTCTCACTTATGTTATTTATTAAAGCATATTATTTTGGATTGATCTGTGTACCAGTCAAATCTGTAATGACCCCCTATATTTTAGGGTCTGAGGTTCAGTCCAGAGGTTTCCGCTAAGCCGTAGATTTATCAGACAGAAGGGTGCAGTTGGTAAGCCTTCTTTATTTCAGAATGCCTGTTTTTAGAACATTGTTATTTCATTTTAGTTTTGGATCCGACTGGAGGCCTTATCCCAGTTTTAGACAAGTTGTTAATTTTTGATGTATTAAAAATTTCGCAGATTGAAGTAGATGCTGTCTAGATACTTATGGATTTCATTTTGTATTGTTAAATTAAACTCAGAACATGACCATGATTCTGTTTGTTTAATTTCCGCATCTTTTCTTTATTGTTTATGAATGGTGTTCAGGATTGTCAAATAGAAAAGAGCGTCCGGACCTTCATGGTTCGGGATGCTTGTTGCGGCCAGAACCTCGGCTCGGATCGTGACATTTGTTTTTGGGAGGGGAGATTAGGATAGGTGGTAAAGGTGGGGTGAGAAGAATTTTTTGATTTTTTTTCAAAAATCAAATTAAAAAAATATTTTTTTTGGAGAAGAGGTTAGTAAAGAGTGAGGGTCGTGGTAGGAGAGTGAGGATGGGGTAAGAAAAAAAATAATCTTTTTAAATATTAAAAAAAATTATCGGGGATGGGGGCGGTAGGGGTAGGAGTCAAGTAAGAGGTGGGGTAAGAAAAAAGTTTGAATAATTTTTTTAAAAAAAAAAATAATTTTTTTAGGAGGGGCCCTGGTAGGAGGGGATCGAGGTAGGGGATGAAACAAGAAAAAAAATTGAAATATTATTTTAGAAAAATAAATGTTTTTTATGGAGAATAGTAGGGGCGGGGTGGTAGGGGATTGGGGGTCGGGGGAGGAGTGGGTAATCTTGAGAGTTGTATGAACATTTCAACTTGATAGTGAGGTTGAAAGAGAGTTTTCAAAAATATTTTCCTTACTTTTTGAAGAGAAGTCATTTTTCTTAAATTTGAGGAAAATAAGTTGATTTGGAAAATATTTAAACCAACCAAAAATGAGAAAATTGAAAAAAATATTTTTCAAAAAATATTTTCCTTCATACCAAACACACTCTATGAGAGTAAACTCAATTAAAGAGAAAGTAAATATTTTTTAAGATGAAATAAAGCATAGTCTAGATTTAACAAATTTTCTTTATTTTATTCAAGATTCAACAACAAGTCTTAATCATACAAACGAAAAGATAAATTTTATCCGAGATACAACCTAGTTCACTTTAAATTTTGCAATTTGATACATACTAGACAATTTATTTGCATTTCTCGCGGCTTTAAAAATATTGTATTTTATTTTATTTTTAAAAAATTAATAACTAAATATTGAAAATGTGTTAAACATTTCTCTAGTTCCAAATCCAAAGAGATTAAATCTCAAGTTCTAGTTCATTTCATTGTTAACACTTCACTTTATTTTTTTATTAATTTTCATCATTTAAGAGTTTTTAGCTAGTAACGATATTGATATATATAAGTGATGTGGCATGTCTTTAAAGTCAAAAAAAATATTTTTCGGAAGACTTCATCCCATTTAATTTTCCACTAATTTATTTTGAAATTTGAATGTTTTTCAATATTCCGCAAAAATATACGATCAATCATTATTTCTAAAACTCAAATTTATAAGAAAATATTAAAGCTATTCTTGATACCAGAATATATGATTTGCTAATTGTAACCTTCTTCCTAAAAGAAAATAGATAATACTAATGAACAGTAAAATTAAATTATCTAACTCATGATTATATTAGAAAGTTCACGAAGCCTCTTTGAAATTATATTAAAAGAATAGTCAGGTGCACTAAAACTTCCTCTATGTGTGAGGTCCTAAAACGACTGAACCATTAGTGTTTATTATACATAACCTTGTCTTATCTTTCTACAAGAGACTGATTTTATGACTTCATCCTATGGCCTCCACTTATCAGCTACTTCAAGACTCCCCTTCACTCCAAGGCTCTCCTTCATCGATGAAATTATATTAGGAAAAGAAAAACAAAATACAAACGCCCATCACACGATAATTGTGAATTCTCACTTCTTGTGCCCTTAAATCAACCAAAATCATCAAGTTAAAATAAATTTAAAATAAAAAAAATGGCACACATAATCGTGTTAACAGTTTCCTTGTGAAATAGAAAAAAAACTTTTCTTCTAACGCACCGTCACTTTTTTATTCTTATTATTATTAGCACACTCACAATTCACACACCAACACAATTTAACTCCATTAATTGTTTAGACCTATTTTTACAAATACATGTCCCTTTATAATTGGATATATAATAAGAGGAGTGTAATCTATTTTTCACTCACATTTGACACAGTTTCATACAAAATAAATAAAATACTCAATTATTGTCAAACACAACATAGTACATCTGTCATATTCATATACTAAATTAAAATTCTGAAAAGAAAAAAAAAAACACAATTCACAAAAGAAAAGGTAAAAAATATACTAATTCACTTATACAAGAATGCAATTACACATTTTTACACGCTATAAGTAAAAACCTAACAAAAAATCATATCCGGTAGTCTGTCATGTTCCTTTTACTGGCTCATAGAGTGAAGATTCTTCTTCACGCTGCAAATTCAAGTCAATACTATATTTTCTAATCCACCCTCTTTGCAATGTGATGAGTATTTGAATTTGTTTATATCTCAATAATGTATGTCAATACTATTTTGATGCTTGTTAAATAACAGAGAAAACAATATACAAAGTGCTTTAGAGCTTATGAATTACAAGTTATAATATGTAATTCGTACGTTACAATCTTTTGGTACGACCAAAATAATAGAGGAAGAAAATAACGTGACACATTTAAGAAATAGATATATAAAATCTTTCTTTTTTAAAGCAATTTTTAGGAGAAAATTGAGAAAGATGTCAAAAAATGAGAGAATAATAATAGCGCCAAATTAAATCAGTTTTCTTATTTTCAGATTTATATGCATATATAAATATAAATATAAGAATCGTTGGTACCAATGATAAAAGAAAAACGATCACCTTCTTTCTTTCTTTTTTTCTACGGTCTCTTCGTAGAATTTTATGATTGATTAAAATAAATCAAAAGCTAAGAAATAATGTAACAAAAAAAGAAAAAAAATTAATGAAATAGAAAAAATTAATTAAATACATATATTCTTAATTGAACATATCCTCATATTACAATCATAGTGCCCTCCTTCCTCTCTAAAGATTTTAGAACATGGAGCTTCCAATCATCGTCTTTCATAGATCAAGTGCGAACTTTTCATAACCTTGCACATACATCATAAAATGAAATCAGAAAAAGCAAAAAAGAGAGGATATATGAATTGATAGAGACAAAATAAAACAAAAAAAAGTTAATGAATAAAATAATAATTGTCACTTGATTTTTCATTTCTTTTTCTATTGTCTATTTGTATTGATTTATGGTTGCCAATTTAAAAAGTATGTAACAAAAAGTAGGGAAAAAATGCAATAGAAAAAAAAATAATTTGATACATACATCCTCACTTGAAAATATTTTCATACTACCTTCCTCCTCTTACAACTTTGAAACATGAAACTTCTATTTCTTTCTCTATTTTTCTTTATCGATACTTTAGCTCATATAGACTTGAGCACTACGGCCATCTTCTTTTACAAAATCAAATGCAGAATTTTTCATAACCTTATAAATACATCATAAACATCATAAAATAAATGACAAATTCAAAAAGTAAAAAAGATAAAGAACAAAATGAAAATGAAAAAGGGACGTCATCAGCAATACAATAAAACTTAAAGCCAAACAGCAAAATCAAAAATTAAATAAAATTAAGAAGGAACAAACAGCTAAAACTCCATCGGAATTGAGTAATCACTTGCCTTTTTGCTCTTTTACAGCAAATTGCTACTCTCAATTGACAAAATATGAAGTAATCCGAATGTCAAATTGGTATTTTTTGTATCATTTCATAGTAATTCAAAATCTACAAAATTAAACAACAATATATCTAAGCTAAACTATAATTTAATTGCTATATCTGGTACTTTTACTGTCATAACATGAACCAAACAGAATTGCAATTAAAATAGTCTGAATCATTTCATAGTTCATAAAAAAATTATCAGATAAAACTACAATTTCATTTCTATATTTAGTACTTTTGTCACTTTAATATGAACTGAATAGAATCACAATCAAAATAATTGAATCACTCTATAGTTCTTCAAAAACTAATAGATTAAACAACAATTCACTAAGTTAAACTACAATTTCGTTGCTATAACTAGTACTTTTTGTTACTTTAACATGAACACAAACAGAACTAAAGCCAAAATACACGCACAAATTTTTTTTTTAAAAAAATATAGCATGAGAAAAATGAAAAAATAAAAAGAAATAGAGATGTTACCTTTTTCATCCTTTTCCATAAGCATTTTATACACAACTCAATAGATTTTTAAATTGCATTTACATATTTTTCATAATTATTCATAATGAATATTAATAGTGGTACATTAATAGGTATACTTGAAACAATAGAATTGCATATAAAAGGGTGGGATAATAATAAATATTATTTGAATGACATAATTGTGTGCATTAAATCTTTCTATAACTTCATAAATTATTATTAGTTTTTTACCCAAAGAAAAATAAAATGTCAAAAAAATGAGAAAAAAGATAAATTGAAATCTTGGCCTTAGATACATACATACATACATACATACATACATGCATAGTTTAGTAGGTTTCTAGTGAATCTATTTTTATTAGTGCGTGGATTTTTTGTTTCAATATCTTTTAATAATTTACTTTTTTCGTAAGATATATTCATTAATTATTTTATCCTGTAGTAATTGCAGAGTTACAAATTCTTGTATAATAATTTATCCTATCTGTGCTATAATGTATATCTAATTCTAGATTTTCAATGTTATTTATTATCTTGTGTTGTTCTTCTCGTATTGAGTTTTTTAAATTATGTAAACTATCACATGTACTTTTATCTAAATTTTCTAAGGTTTTTTCTATCCATATTAATTTTTCTTTTAGGTCTTCCATTATTTTCTTAATTCGGTTTCTATAATTAATTTCATTATTTAGGTTTTCTTGATTTTCTCTTGTTTTTCTAATATATTCTAACATTTTTTAATCTGAATAATATCCTTCTGGGTAAATTTCTTCGTATAACTGTTCTAG
>NC_061111.1:25302118-25306432 GCF_002878395.1 Capsicum annuum
CCCCCCCGCAAATTCAACAATTGAATTTCAAATTTCAGTTTTTTTTCTCCTAAAAAACACAATTTTCAGCATACCCATAAAGCAATTCAGCAGTGGAACTCCAAATTTGTAATTTTTTCCTCCACAAAACACACATTCTAGCGTATTCACAAAGCACTTCCTCAACAAGACCCCAAAGTTTCAATCTTTTTCATCAAAAATCACAATTTTCAGCAAACACACAAAGCAATTCTGCAATTAAACTTCAAAGTTTTAATCTTTTTCTTTGAAAATACACAATATTCCGTAAACCCACAAAGGAATTCAACAATAAAACTAATCATTGTTATAAATCTATACATTGTTATTTGGATCTTGTGGATCTGAATCTATCCGTTTGATTTTTTAAAAATGTGTGACTTATACTTTAGAAAATTCTCTTTCTGCATTTACTCGTTTCATAGTTCAATGTACAATGTAATTCTTCTTTTGATAACTTTGATCCATTTTTGGTATTCTTTGAAAAGCAATTAGTTCTCATGTTCTAATTATTGTCTTAAGTTACTCATAAAATGATTAAGATCCAAATCTATCATTTTGATTCGCTTTCTCAAGTAAAGGCATTAGATTTTTTTCTCATAAATCTCTGTCTTGTTATTTGGATCTTGTCGATTTAAATCTGTTATTTTGATTCGCTTTCTCAAGTAAAAGCATTAGATTTCTTTTCATAAATCTAATGCCTTTTTACTTGGATTTTGTTGATCCGAATCTATAATTTTGATTCCTTTTCTAAAGTAATGGTGTTGCATTTCTTTGCATAAATTTATATTTTTACTTGGATCTTGTCGATTGATACACTAACAACTCGACATGCACGTGTAAGACACGTGTCATGAAACTAGTTGTTTAAATACTACAACTATTTAGTGGCCCAAATAGACTAAGATGAGGGAGGAATATCGAGATCCAAAACTTAGGGAGGAATATCGAGATCCAAAACTTAGTTTTAAAGAGCTCTAAAATGGCCCCCAAAGGAGCCCAAAAGAAACTCAATGTTTGCCCTTAAATGGTGCTAAATCAACAGCCCAATCAAAGTATAAATAAGGCTTAGAAGCCATAACCAGAACAGCCCAAAACGTCTTTAGTTTACCTCAAATATTAAGATTTAATTCCTAACTTTGCCACCATACTATGATTTTATTTCTAAGTTTTACAATGCTCTTTTATAATTTTTTTAAGGCAGGGTTTCCTCCATTTTCACTGACCAACCAATGTTAAAAAGTTATTTTCCTTCTTATTTATGTTGAAGCTCTGAACTCCCTCCGTATTAGAGGTATTATAGACTTCAACTCTTGTCCCCTATTTATGATTACTGTTGTACTCACATTAGTATTGAGGATGGATCTCAAAATCAATAGTTTATAGTCCATGCTTTTATACTCTGCATACTAAACAATCAAGAAACATTAAATATTACATAACTTAACCTGCTTTAGATGCTTAAATTGTTGAAAAAAATGACTCACATTAATGAAACTTCTAAGGATCGTGGATATAAAGACATTGATGTGATAATCGAAGCAAAAGTGAAAACTTGTGAATTAACAACCATATAATTATTTGCTTATATTAAGTTCCTCGCAACTCTATTCGTGTAAGAGCTGCGAGAAACTTAATATAAACAAACAAGTATTTGATTACTAATGAGCAAGTTGTGTATTTGAAAATTCATAGTTTTCACTTTTATCTCAATTATCTCATCTACCTCGTATTTACGATCCTCCCAAATTTCATCAATGTAAGCTATTTTCTTTCAACAACCTGAGAATCTGAAGCAAAGTTATAAGATTTTAGTATTGTTTTCATTGTTTAATTTATGTATTTAGTATGAATATTAGGATTACAAGGACTCCAATTGTTGACTTTGAGATCTGTCCTCAACATCAATATAAAAACAATAAATGACTATAGGTGTGTTTGGTATGAAGTAAAGCTTTTTCCGTAGACAATATTTTCCTAGAATATGTTCATGGAAAATAAGTTGGTTTCTTACTTATTTTCTTATGTTTGATTGGTGAGTGAAAAATATTTTCTAGTGTTTGGTTGGTGAATGAAAAAATATTTTTCAAAAAATACATTTAAGTATTTGATTAAAGAGTAGAAAATACTTTTTGAAAAAATAATTTTGCTAGGATATGTTCGGTATGAAGGAGGAAAATATTTTCCAAGAAAATAAGTTGTTTCTTACTTATGTTCTTGTGTTCGTTATGCAAGTCGAAAAATATTTTTTAAAAGTATTCCTATATATATTTAACAAAAAACAATCAAAACAAATATGGTAAGAATGGCGGGATAAGAAAAAAGTTGTAATTTAAAAAAAAATTAAAATATTAATTTTTTTTTTAGGAAGGGGGTAGGTGGGAGGGGGGTATAGATAGGTAGGGATGGGGTAAGAAAAAAGTGTTAATTTTTCTTTAAAAATTAAATTAAAAAGAATATCTTTTTTTGGGGGGTGGGAAGGCTAATATTGGTGAGGTGAGGTAAGAAAAAGATTAATCTTTTAAAAAAATAAAATAAAATAAAATAATTTGAAAAATTGACCGGGGGTGGGTGGAGTGGGGGTCAGGTAGGAGGGTGGGGTAAAAAAATTTAAAAAAAAATTTTTTGGAGAGGGGCCTGGTAGGAGGTGGGATAGGGGTAGGTAGGGGATGGGGTGGAGGGTGGTAGGAGTGGGGGTGGTATGGGATTGAGGGTCAAGGTAGGAATGAGTAATTTTGATAGTTGTATGAATATTTCAACTTGAGAGTGAGACTGAAAGAGAGTTTTGAAAAATGTTTTGTTTACTTTTTGAAGGGAAGTCATTTTTCTTAAATTTGAGAAAAATAAGTTGATTTGAAAAACATTTAAGCCAATGAAAAAATTGTAAAACATTTTTCAAAAAATGTTTTCCTTCATAACAAATACACTCTATGAGAATAAAACTCAATTAAAGAGAAAATAAATATTTTTCATGATGAAATAAAATGCAGTATATACTTGATAGATTTTCTTTATTTTATTCAAGGTTCAACAACTAGTCTTAACCATACAAAGGAAAGATAAATTTTATTCAAAATACAACCTAGTTCACTTTAAATTTTGCGATTATATATACATATTAAATAAAAATATACTATTATAACTTTAGCACTTGTTAAGAACCTAATAATGAAAACTTAAATGCTTATTCTCACATAAATAAGTAGAGACTTGAAAAAATTAACCTTAATATTATAAAGGAAGAAAACAGATTTTACAAATATCTTTTTAGGACATATACATATGATTTTACTAGTATAAAATCAGGTACAATATATGCAGCTTATAGTTATAAGTACATAGATGAATTAACAAACTGTGAAATAATCATAGAAACTCATAATCAAAACATGATATATTTTACTGCTCAAATTAAAAATGTTACAAAATCAGCATCATAAACAAAATAAATAACTTTTAAATACTTATAATTGAAAAAATCAAAAGAATGTTTCAAGAATACCATTCCTGAAAATTGTAAATATACTATTATTGTTAGTAAATTTTAAAGAAGAGATGCTTTGACATGTATTTTAAAAATTCAGAACTGACACATTTACGTGTATGAATAATGTATAGATAAAGCTAATTTCAAATTCTATGATTAAAAAATAATCAATTCATGAAGTTCTTTCATTTCATGCCTCAGACCAAAAGAAATTCATTTCTTAAACCAAAAAAAGATCAATCTTAATGGTTATATAAATCGAAAAGCGCAACAAAAATTCAAAAGCTCAAACTGAAGTTATAATTTTAATTTTATGGGTTCTAAATTTTAAAATAACATCTTTAATTATGAACAACTTAATACAACTGCATAATTAGTGAATTTCTTAACCCAAATATATTATATCTGATTTTAGAAGATGCATGATATCTTTACTATCATTAAAATATTTCTTGAAACACTCAAAATACTAAAAATATCTAAAGCAAAGTCTTTTTAACAGAGACTAAATAATTGACAACATCATATATAGGAGCTTTGGCTACATAAACTAAATGCAGGATCTTATTTTCAGGAAAATAACGATACAATATAACAAATCAAGACTTCGAGAATTCAAAAAAAAAAATGTGAATCCTGTAAACAAAAAAATGAGAAATTTATCAACAAACTAAAATTCATCATTCAATTTACTAAAAAACACTATCAAATTAATATAAGAAATAACCCGAAAAGAGAGAAATAAGAAACATAACGCCCAGAAGGATAAAAGAGTTGAATGTGAAGATATATATATATATATATATATA
>NC_061111.1:25306532-25354305 GCF_002878395.1 Capsicum annuum
CCCTCTTTCCTACTGTTTCTTCATGTTTATCATTCTTATAGTTTATATTTTCCCCTAAACAGTGGTTTATTTCAATAATATATAAACAAAGGTAATCAAAGATAATAAACGAGGATATATTTTAGTGAATAATGATTGATTTTTTTAGTATATCAGTTTGTAAAACCTACTCAGTACTCCCTCTTTCCTAATGTTTCTTCATGTTTATCATTCTTATAGTTTATATTTTCACCAGAGTTTTTTTTTTTTTTTCAGTTTACCCTGTTCATCTCTTCCTCTTAATCTATGTTCTTAACATCTTACTTCTTTAACCACACTCCGAAAAATTTTTGTCTGGCAGCTAACACTCATCCTTTGTCTATTTTGCAGACCTGTTGGACTATCAAGGCCAGAATTCCTAGGAATTTACAGGTTAATCCATCATTGTTATTAAGAAATTAAGAGGCTAACCATATACTAAGGGTAAGAATTTTATAGATAAATTAATTTACATGATTTACAAAAAATATGTAGAATAACTTTAAACATGGATATAAGAACATGAGTATAAATATTTTTTTGTGGGGAAAATATGTAAATAAGAACTTACATGAAGTAACTAGGAGAGAGGTTTCCCTTTTGGGAACCCCCTTAAGATCGAATAGAAAACTTGGAGCTTTTATTTAAATCACAATGAGACAAAGTTTATACAATAAAGACAGGCTTGGATAAGTTTTTTGGGAGGAAGGGTTTAAACATTTCAAGTAGGTTTTGAAGTTGGTTGATTTCACTCTGCCTACCTTCTAAGAAATGTACGCCTTTTATAGGCAAAAACTAGATAAAGTAGTGGTTCTAAGGATTACTACGTGGCCGACACTTAAAGATAAGAGATAAGAAATAATCTTTAATAATGCAAGCCGGGTACTCTTTTGGGCCCCATCGTCACATGCATTATTAATTCTTCTTTCAGACTTATTTTGACGAGTGCTTTAACAGTTTTTCTTTCTTTTGGAAAGTAGTGATAAAGGAAGCACTCTGACCACCCTGATTATTACAAGACATAAAGTGGGCATCTCCACCTGACTATACCAGCTAATAATACAAATTGTATATTGTCTTATGTATCCAAGTTGTGCAGGGCAATTGAGTCAAAGCTGATTCCTGAGTCATCGTCTTCATATGGATCCTGAGCGTCCTGGAAGTGTGCAATACCATCTTTTTCGTCTGATCTTGCTGAATTATTATCTGTATTATTTATCTCTGGGATAGTTCTGTCTAAATTAGTGGGTTGTCCGTCTGGCTGTCCATTCATATGTTTATCTTATGTCTGGTTGCTGAAAAATCTCTCTAAAGTTTGTTTAATTATAGTCTCTATTGTTTTATTTTTTCTTTTAGATATTAAAGTCTTCTTTACAATCTTATTTCCTGATCTTGTTAACTTATTTTTTGATGAAGAACACCCTTCATCTTCACTTTTTGGCAAAGTAAAAGCCATTAACGGGTTTGATTTGTCTTTACCGGTCACCGTTTGAACCGGACTAGCTGTACCAACATCCGGTACAGTGGATTTCTGAGCATTTAGTGGGAAATGCACACCCTTCTCATCCATTTTTTGAGGAGATGGAGAACTCTGAGTCTGAGTCTGTGTTTTTGCATTCGTCTTGCTTACATTTGTCTGTTGGTTGAGTCTTGCTTCTAATAATTGTATCTGCTTTATTAATCTAGCGTTTTCCATGAGGAGTGATTCTTTCTGGGCATTTAGTTTCTTGAAATTCTCCGTCATTGAAAAACAATGGTTGCAGAAAATAATCTTTCCAGTCTCTTTTTGCAAATTATACTGAGGTATTTGATCTGGATTTTGTCTGAGTGAAGGAGATATATAGTAGTTTGGTCCTAAATATCCTCTAGCATGATTGGTGGCTTCGATAAAATTATTAAAACCTTTAAAAAGAGGGGCTTTAAAACCTTGTATTGAATCTAACACTTCTAACCATGTTTGAAAAATTCCGTTAGTTTTTCCATGAATGACTACATAGTATTTAAACCTAGGCCTACTCTTTTCTACCATGTAATGGCATAAAGAGTTCATGGATGCCATAAAATGATTACGATTTTGTTTATTATAAGAGATCCAAAGGTTATCTACTAAACAGCTTTGGGGTCTATCTAAAATGTAATCTGGTCTTACTCTAAAAGATATATTACTCTCAGGGTAAGCAATTAAATTAAATGGTCCGAAGTGAATTCTTTCCATTGTCTCTAAAGATTCTAATGGTCTAAAATTTAAATTACCTAACATTGTCTGTTGATACAATTCTGAAGACGAAGTTACACCTTTGCCTTTGTCTGCAGGAGGTTGTCCTGTTGGTCTCATGCTGAAAACAAATGAGTGAGATTAAACTTATTTATTTATTCCCAGTTGTAGTCTACTTAACTGGTCTGCTAATTCGTTTTCTTTACCTTTTATATGTTCAAATACTATATTCTTGTAAACAGATATGGTGTCTGTAAAATTTAGCCATCTTCTTCTACTACTAGTTTTATCATTTATTTTTTGATGAAATTTAACTATAGCTTCACAATCTGTTCTAACTAAAATTTTTTCTTTATTTAGAATATATAATTTGATACTATTTAACCCGTATATTATAGCTAATACTTCTAGGTCTATAGCACTCATGTTTCCTTTTTCTTTATATGCCCCACTCTGATATCCACATATTTGTTCTTCATTTTTATTACTGTATTTATTAGATCGTGCTTTTAAGATAGCTCCCCATCCTAAATCACTTCCATCTGTTTGAATGATTAAATAATCTGATTCTAATGGAATTTTTAGATCTAGAATATTTTTAATTTTTTCTTTTATTTTTTGGATTAATTTAATGTCTTCTATATTGAAATTTTTCTATCATTTACTACCTGTCTTTGCGTATAATGGTCCTGCTATTTTTCCTAAGTCTTGAATAAAATTTCTTGCATAATTTACTAATCCTAGAAATTTTTGTAAATCTTTTGTCTTTTCTAATTTATCTGGCATTTCTAATACCTTCTTTGCAATGTGTGGTTGGAGTTTTACTTTTCCATTTCCTAAAGTTATTCCTAAAAAATTAATATAAGTCTTACATAATTCCATTTTCTTTTTACTTATTATTATTCCATGTTTAACAAATAATCTGAAAATTATTTGTAAGTGTCCTAAGTGTTCTTGCATATTTTGACTGAATATCAAAATATCATCTACATATACTAATATGAAATGTTTATATTCTCCAAATATGTTATCCATCTTTCATTGAAAAATGGGTGGAGCTGTCTTTAACCCAAATGGCATAACTAACCATTCAAAATGTCCACCTGGACATGTGAATGCTGTCCATTCTATGCTGTCTGGGTGCATTTTGACTTGCCAGTAACCTGATTTACAGTCAAATTTACTATATATCTTTTTATTTTGAATTCTATTAATTAACTCACTTTTATCTGGTAGTTTATATGCATTTGTTCGGGTGTTATCATTTAATCTTTTATAGTTAATTACCATACGAGCTTTACCTCTTATTTGTTCACTATGATTTCTTACCATAAATGCAGTAGATCTATGTCTAGAGGTAGATCTTCTTATTACTTCTAATTGTAAAAGTTCTTTTATTTGTATATCAAACTCTTTAGTATCTTCATTATTTGCTTCTATAGGTGCTGTTTTTATAGTGTATTCCGAATTAATTATATCTAATTTACACATTATCTCGTTAGCGTCCCAATGGGCTAACGGTCTTTCTCCTATTATTTCCATTCTATCTAATATAGATATTATATTTTCTAAATCTTTTGGACTATTTATTATTCCTATTTTATCCATTCCTTTTCTAAAATTATAGAACTGAGTTTCTATACTTATTAGGGTATAGTCTTTTTGTATATCTGTTAAGCATTCTTGTCCTTCTGCATTAAACAAAGTATAATTTCTAACTTCTTCTAGGTTTTCTTTTATATTTTTGTTTTCTTTTGACAGGTTGCTATTTTGGCATTGATTGTTTTGGCAATTGTCGCAACATGGTTCTGGAAGCAATCTTGTTTTATGTGTGTTTAGTGTTCTATATACTGTTAGCAATGTTACTGTTTGTACTGGTGTATAAGTTAAATTTTTAAAGAGCATTATTCCATCTCTTGTTAAGAGACATCCTCCTTTATTCTGTATACAAAATCTTAGTCCGATAACAAAATCTGATCCTATATTTAAATCTCTTGCTAATATTTTATTAACATTGTAAACTGGGTTATAGAATTTATTACATGTATTTAAAAAACTTATTTGTGCTTTTTCTATGTAATAATTATAGATATTTTGTGATCCATCCATTTGAGTGGCTGTTATAGGTCTTTCAATTACTTTTAGTAAATGTTCCGGTACTATTTCCTTTTTGATTAAACAGCTAGTACATCCGGGATCTACTAATGCTAGAGTTTCTATTTCTACATCTTTTATTTTAATTTTTACTAAAACTTTTATAGTAGAGAATTCTTTATCTTCGTTGCATATTAGACTAGTGTCATTATTTTCTAAATTCATAAGTTCTGCTTCTAGTTTTTCTAAATGTACCGCCTCTTATGTATCTGTTTCTTCTATGGCGATTTTGGTTTTTCCTTTTTCTAGGACAGTTAATCTTTGTTCTAAATCATTTACTCTGGTTTCTAAAGTAGACACCCTTAGATTTAGGATTTGATTATTCGTATATTTTTGTCCGTTATTTACTTCGGGTTCTACTTATATTTTTAAGGTGTTTTCTATACAATTTATACATGCTTCTAAGTAACATTTTTTGCATTTAGCTCTATTGTCTTTACTTGGATACCAATTACAGATACGACATCTATTACTGTCTAGACCTTTATTTCTTTGGAATTCATGTATACATTCTTGAGTAATATTCATTAAATTATTGATTACTAGGTTGTTTAAGTCTAAATCCTCTATCTCTTGTCCTAGCTCATTAACTAAGTTATCCTCTTCTGATTCTGAAGAATCAAATTTTGGATTATCTTTATCATTTATATCAATACTTATTATTGAGTATATACTTTCTGTATCTGGCATGTATTCGTCAAGTTTCTTGGAAATCCTCTATTAGTTGAGAATTTCTAGTTCTATTATTATTTCTTTTAGGACATACATTAGCTAAATGGTCGATGCTTCCACAAGTACAGCATTCTAATTTATTTTTATAATTTCTATCATTTCTATATTTCCTAACATGTCTATCTCTATTTAACCATGATTTTTTAGCTTTTGATTTTTCTTAAGAAATATTGTTTACGACTATATGGTTTTTGATTATATTTCTTCTTATATTTTTTGTATTGTTTCTGATCGTAATTCTGGGTTGTATAGATAACAGATTTACAGAAATTCATTTCATTTCTTTTTAATTGTTTTTGTATTTGTATGTTTGTACATTTTTCTATTAATATATCCATTATATGTTGTGTTATATGTCCTATTTTCCATTTTAAATTTGGGTTGGCTACTACCCCATCTCTTTTATACCATCTATCTTCTATTTCTCTTTCTAAGGCTCCAGGTAATTTATTGAATAATTTTTTGCCTAATTCTTCATTAAAAGTATTTCCGTTGACAGTGCAATAATAAAAATAGTCTTGTAGGAATTTCTTTATATATACCCAATGCGAAATACTTAATTGTTCTAGTTTGATTAATGCTTCCTTTTGTAGTGCTAATAATCCACTATTTGGATCTTTTCCAGTTAATAACATATGCATTTTGTTTGTGAAATTATAGGGATTTGGTCCTATACTTAATAAAACCTGAAATCATATAGGCAATTTGTCTTAAAACTTTCCCATGTAGCTTTTGCAGATTCCCCTAAGAAGGTTTCTAAATATTTATACATTGTTTCCGTATCTGTTTCTGTATAATGTCTTAACTAATCTGCAGCTACTATTCCTTTTCATAAGTCTATCACTGTATCCCACATTTGGGGATCATGTGCTGCTATATTCAGAATTTTACCTTTGCTTCCTCCTTCTTGTAGTTTAATTGGTTATTCTATTGGCATTCTTTTACCTGCTGGTTTTATATTATCTCCTCTAAGCTCTGTATCTGGGTTTATCCTAATTGCTGGTCTTCTAGGTACATTGCCTGTACTATAATCTATTGGTTGGGGATTAGGGTTTGTTTGTTGGAATGGGCTAGCACTTGAGGAGCTAGTTGGTTCTAATTCTGCTAGTTCTTTATAACTGATGGTAGAATTTAATATAGAGATTGTGTCTTCATCTTTTCTTTCAAGGACTGATTTGTTATTTCTATATCCTAAATTATCACTTCTCTCTAAGCAGTTTTTAAAATGTTCTATACATTCTTCTATTTTCATGTCGTCCTTTTGACATCCCTTACATTTAAAAGTTATATATTTATATTCTTCTGCTAAGTTTTCAGCCTTTTCTATGGCCATGTCTACTTCATATCCTTCTTGTAGGACTTCTATATTCATAAACTCGCTTTCTGTTTCGATATTACTCTCTGTTTCATCATCGTCTAAATTTCTTTTACCGACCGAAGTTTCTCCTTTACTTGTAGTATATAATAGATGAGAGTCTGGTGTAAAAATTTTTGGTTTAGTAAATTTGTTTAAATTCCATTCTAAACCTGCATATATTTCGGGGTCTATTTTTATTGGTTTTATTAAACTTATGCCTTTATTTCCCATTATTTCAGCTACATCATTTACTTTTAGTTTAAATTTTGTATTACTACTTAAAGTTAATTTTCCAATAAAACCTATGCACATTAATAAATTATTTTCACTATTCATTTCTTCGTATCCTTTAGTTTGGATTCCTATTTTAATGTTTTTTCCAAATTCTTTTAAGTTCATTAGAAAGTCTGGACTCATATAGAATATTCCTCCATTATTTATCATATCTACTTCAGTTAATCCTATTATTGACTTCTTAATGTCTGACCATCGATCATCATATATTGTTATTAATACTTTGGATCCTAGATTTTTTCTAGTTAGACCTTTTATTCCTATAACAATTAAACCCATATGCATCAATATCATTCTATTATTTTTTAGATGTCTTAAGGAATTAGCATTTACTAAATCTAGTATTTTAAAATCTTCTTCTATAGCCGATATTTATTCTTCTCTATAATGTCTATATAACTGATTGTCTGTAGAAAAATATCCGGCGTTATTTAGTGTTTTAGGATTTAATAATTTTAATTGATGTTGTTGGAAAATTTGTAAATCTTTGTCTACATCTATTATTTCGTTAAGTTCTTGGTTCTGCTCCATATTAGGTTGTCTTCTGCATATTCTAGATAATATATTATTATTTCCTATTCTATTCTCCGAAAAACTTATTCTTTGTCTTTCTTCTCCTTGTCTTTCATTATTTTCGATGGTTCTCCGTCTATTTGATAGAAAGTCCATTTTTGTGGTTTTCTTATTATATTTTTTCGTTCTTGTTTAGGAGTTAATTCAATTCGTTTTAATTGGTTAATAAGTTCGTCTATTTCAAAGTTATTTTTTGGTTGGACTTCTTTATTTTTTATTAAGATGTCTATTTTCTTATGTAGTTCGGGTAATTCTGGTTCTTCCTGGAGAGGTTTTAGAGTTTCTTTGCCTTTAATTAAGATGTCTATCTTTTTGTGTAAGTCTAATAATAACTCTATTATGGTATTATTTTGTTTTAGTAAAATTTTATCTGTTTGACTTGAAGGTATATACGTAGATAATCCTTCTGGTTCGCTATGATAATTTCTTGATTTTTCTAGTGCTTTACTATAATTTATATCTTCTTCACTCATGAAAGTGATATTTCTTCTAATCTTTTTGTTATTTCTTGCAAATCTTTGATTTCTGTTGTTATATTTTCTACTTGTTCTACAAGCTTAGATATTAGTTGAGTTGTTTTTACTTCCAATCTTTAGGTCTTTCTATTATGGTTTTTATTAGTTTTTCAATTTCTAATTTTGTAGGTATTTTTTCTAAATTAAACTTGTGATTTAAATACTGGATTTTTCTGTCTATTTCTACTTCTTGTGACTTTAAATAATCTAAATTTTGTTCTATCTTATCTAGTGTCCTTTTATGTTTATTCTAAGTAACTTCTATTTCTTCTAAAATTCTTATTATACTATTATCCTTTTCCTGAATTTTTTCGCTTGAATTTATCAAAAAGTCTATTATTGTATTATATTGTTTATCTTCTGAATGTAAAATATGTTCACCCTGGTTGAAATTACACCTTATAGTAGAGTTATCTTTTAATACTCTATATTTTTTTTCTGGTTGAAATCTAAGATCTAGGTAATCGAGGTGTTTTAACGAAGCTATCTTGTTATCCTAAGTGGTTTAAGTTAAGGTATTTTTTGCTTAGCTTAGTTTGATATTTCAATCTATTATTTGTATAGGTTATATCCAATTCTACTTCTTGTATATTTTCTATCAGCCTAGATTGTTCGTTAATTAATGCTTTTTTATAATAGTTAGATGTTATGGTAATTATTTCGTCTGTTTCTTTAAAATTTAAAATATCTATTTCTAGGTTTCTTATTTCTCTATTTAACAACTCTAATCTTTCTACAAATTGTTTCCGAATTTTTACAAGTTGATGTTTATAAGCAAATTCTCTATAATATTGACGTTGTATTTCTCTAATACACTCAATATATCTTATTGGCATTTATTATCCTAATTGATAAGATTTTCTCTTAATCCGTTCCTTAAGCCACTTTATTCCTGAAATATTATTTTCTAAATCTCTCTCACAACCTTGTATTTCCCAATTTAACGTGCTTACTAAATCTTCGTAAACTTGTCTAGATGTATTATAGGATTTATGTAATCTGTTTGCTTCTAATAACTTTCTTCGACTTTCTTCTAGATTATGTTTTCTAGCTATTATATTATTTCTTTTTCTGATTTCTCTATATAAATAGAAATAGCTACACCTTATGTCTTGGAAGGATCTATGTCTTTTCATATAAAGTTTATAAACTTTTGCGAGTTAGTAGGTAATGTTCCCAAAACCTTCTCGCTCTGATACCAAAACAGTGGTATATTTCAATAATATATAAACAAAGGTAATCAAAGATAATAAACGAGGATATATTTCAGTGAATAATGATTGATTTTTTTAGTATATCAGTTTGTAAAACCTACTCAGTACTCCCTCTCTTCGACGAAAAATTATACTATTTCTATATAGTGAAAATTATTTTTTATGTATATATAATTGATGTTGAACCCCTTTCGATTAGTTCGTGTGCCTACATTTTTTGATTTTGAACTCCTTTGGTGAAATGGCTCCACCACTATTTATATATGAGAATTTATCAATAAACACAAAAATTTATTATTCAAATTCATTTGAAAAGCACTATAAATTATTATAAGGAAATACATGAAAAGAAAAAAAAGACAAGAAAGTAATGCCTAAAAGGAGAGAAGAATTGAATATGAAGAAATATACATACATATCTAACTTTAAAATGATAAATTTCTACATTTAGTAATAATTTATCTCTAAAATATCTATTTACTCATAAGAAAATGATTTATCGTTACACAGACATCTATGTCTTTTAAACTATAAAATTTATAATTCTTTTTCTTTTTTTAAACTTCATTCAAATCAAACTAACTCACATAATTTAGCTGGAGGGGTATAACACTTGCATCTTTAGTCACATTTGTCGCAATTTGTCTCTCCAAAACTCTTTTTACTCACCCATTCCAAGAACTCCTTAAAGTTCCCTTTTCACTAATCTCTAAACTTACATTTAGTCAATGTTTGTGATCAACATGTCTAGCCAATCTATTTTCTTATTATTTTGGTGAGTTGAGAATTTGTCATCAAGATTTAAAGATGAATTCCATAAAGTGATAGTTACACTAACTATATTATACGAGGTGGTGTGTTGATTATAGTAATTCTCATGCTCAAAAAATAAAGATAACAGAAATAAGAATGCTTAGACGGATGTGTAGACATATTAGGAGAGATAACACTAAGAATGAAGATATACAAAATAATGTGAAAATAGCTTCGTGATGAACAAGATATGAAAAGTTATATTGAAATATTCCAGACACATGAAGAGGGGAGCACACAAACCCCAGTGAGGAGTGTGAGGTATTGAGGGTGGTAGGTCTCAGGAGAGATAGAGCTAAACCAAGGAAGAATTAGGGAGAGTGTTAAATATTGATTCAAAAGTCGTTAGTGCTTCCTAGTTAGTTGGCAGAGTAACACGTTTGTTAGGAGTCCTAGTTTAGTTAAAACATATCTCTGTTAGTTGCTAATATTTAGGTTAATGGATAATTAGTGTCAAGTAAGTGGGTATGTTTTTCAGTAAGTGGTTAGTTTTTTTTATTGCTATTTAAAGAGTCCTATGCAACTTGGTTTAGTTGTATGAATGAAAAATAAGTGAAGTTCTCTGCAGCTATATTCTTCTTCTTATTCATTGCTTCTCTTTTCTTTAATTCTTCAACAGAGAGGTGAGTAGACATGATATGACACAACTCTAATTCACTGAAAAAGATGATCCTAGATAGAAAAATATAGAGGACAAGAATTAAAATAGAAGGTTAGTGAATAATTAAGTGCGCTCACTCTTTCCAGTAGTCTTGTTAGTGTTCGAGATAACCTGATAAAAAAACCATTATTTAAGGCTAAGTACACTTGATTTCAGAGTATTTAGTGGCTGATTTAGCACTGCATTAGATCCTTACGAGTTTAAATTAAATTGCTACTCCCTCCATTTCAAAATAAATAAATTATTAAGCTATTTTTAGTGTCCAAAATAGGTGAATTGTTCATTCTTTAAGAGACATATTGGCAATTTCTTCCAATTTTACCCTTTCATTTAATGAGGTTTTTAAGTAATTCACATTTTCTAGGAGGGTAATTTAAAAATAATTAAAAGAATAATAGTAAAAAATAACCTACTATGTCCAAAAAAATTTTTCTTACGGAATGCGCCATACCCCAAGCTATATTGTAGAGCTAGTTTGTATCCAAAGCTAGCAAAGAACCTCCATAGACTATATATTGTTATCTCGTGTGATGGTTAGCAAGAACCAGGTTCTTTAAGAACAAGAAGGCGGGCCGAGAGTGGGTTTTATAGCAAATTCCTTGTTCTACTTCTCTCTTTTCGATCTGTCCGAACTTCTTTGTTGATGAAAAGAAATCTCTGAAATCCGCTCCTCAAATGGCACAATGTCAGGTCTCCCGATAGCATTTCTTACACCAAATTCAGAGATTGATACTCGCCTTTCCATCTGTGATAAGGCAATTCTTTCCTCCGCAGACTTTACATCAATCTGTTGCTTCAAGAACGGAGGCGTGGGACAGAAACTCATTACAGGTGACGAGAAAGGAGTAAATTCTTCTACACTGCTGAGCTAGTTGTCTTTCCATCATGAGCTCTCTTCCGACTTCAAACTCCAACATGCGTCTTCGACCAATCTCTTCTGCAATAATCTCCTCTCTAATAAGCTCCTTCTCGATCTCTCTTCTAAGTGCCTCACGCATATTGACGGGTTGGTGTTGGATATGATCAAACCTGTTTTCAAACTGAGGCCCCACATAGCCAGCTGAAACGTGTGATAAACATCGCAAAGAGAAATAATTTAGTCACAAAATACAATGTACACCATACAATGCAGGCACCATTCAATCAAGAGATATCAGGTACAACATAAAAAACCAAACTTGGAAATATATCTCTGTCAAGTAATTACACTTCATCAACTTCAGTTTTGTGTTTGGTTAATGCAGACATAGACAATTCGAGGCTATGTTGCTTGGACTCTTCAAAAATACCAATAGGTACGTGTCGGGTGCGGCAACATTTTTGAAGAGTTCGAGCAACATAGATTCAAGGACATTCAACTAATCAAAAGTCGATCTTTCGCTTAAATGAACACCTCCAAAACAAATAATTCTCTTCTTAGGATACAACAAACACTTTACCAGTTATCTAAAAGTTGAAAACATAAGAAGGTTTAGTCTTAAAAGGTTTTATTGTTTCAAAAAGTAATAACCTTTCCAAACAGATACTTTTTTTCTACTAATAAACTGTCAAAAATCAAATTTGCCACCAAGAAAATAATTTATTTTGCCGAAATGCTTAAAGATTTCCCGAATCCCGCAATTTATTAACTTTCCTAAAAAAAAAAAAAGATCACCTCTTTACTCAATCACTATTTACATTTCAATTTAACAAATCACACGACAACACTAACACTACTCTCCACCTCTTGAATTAACTATCATCCAGATTAACGAAAATGTCTCCAAATGTATTTCGCATAGGCAAACACAGAACGCTAACTAAACAGAAAATCCTTTCTATCAATACATAGTTGTTCATCTAACAAAAATAAAAAGAGCAAAAATCCCAGCTCCGCATTTGATTGCTCTCATTGCATTTTTCAATATTAGATTTCTTGAACCCTCACATTACCAACTTCCCCTGAAAAATCACACTCTTTACTCCATAACTATTGCTACTCTCCAATCTACAAACCACAAGACAATGCTAACACTACTCTCTGTCTCCTCAATTAACTATGTTCTTTTTTTTTATGGATAACTTTGGTGTTCGGACCAGCTTGCACACACCTCGACTAATTACAGAGGATATTTGTCACCTCCCACTAGCAACTGGTACCAGCCTCCTGGTCTATGCACCAAGGCTAGGATATATAAGAAGAAATCACCTAATGTTTGTTTGTCTCCATTGAGATTTGAACCTGAGACCTCATGGTTCTCACCCACTTCATTGACCACTAAGCCACACCCCTGGGTACAATTAACTACATTCTTATCAAGATTAACCATAAGTCTCCCGAATGTACTTCACATAATGTAACAAAAAACACAAATAAAACCCAAAATCCCTTCCATCGCAATAGAATTGTCTATTGAATAGAAAATACTGCTGACACTACTCTCCGCCTCCTCAATAAACTACATTTTTCTTTTCCAAAAAGTTAGTTGGAGGTAGCTGGTTTGCAACAACTTTAGTCTGCCCTTTGGCACAATATATACATGTCCTTTAACTTGACGGCATAATACATAAACATACCCTTTAACTTCCTTAAATCATATCTATGACTTTCAATTTTGAGTGTGCACAAGTAGACACTTAAACTTGTATAAAGTTGAAAAAGTAGACGCACACGTCCTATGTGGCAGAATACACGTAGGACGCCATGTAGGATAAGAATTGGCCACATAGGACGCCACATAGGATATATGTGTCTATTTGTTCAACTTTATATAAATTTAAGTGCCTACTTGTGAATACCCAAAATTAAAGGTGATAGATGTGTTCTACAGCCAAGTTAAAAGACAAGTTTAATTTCTTCATTCAATCTATTTAAGTGCCTAATTGTTTATAATTGGTGTCTTATTTCTTATCTCTTAACATAACTACTTTTTCTGTGGGGCAGATAAAGTTGCATATAATATATTGTGATTTGATCTTTATTCAGATTCTGCACATAACAAAAGTTTTAATGCATTAAAATATCTTTTAAAAAAAAATATTCAACAAGTTATACCACACTGCTAAATATAAATTTGATTATTAAGAGCAAAAACTGAAAATGAACTTACCTGAAAGATTAAAATTAAATATCAATCTATTTAAAGAACAAACCGTGCAATAAAATGAGTTTAAATTGAACAAAATGACCAATTTATGGACCATTTATTACTTCTTTCGCTTCAATTGATTTGTCGGACTGACTTGATTTTTATCTTATCGGATGTCTCTGAAGGGATGATTTTAACTTGATAAGAAACATTCTTTTTTAAACGAACTTTTGGTAAAACAAAAAAAAAAAAGAAACTCATAAATTGAGCGGAGGGAGTAATATTTAACCACTAACAAGATAATAACTCTACCCATAGAACTGTAGTTTTCTTTTAAAGAATTGAGAAGGTAAATACTAAACTTTAGCTCAATGTATACTACTATTAGTAGTTCTATTGAAACAATTTTTACAAAAACGAAAACAAACACGTCATAGAATGGAACTGAGGATGTTCTATTTTGCTTTATACCATTAAAAGGGAAGTCTGATGCACTAAAGCTCATGCATGAAGTACGGAAAAGAACCAGCCCACAAGGGTCTATTATGCGCAGTCTTATCTTGTATACAAGAGGCTCTCTACCATTAAGGCATACATTGTCAAAGCAACATCTTCTTTGAAACCGGTTTTGAAAAACGGTCTTCAAACATGTGAGACTACTAAGTCTCTTGTTGTCAATGCAACAATCTAGACGCCGTACCGCTGATATCGGGCGGCAATGGCCTTTTCCACCAATCTCTTCTCCTCACAGTTCCTTGCCAGTTTCTCCTCAACAGACATTCCACCATCCCTCCACGGCACCAAAAGCTGCGACGCAATGGAATCTCCGGTAAGTGATCCGTAGTTACTTAATGGTGGTGCAAAAAGCCGTGGCACTGGCGACGAAATCGAGGTTCCGATCAATCCGTATTCACTTCCAGGAAGCACCAACTCTCTCTCCAGCCAATTAATTTCTGATTTGATTTCTCGATTTCTCAAATTCTCCTTCTCAATCTCTATCATAATAGCTTCTCGCATTTCTCTGTAATTCTGAAATCTGTGCTGAGGAATACCCAATTGTTCACCTGCATTGCTCGTTGGCGGAACTGAGTACCCAGCTGAAACAGGAAAAAGCAACAAGTTGAGGCAGATTTAGAGCGAGTTCAGCAGATTCGACTCAAACTATGTGGAGGCAGACGAATAATAAAAGTAACCGGTTCAACTAAAACTAATACTTTTAATAGAGACAGCAGATTCAACACAAACTATGTGTAGGCCGACGAATAATAAAAGTAACGGGTTCAACTGAATCTAATATATTTGACAGAGACAGCAGAATCAACTCAAAGTGTGTATAGGCAGCCGACGAATAAAAGTAACAGTTCAAGTGAATGTAATACTTTTGATAGACGCAGCAGAATCAACTCAAACTATGTGTAGGCGGGCGAAGAATAAAAGTAACAGTTAACTGAATGTATTACTTTTGACAGACGCAGCAGAACATGTGTGGGCAGGTGAAGAATAAAAGTAAAAAAGTTCAACTGAATGTAATACTTTTGACACACGTAGAAGAATCAATTCAAACTAGGTGTAGGTGGACAGAGAATAAAAAAACAAGTTCAACAGAATCTAATACATTTGGCAAGCACAGTAGATTCACTTCAAACTATGCATAGGCGGACGAAAAATAAAAGAACAAGCTCAACTGTATCTAATACTTTTGACAAAGTAGATTCAACTTAAACTATGTGTAGGTGGATGAAAAATAAACGTAACGAGTTCAACTAAATCTATTACTTTCGACAAAAGACAACAGAATCAACTCAAACTACATGAAGCGGACAGAGAATAAAAGTACTGGCTCAACTGAATCTAATACTTTGACAGAAATAGCAAAATCAACTCAAACTATGTGCAGGCAGACGAAGGATACAAAGTAACAGGTTCAACTTATTCTGATACTTTTGACAAGGAATAGAAGTAACAGATTCAACTTAATCTAATACTTTTGAGTTTTGACAAAGACAGAAGATTCAACTCAAATTATATCTAAAAGGCATTGGATTCTGATTCTAAATTTTGACAACCCAAAAGTCAAAAGGAGGTTGATAGCCAAATGATAAAGACATAAAGTAATCAGAATACACAACAATAAAATTAAAAAATTGGAGAGTTTTAAAGTTTATCGGCAAATTTAGGACAAGTTTAGCAGATTCAACTCAAACTATATATACATATTAGAAGAAATTAAATCAACAACAACATATCCAGTGTAATTCGTGAGTAAGATTGGGGAGGTTATGATGTATGCGGATCTTAGTCCTACCTTTATGGGGTAGAGAGGTCATTTTCGATAGATATCCGGCAAACAAAGTGTAATCAAAGTAGAATTAAAAAAAGTAAGAGCAGCAAAATAGTAAGATACATCGACCAAATGAAGCAACATGTAATAATGAAAATCAAAGAATAAATCAAATACACAACAATAAATTCAAAAATTAGAATTTCAAAGCGGATTCAACTCAAACTATGTGTACGTATAAAAGAATATTAAATTTTATACATATAACAAAAAATCATACTGATTCTGATACTAAATTTGCCACTAAAAGGACCAAATAAGTGGCAACTTATGGACCGAAATTAATAACTTTGATATATACCTTGTATTGGTTTTAAACTTATACTATCCAATTGACTAAATAAAAACAGTCTCGTGCACTAAAGCTCTCACTATGCACGGAGTCCAAGAAGACCCTGATCACTTGTACACAACCTTATCTTGTATTTTTATCAAAAGTTGTTTCCACGCTTTGACAATAAATTTTAAAATGTACAACAACAACTTACTCAGGTATTCTAATATAGTGGGGTCTGGAAAGGTAGAATGTATGCAATCTATACCACCACCTCAGAAGTGAGTTAGAGTGGTTGCTTCCAATATACCCTTGGATCAAGACAAAATATAGTCTAGATAAAGATGTAAGAGCTGTACAAAAGTCAGTGAGGAGTAACACAACAACGGATAATATCAGAACAATACTATCGCAAAATAATACTACAGGTGATCTAACCGAAACAACATATATAAACAGTAATCCAAGAAAAGAAAACTATAGCACTACAATGATTACTAATATATTACTAATAAGGACAACACTCCTACCTACTAGTATGACGCACTCCGACCTCACCTTCTACTCCAATTTGGGTTCACCACACCCTCTTTTGAAGGTCATATCCTTGGTAAGCTGCAAAAACATCATATCTTGTCTAATTGCCTCTTACTAATATTTCTTTGGCCTACTTCTACCTCAATTTTACAAAAATTAAGATTCATAAACTTTAAATTCTGAATCCTAACTCAAAAAACTAAAAAAAAAAAATAATTAAAAGAGAAATAGAAGAGACCTGGATCGGGTTGATTGATGAAGAAACTTTGAGTAGAAGAGTGAGGCCTGTACGTAGCTGCTGAAGATGGATAGGTTTTTGGATAGTACTCCCTCTGTTCCATAATTGGAGTAAGTGAATTATTGACATACTGCACACATATTATTCTCAAACTACTCTTTAAAATTTAATTTTAATTATTATCAAGCTACTCTTAAAAATTTAAAACATTGATCATAATAATTATTTTTAAAAAAATAAATCAAATAATAAATAAATAAATAAAGACAATGAAATTTCTTGAACTCGTTACATAAAAAAATTCAAATAAAAGATAAAAATAAAAATAAATTCCAACGTCAATCTTAAAGATTGAATATTATATTAATCTAAACATTAAAAAACACTTCAACAATTCATGAAATATAGGGAATAATATTTTCTTCTTTTAGATTGAGAAATGTTCATCATTGGTAAAATAAAGGTGGAAAAGGAAAATGAGAAACTGAATAGACCCCATTAACACGTGTAACTTAGTAGGCAGGGTTTTAATTCTAAATTTTGATTTGAAATCAGCGTCTATTTATTTAAAAAAAAATCTGCCCCAAATTTTAAATTTAGTTTCAAATGTTTCAAGAAATAGAATTTCAAATTGTGATTATTTTATAAAAAATGTAAAATTTAATCAATAAATTTATATTTTGTAACCCATCATTTTAAATTTTGTACCAGAAAATTATGATTGACATGAATAGATTATTTATATTATATAGATGGATACTATTACAGAACAACTACTTGTTGTTATTGTTGAGTTTTTAGACCAGTAGATCATTATAAAATTATGTGTATAGAAAGGGGTACTCAAAGGGGTAACAATTATAATTGTGATTTTTTTTATTTTTATGTGTTTTAATCGTTTTTCCCCTTTTTGTAGTTGTTGCATGCTAATGTGAACTGTGGGAATTGTCGATGTGGTCCCGATAAATCTGGAATGACTTCAGAGAGTTTGAGATTATTTGAGGCTTTAAAAGTCATTAATTTGATTTTGATCAATATTTTGAGTTTTGGGCTCCAAATGACGATTTAGACAGTTCCATTAGATACAGAATGCCGATTTAGGGTTAGGAGTATGGTTAGTTCGAGTTTCGGGCTTTTAATTTGCATTTTGACCCTTATTCTAAAAACTAGTTAAAATAAACTTTTAAGGATCTCAGGGGGTAATTTATTGTAAATGAACTCTTTTCAAAATTTGATGTCGTCATTGAATCCAAAAGATCAAAAATAGCCCAGTAACATATCAAGTTTACTTTGATGGGGTCCCAAACGAAACGCGAGAGTCCGTTCCGAGAATTTAAATACATGCAAAATCAGTAAGGGTGTTGATACTTAGTGTATAATGTTTTTTTCTTTACGAATGTAGGCCCTTGGCCATGAACACAGAGAAGGAAAATCTCCTTCATTGCGATCGTAAGGTGGTGGTCGAGATCGTGAAAGGTTATCGAGTTTTGATCGGGTTCCCTCTTTATTGAGAAATCGATCAAACCATTGCTAACATAGTGGTTTTGGGTTATCAGCCTTTGCGAAAGCGAAGGCCATTTAGCCCGCCTGGTCGTTGTTGACCCTCGCGAATGTAAAGGCTATTTAGATGGCCTAGTCTTCATTGATCCTCGCGAACGCGAAAGATTGACCGCGTTTATGAGGTACTATTCACAGAACATTATAAATACTTCAATTTTGTGAATTTCACCCTTTCTGGACTTGAAATCTTCGGAAAAGGGTGATTTCTTGAATTTTCTTCATCACTCATGCTTGAGTCTCATGCTTGAGTAAGCTCTAAATTCTTATTTCCACGAATTCTTATTGATTTTATCTTCAAAATAACTTCACAATCTTGATTTCAAATTGGACTTTTGGGATTTTTATCGATAAACTCTAAAATTGATTTTACCAGTATGCCAGCTCATGGGTAAGCTTGGGATCACTTGTGGTTCCAAGCACCATGTACAACAAGTGGGTAGTCTCGGATCGTGACAAACTTGGTATCACAGCCCAGAGTTCAAATGTCCTAGGGTATCTATGAAGTCGTGTCTAGTAGAGTTTTGTAGAATAGTATAGAGATGTCTGTATTTTTCTTCGAGAGGCTACAGGGCATTTAAGAAATATTTCCCTTCTTTAATGTCTCGCATCGGAGAAGTGTCCTTTAAGAAATTTATACAGATTCTCATCTTGCTCCATTCATGTCAATTCTGCCTTATTTTTAAGGTAACAAATACAGTGAAGCTTAAGTCCTTACAGATAGAGTTTTCTCAGACAATCCCCACAGATAGTTATGAGATTGCAAACAGGCTCGAAAGTATCCCATCAATGCTTTTTAGTTCTAAAGTTTGAAAGACTTCATTCATATTCATAAAAATCATGCACTAAGTCAAAGTCAGATGTGCTTTCAAATCCCTTCTCAGAATTCTTTAATAGCATATGATCTAGAAGTAGAAACATAAACCCAGAAGTTTTGTAGCAGTAAAGTGGGATACTGTTTATCCGGAATTAGTAGATTATGTATCCATGGAGCTAGTTGTATGAAAGGTGAATCAGTAGGCTTGAAATAGTGTATGCAAGAATTTGAGTTTGTTGATTCAAAACTTAGTATGATGATGTTGGGTATGTTAGTGTAGTGAAAATTCTTTAGGTTTAGGGAAAAATATAAGTTTAGAGATATGATATTGGTAGGCTATGAAGGAATTTAGTACGGTTTATTGAAGGTTTGGGGATATCCAAGTTAAGTGTTAGAATCTAAGTTTGAATCTTGGATGATTGAGCTAATAGAAGGAAGAGTTGAAATTTTAGATGGTGTAAAATCATGGTATGGTGATACTCTTGAAAATTCTAAGTTAGTCAGTGTTTAAGTTTTTATATGATGATAGTTGGGGCTATAGAAAGCTAAAAATTGTATATCAGAAGAAAGTACTAGAGTGGGCCCTACATTCTCAGGTTTAGTCTTTCAGGGTGAGATTATGATCTCTGTGTGTTGTTATATCTCAGACTCTAGAGTAAAATGGTTACAGTTCAGTTTAGAATTTATTAAGAAGTCCACAGACTTAAAATGTTGGTGTTAAGCTAAGGGGTAGATGATAGAACAAGTAACCAAGTCAGGCTCTCAGATTCTAGCAGTGACACTAGTGTATTGTAGAACAATATTAAGGGAGAAAGATGCCTGACCCATTCTTATTTTAGTATTTGTATTTCATTTATCACGACATCTACTTATGCCTTACAATTCAAGAGTATGATCATAGCTCATGTTCATACACTTTCCATTAAATCATATATGCTTTCAGATCCTTGTATAAGGAGTTCTAGTTCACTCAACAATGCAAATTACATTTCCTGAATTTATGAACTCCAAACTTAGGTCATGCAGCTCATGACTCATGTACTCATGCTCTATAGTATGTTCAATTCCAAGTACTCATGTTACACTCTTAATGACCAGTGAAACTCAGATCCTGTCATATGTCCTCAGTTTAGATCTCTGTAATGAATTCATGTTGTTGATACTCTATTCCTCAGGCCCCAGTTAAGTGTCAAGTTACATATAGTATCCTTCTATGCTTCAGAATCTCATGTTCTAACCTTTCAGTAAACTCTCCTTATGAAATGATAGTGATGATGAGTAACTGTTTTGGTGTGAGAGAGTAAATATTTCATGTTAAGGAAAGATTATAGTATGCTTGTTTTATTTAAGGCTATAAGAGTGAAGGAATATTGAAGATAGGCTTGAATGTCATGTTTGTATATATATGGATAAATGCATTGTGCATTAGTGATTTCCTGGTAAGAGATTGAATGTAGTTGTTGAAGTAGTAATAAGAATTATTCATGAGATGAGAAGCTGTGAAGACGTATGAGGTATTAAATTCATGGTTCAGACTAGCACTATGGAGTTATGTGCAGTACCTTGTGATTTCAAGTTAGGCTTAAACATAGTGGGAGTGTGTAGCTCAACTCAGACTTTGGTTGGAGTAATTATATGTACCCATGTGAGTATTTAAGGAGCGAGGCTAAGTTTGAATTGCTCAGTTGCATTGCCTAAGGCCTAGTAATTCTATCATAGCTTATGTTTCATAGGACTACATTCCATGTTATAGAATTGTAGCCATGTTATGATTCCTTATTTAGATATGTAAGAACCCGTAAAAATCTTAAGCTTAACTCAGTCCTTTAGAGCTTGAAAAGAGGTCCCAAACTTTGAAATTTCAGCTAAGTGTTTACACTTTGAATTATTTTATCCTTTATAAGTTGGCAATCCTATTTTACGATCCTTACAACCTTAAAGTGTCAATTTTTGGATTGAATCATGATCAGGTATGTCAATAGGTCACTTCGGGTGAGTTTTAGCATTTTTGGACCTCGTTTGAATCAAGTTTAAGAGTAAAAAACAGCGGATCAATGCGATCTCGATACGCCGCATCGCCAATTGTGTTGATAAATATTTTTCTTAGCTCCCAGTGCGATTTCCAGTGAACCAACGCGAACTCGACGCGGCACGTCGGTCTACGCATCACTGAGCACAGTTTTTGCTTTTATAATTCGTCTTCCAGAGGGGTATTTAGGTCAATTTTTCTAGTCCTATTCTGCCCCCAAAACACGTAATTAAGCCTTTCTAAAGGCAAATTTCACTCATTACTCACAAATTCTCTTAAGAACAAACCCCAACACAACAAATTCAAGATTCAAATTTCAAGAAATTCACTGCAACTTTTAGAGAATTAACAACCAAGGTATGTTGGGTGTTCATCTATGGTTTCCTTTCACCCATAGAGCCCAAGAATCCATTTTTAAAACTTTAAGATTTTTTATTCCTGATTTACATGCTTTAAATTGAATTGTATTCATGTTCATGATATTAATTAAGTTTCAATCCATGATTAATTATAGATTCCATGAAATTTAAATAGCATGTATGTTGAATTGTGAAATTCCCATGTTATAGCCCTTGAATTAGCAAGTTTTGGTATTGTAGTTGCAATATTTATATGATGTCCATGATTATGTGTTGTTTCCCGTGTGTTTGATAGAATGTCCATGTGAATTTAATGGTGAACTCATGACATGCTAGTATATGTACAAGCTTATGCCCTATAAGTGTTTGATAAAATGTCTCTATGAATGAATTATGAACAAGTCGATATTAATTTACTTTTTAAATTCATGCTATACTTTACTTTCCATGCTATCGAATCCTGGGGGTATTCAATACCTGAAAATCTAGCTGATTATCTAAAGCTATAGTAGTTATAGAATAGTCTCAGTAATATCATGATCAGTAGTATTCAGTCCATACCAAACTCAGTTAAACTCAGTGAACTCAGTTCAGTTCAGTCAGTTATATATCACGATAAAAAATAGTTCAGTCCAACCTAGTACAGTTTAGAAATCAGTCTAGTGTCTGTTCAGTTGAGAGTAGGATTCAGCACCGAGTAAACCCAAGGATGGGGACTAACCTGCTAGTAAAAGGTGTGATCCTTAGAAGCAATCCTTGTGTTCCATAACTACGTAGCCAGCGTAGGTTGAGACATCAACCTGCTAGTTGAGGGTTGATGAGGTGTTCTACCTACTAGTTGAGGGTACCACCATTCTCATTCAGAGCACGTGCTAGATAAGGGTGACTCAGTACTTGTCTTTACCCGTGGCACGGTACTGACACCCTTCTAGCTGGGGTTACAGGTTGGACCCCAATCAGTTCAGAGAGGGGCATGTCAGTGAGATAATTACTTCCCATAGTTTCATTTTCAGTTTGAGACTCAGTATAAAGCCTCAATTCAGTTTTAGAATCAGGACTGTTAGATACAGTCACCCAGCTCAGTACAGAACTCAATTCAGTTCTACAGAATCAGGACTGTTAGAAATAGTCACTCAGTTAACAAAAATTTAGTTATCAGGTGAACTCAGGTATCAGTCATTTAGTTATCAGAACTCAGTACCAAGTGTTAGCATGACCTCCATTACATCATGCATAGTTAGGTACATATCATTGCATAATTAGTAGTTACAACAGTTTCAGATATACATGTACTCTCATTCAGTTATATTCATGTCATTCAGTCAGTTATTATTTATGCTTATGAACCTATGCATATCAACCTACCTCACTTAGCATACCAGTACATTCAAAACAATGACGCATACCTTTTTTTTGCGCTATGATGTCTTATATCATAGGTTCAAATGCACGAGCTCCTGACCGTACTTAGCAGTCTAGCCTATCAGTAACGGACTTAGTGTTGAGTCCTTATAATTCGAGGACAAATTTTTTATTTCAGTATTTCAGTATATTTTTAGTAGTTGGAGTTAGTTGGGGGCTTGTCCCATCAACTTCATTTTTAGACAGTTCATTTAAAGGCTTATCAAACTAGATTATTTCAGATAGACGTTCAGATTTCAATTTTTCATTATCAGTATTTGATGTTCAGATGTGAACCTTATGGAAATTTCAGCCCATTTTCCGCATTTCATTATTATTATTTAGATATTGCAGTAGGTACCAGTCATAGGTTAGCTATTACTCCTTCGGGATTATGAGCACAATGTGACGTTCGGGGTACAGACTCGGAGCGTTACAAGATATCTCAATCATATCATGCTCAAAATATTTTTGCTCCATAATCTTATTAGAACCTCTTAGAAAGAGTGTTGAAGAAATACTCTAGCTAGGTATAAGCTTTTAGTATAATTCAGTCAAACAAGTTCCTATGGTTTTCTATCTTTCCATCTAGTTTTACTATCCGAAGTCTCATGAATATAGTTATTCCAAGAGGTAATTTTGTTTTCATCCAGGTAATTTGCAAATTCAGCTCAGTTCATGCATCATGTAGATTCCAGATATTAAGTCATGATTCAGTCCGTAAGTTTTCCGTGCATCATCTAAGTCTTTTCTTAGTATTTCAGCCAAGTCAGTATCATTTGGGGGACGGAATATCCCACGGGGGAGATGTATTGTAATACCCCGAGTTTTTAAGTCCTAAACCTCTCATCTTCTCTTCACAAAACCAGATCCAACTTGAGGTAATGGTTACTCATAATTTGACTCTCTCATTTCTATCTCAGCCTTATAACCATTCTCATGTCATTGCATGTGTTCATGAAATCTGTTTAGTTCATGTATTATGCTCAGACTCAGTTATGCAGTCATGTTCCAAGTCATGCAGGTTTAGACATGATCTCAGTTGCCTTAGTACTCTTAGTCTAACCAGTCTCATTCGAGGATGAATGATTCCAAGGGGGAGATAATATAACACCTCACATTTTTTCAGGCTAGACTTTGAAGAGTCGTTCTTACAGGTGTTAACTCTTATCCCATGATTTACTTTTGAATACATGTGTCATGATATTTATCATAGTGTGTGAAGTGCTTTTGAAGTGAAAAATATTCATAGGAATCACTTAGAACAAAGTTGAGCTAAGAGACTTTGATTCGTCCAAAGTTTGGTATTCGATTCTATAAAGGTCTACTTTGAATGTATATAGCTTTTTATATACGTAAAATTTTTCATCTCAATACCCACCAAATTGTAGTAATTGAGTTAACTTTTCAACGATACCAATTTTTCCTTAATCCCATACCTGAGTAAAAAGTTATGACCTTTTTCGTGAGAGGCAGCAAGGGGTCGCGATAGCCCCGCACAACGATGGCTATTCGACCTGACCAAGGGTCGCATCACGATGGCTAGAAAACCCGACTAGGGGTCCCACCAAGATGGTTATTTCCATGGGAAAAAGAGGCCAAGGGGTATTTTAGTCCTTTTCCCTCAACCCCAGCCGTCTAAAAACGATTTATAACTCAAAAAAGGGCATTATTTGCCCATCTTCCTCACAACAACTCACGTAAAAAATCCTCCCCTTTTCCAAGAGCAATAATTCAAGTTTTTCCTCTTAAGAACACAAGGATTCATGCTTCAATTTCAAGATTCCTTCAAGAAATCTAAGAGTTCTAGATTCCAAGTTCAATAAATCTTCAAGAAATATCAAGAATAGAGTTTCTTTCACAAGTTCATTATTCATGTTTCAAGATTCAAGCTTTCTTCACAATCCAAGAAAATTCAGGTATGTGGGAGTTCATCCATGAGTCCCCTTTTACCCATGGAGTCCAAGAACCCTTTTTGGTTTTAAATTATGAGTTTTACAAGTTTAAGTTAAACTAACTCCATGAATCTCTTGTTATTTTGATTTCAAGTTATGATTTTAAGTGCTTTCAAGTGGAATAAGTCATTATGTTTTGAGTGTTTCAATTCCCATGTCATGTTTAGTTGATTCAGGATGAATCCCCAAATTACAAATTCAGCCATGAAATCCTATTATTTTCTCATGTTTAAGATATTCTTATGTATAAGTTTGTGATTTTCGCATGTTTGTTGAAATGCCCATGTTTACGTTTTTGAATCATGATCACTTATTACATTATTTCAAGTTTGATATCGTATTTTATAATCATTTAGTGTTGGTGGGTTATGAACACCTGATACCTATGTGATTTACCTAAATTCAATTTTTCAAGTACTTAGTTAATCCATGAACCATATCAGTATACTCAGATAGTCATATTCATGATGAGCATTACCGGTCTATATGTTAATAATTACCCTAGAATCCATATGTACTATTATTTTCAGAACACCATGACCTAGGTTTATCAGTTATCAGTTATCAATGCATGCACCAGTTAGTATTTTAGTATCTTTCAGTTGGGAGTAGAATTTAGCACCGAGCGAACTTAGGGATAGGGGCATACCTGCCAGTAGAGAATGTGACCTTTAGTAGCAATCCCCGAGTTCCAGAACTACGTAGCCAGTGTAGGTTAGAGATGCCTACCTGCCAGAGGAGGGTTGACAAAGTACTTACCTGCCAGTTAGGGTGACACGTATCTTATTAGAGCACCTGCTAGTTGAGGGTGACTCCTTAGTCCTTCGAGACACTAGTTAGTGGGTCCACATAGCTAGTGTTAGTACCTGTGGCATGGTACTGATACCCTTCCAACTGGGGTTATAGGTTGGATCCCAATTAACTCAGATTGGGGCATGTCGGTTATATGATACCTCCCACAGTCTTAGTACAATATTTAGTATAGTTTCAGTTTAGGTTTGCTTGACCAAGTATATAGACTTTCAGTTATTTAGTTATACAGTTTATAGTCTTTCATATTTCAGACTCATTTCAGTTTACAGATTTATTCTTGGTCTTGTATTCTCAGATAATACAGTTTTCACGCATTCATGCTTAGTTATCTCATGTTGTTTAGTTAGTCTTTACCTCATATGCACAGTACTCTACAATTTCAGTCTAGTTATTTAGACTAAGTACAGTTCACTCTTACATTACCAGTATTTAGTTATCAGTTAATCAATATACAAATACCAGCTAATCAGTATCCAGATATAAGTTATTCAGTATTCAGACGTAAGTTATTCAGTATTCAGCTATTAGTAATTCAATTAATCATATCAGATTAGTATATGATGTGTTTGGTTTTGTATGTTTATGCATTCGTTCTCAGTATAATTGTATATTCAGATCCCTGAGTTATGTCAGTTTTCATCACATAGTTTTAGACCTAGTATTCATACAATATCCATGTTTTATGATTTTTCAGCTTCAGTTCTACTTATATTATAAAAGTAAAGTTTTAAGAAATTAAGTATAGTGATTCACCATCTTATCATATTATATTTGTTACGCATGTTTTAAGATACTTCAGCTTTCAGTTTATTTTATGCTCTTGGTGAGTCTACTAACACTTAGTATGCATGTTTTTTAAGATTTTGTACCTATTCAGTTTTGCGTATTGCATTCACCCCCACTTACTCAGTACATTTCAGAAGTATTGATCTACATATATGTCTATGTGCAACATTATCTCATAATGTAGGTACCAATTATAGCCTAAGCATCATAATCAGACTATTGCAGCTTCCAACCAGCAGGTGATGAGTTCTCCTATTTTTGGGACTCTAGTCAGATTTAGTTCATGTAATATAATTGTATTTTTGATTTTTCATATATATTGATTAGTGGTATTTGGAGGCATGTCTTAGCTATCTATAGTCAGTATAGTAGATGCTTCATAGATATCAGTCAGAATCAGTCATGTAATTTGAGTTCTTTCCTTAGTTTTATCAGATTGTAAAATTTTATCAGTTATATACTTATTCAGATTTCATTATGATTATGTTCTCGCACAACAGAACTAGCTATTTGATAGATTGAATTAATTGCTTAAGCAGTATGCCAGCTTATGGGTTAGCTTGGGATCACTTGTGGTTCCAAGCACTATGTTATGACTAGGGGATAGTCCGTGTCATGACACAATTACATGATAATAGCAGATTCAAAGGTGCTTTGTTGGGGAGGAAGAATTCAAGTCCAGTGAAATGAATTGTTATAATGCAACAAGTACTATTTTGTGGCCCAAGATAAGTTTAAAAGTAGGAATATTAGGTCTAAAATTTAGCTTTGAAGAGGTCCAAAGTGGCGTCCAAAAGAATATCAATTTTAGCCCTTAAGTGGAGCTAAAATTAGCAGCCTAATCAAAGCCTAGATAAAGCTCAAAAGCCACAACCAAAATAGCCGAAATGTCTTTCGTTCAACTCAAATATTAGGTTTAGTTTCTAACTCCGGCACCAAACTATGATTTTATTCTTAAGTTCTAGAATATTCTTTTAAGGTTTTATAAAGTAGGGTTTTCCTTCATTTTCACTGGCCTACCAGTGCTAAAAAGTTGTTTCTCTTCTTATTTGTTCAAGCTCCAATCTTTCTCTGTACAGAGATATCATAGACTTCAACTTTTATCCACCGTATCTGAAAAATCACCTCAATCAGGAAATTTTTAAAGGATTTCATTCAGCTTTATCTTAGATGAACTTGGTGAGTATTTTCAACTCTTATTTTTTTGCCTTGTATTTTTGTGAGCCTGATCTTTCGACTTTTTCATTTTAACTGTCAGACTTTCCTTTTATGAGTTGTGATATCTATTTTTTTTTTGTTGTTGTACAAACCATCTTTATCTGGGATCTTTCATTCTTCCGATGAGGTATGCCTTTTTTAAGATAAATTGTACCATCTTTATACCTTTATAAGTTTTTATGTTGTTATAATGTGTATCCCAATCCCTGCAATGTTGTTATAGATTGTGTAGTTCTTGATGTCCCTAGTGTAATCTGACAATCTATATATCTTTCTTCTTATAAGTTTTACTGCTTTTTGTGGAATATCTTGTTTAGATTTGAATTTTTATGCTTCCTTCGTTGTTTCTCTCTTGTGAAATTGGTCTTGTATAATCCTAAGAGATGTGATTTGTTATTTATCAATATTTAGAATTTTTTAACAATGATTGGTAGCTAAGCAAAATTGTTAAAATTGAGTCTAGTCGAACTCTCCAAAGCCCCTAACCTCATTGTTATCAAGCTAGAATAAATAATTTTCTATTATTGGAGAGATATTAGAAGTTGTGAATTTCTTTGAGAAACAAAATTAAGAGTAAGATTAATAGGTTAGCTAGTTATGGTAATGTTAGTTATGTTTTGTTAAGTTTTTGTAACTTGCTAGCAATAATTTTATATTTATTAGTTTAAAGATTCGGTATTGTTGTATATTTTTTTATTTTTTAATTGTGAGTATTTAAATGACTTAGTTTGTTAGAAGTGTGAAGCTTGCAACTTTCTCAATTTAAAAAGTAAAATGTATCCTATTTAATTAATGAATTCATACGATGATTTTAGCGTTTGTTAATTTGATCTTTATATTTTTTATCATTAGCTACATAGTCTGCCTCTTTTCATACAAATCAGAGCACTTGTATAAGTCCTAGGAAGAATCCGCAAGACCTTTTTATCTAGCTTATATTATTCAAGTTAATTTTTGTATCTCTATTTATTAATGTGTGAGCAATCATGTTAATAGACATTAGATTCTTCACTAGCTCCGAAGTAATAAAATATTATCATTTAATAAATACATATAATTACAAGAATTGAAAGTGAGTTGAACTGAATCTTGAATAATATTTATATTTTCATTTGTACAATTAAGATCAGATACGGAATTTCTAATAGAATGAAAAAAACTTGTTAAGTCTAGACTGTATTTTTTATTTGTCTCAAAAAGTATCTTTTTCATTCAATTGAGTTTCACACTTGTAGTAAACTGTTGTGCTCACATTGATGTTGAGGATGAGTCTCAAAATCAATAATTGATGGTCCACGTATTTCCTAATTTGTGTATCAAACACATAAGTTAAACAATTTAAAAACACTAAATTTTATAACTTGACTTGCTTCTTGATTCTTAAGTTGTTGAAAGGAAGTGACTCACAATGGTGAAACTTTTGAACCGTGGATATGAAGATACTGATGTGATGAACGAGATAAAATTGAAAATCATGAATTTTATAACACACGATTTGCACATTAACAATCAGATAATAAGTTCCTGACAGCTCTAATCATATAAAAATTGCGAGAAACTTAATATAAATTATCAAGCATCTGATTGATAATGCATAAATTGAGTATTTGAGAATCCATAGTTTTTAGTTTTATCTCAATGCCTTCATATATAGATCCTCCGAAGCTTCGCCATTTTTAGCCATTTCCTTTCAACGGCTTAAGCACCTGAAGCAAAGTTATAAGATTTTTTTTTTTTTTTTTGATTGGTTAATTTATGTGTTCGATATGTGGATTGAATAAAAAGGATTTCAACTGTTGACTTTTTGATCCATCTTCAACATTAATGTGAAAACTTTAATTGACTATGAAAGCAAAACTCAATTAAAGAAAAAGTAAATCTTTTTCCAAGTCCAAATAAAGTATAGTCTAAACTTACAAGTTTCCTTCATTTTATTCGAGATCTAGCATTAGTCTCAACCATACGAACAAAAACAATAGATTTATTCGAGCTACGATTTATTCACTTAAATTTTGCAATATATATATAGAGAGAGAGAGAACAGAAAACTATAGCACTTCGATGACAGCTAATATACTACTAATAAGGACAACACTTCTACCTACTAGCATGAACACACTCCGACCTCACCTTCTACCCGAATTTGGATTCACCACACCCTTCTATTTAAGACCATATCCTTGGTAAGCTACAACAACATCATATCTTATCTAATTATCTCTCCCTAATATTTCTTCGAGCTACTTCTACCTCAAATGTATAAAATTTATGATTCATAAACTTTAAATTCTTAATCTGACTCAAGAAACTAAAAAAATAGAGAGAGAAAGAGAGAGAGAGGAGACATAGTAAGAAAAAATAAATTAAGATATAAATTAAAAATTACATTTTAACTTTATCCTTTTTAATTATTGTCAAATTATTCATGAAGATCCAAAATATTGATCATGACAATTATTTTAAAAATACTTTGAAATAATAAGTAAATAAGATGAATTAAGTTTCTTAACTCATCACATAAAAAAATTCAAATGAATGAAGGGTTAAATAAAAGGAAATTTTAATATTAATTTGAAAGATTTAACGATTAAGTTAATTTTAATATTAAAAAATAACTTAATAATGGAGGAGTAATATTTCTCCTTTTTAAGATTGAGAAATGTTTATTATTGGTAAAGTAAAGGTGGAAAAGGAAAATGAGAAGCAGCATAGACCCCATTAGCACATGTTACTTAGAGCCCATTTAGGATTGCTGTTAGAAAATTGTTTATTCGAGAAACACTTTTATAAATTAGATTTTTAGAAAATTGCTTTTGAAAAAAAGCAATTTTTGTTTGGTTAACTTATTTGAAAAATACTTTTCATAACAAATTGTGTTTGGATAATCTTTTTCAAGAAGTGCTTTTGAGAATCAAAGGATCAAAAAGAACATGTATCAGTAGACTTTCACTACTAAAAATATTTTATAGAAAAAAATTATTTTAAATATCTATTATACTATTTTGATTAAAATTTTATTTTTATTTAATTAAAAAGTACTTACAATAAAATTTTCAATAAATATTTATACACATGGAGACGTTAAAAAATATTAAATAATAATATATTACTTAAGTAATTTTAATATTACTTAAATACATCAAACAAAAGTGAATATTAAAATTATTTCATAAATTAAATCACTACATATGGAAAAAATTCACCACATGATAAGAAATATGTCACATTTTATAATTTTTTTAAAAATTAAATATTTGAAAAAGCATTTACAAGTTGCCAAAATATCATTTGATCTTGCAACGTGATTCATCTGTCATTTATTACCATAATAATAAAAATAAAGAGATATATTCTTCGACCATCATCGTCAATGATATTTTTAATTTTATTTAAAAAATGAGCGAAAAATAAAATCATAATCTATAAATCATAAGATAAAATAAAGAATTGTGATGTAAATCTGAAGTATAAAATTTTAAAATCAAACTTATAAGATATGTTAATTAATAAATATATATATATATATATATATATATATATATATATATATATATATATATATATATATGAACATGTGTATAAATGATAGAGATATTATTGTCATAAAAAAATAATTTTCTTCTTCTACTTCTTTTTAAAAGTACTTTTGCAAGTTTACCAAACCCCATTCTTTTTTTAAAAAGTACTTTTTTTGAGAAAAACATAATGCCAAACAGGCTATTAGTAAACGGGATCATAATTTTAAATTTTGATTCGAAATCAGCATTTATTTATAAAAAAAATCTGCCCAAATTTTAATTTTAGTTCAAATGTTCTGAGAAATAGAATTTCAAATTGTGATTATTTTTTAATAAATATAAATTTTAAATTTATATTTTATAACTCAGTAAAATCTTGCATAGAAAAATTATGCTCAACGTGAATGGATTGTTTGTATTATATGAAATTGTTTGTATTATATGAGGATTATAGTAAAAACAACAACTAGTTACTGCTATTGTTGAGTTTTCGAACTAGTGAATCTTTATACAATTATGTATATAGAAAGATGGGCGCTCGAAGGTGTAACAACTATGATTGTGATTTTTTTATTTTTATGTGTTTTGACTGTTTTGCCCATCCCCGTAGTTGTTGCATGCTAATGTGAGTTGTGGAAATGATTGAATGGTCTTCAGTGCATCTGAGAGTGATTTGGGAGAGTTTGAGACTATATGAGGCTTTAAAAGTCATTAGTTTGATTTCAATCAATATTTTGACTTTCAGGTGCCAGATGACGATTTGGACAATTTCATTAGATACTGAATGTCGATCTAGTGTTAGGAGCATGGTTAGTTCGGGTTTTGAGCTTTTATTTTACATTTCGATCCTTATTTCAAAAAATAATTAAAATAAATTTTTAAGGATTCAAGGGACTAATTTGTTGTAAACGATCTCTTTTTAAGACCAGACATTTCCATTGAACTCAAAAGGTCAGAATAGCCTAGTAGTATATCAAGTTTACTTTGGTGGGGTCCTGAACGAATCGTGAAGGTCCGTTCAGAGAATTTGAAAACATGGAAAACAAGCAAAATTGGTGATATCTAGTGCATGATGCTTCCTTCTTTATGAACATGAGCCCCTAGCCATGAACATGGAGAGGGAAAATTGCCTTTATTGCAATCACAAGGTTGTGGTCGCAATCACGAAGGATTATTGAGTTCGGATTAGGTCTTTCTCTTCATCATGAATGTGATTGGACCATTTAGCTGGCCAGGTCATCATTGACCCTCATTGTAATACCCCCGCATTTTTTGGGCTGGACTTTAAACTATTGTTCTTATGTGTGTAAAGTTCAATCCCATAATTTGTATGTGAATATATGTGTATGATCATTATCCTAGTGTGTGAAGTGCTATCGAGGTGAAAAATATTCGTAGGAATCACTTAGAGCAAAGTTGAGCTAAGAGCTTTTGATTCGCTCAAATTTTGGTATTCAATTCTACAAGGCTCAACGTTAAATGTGTATAACTTTTGATATATGTGGAATTTTATAGCTCGATACGCACCAAATTATAGATAATTAGGTTAAATTTTCCAATGATACCAATTTTGCTTTAATCTGATACCCGAGCGAAAAGTTATACCATTTTTGTGAGAAACAATAAGGGTTTGCGATAGCTTCGCGACGCGGACCTTAATTAGGCCCCGCATTAGCCTCCGCGTCGTGGAGGATATGTTTCCTGCATCTATAAGTAACAGCCCAAGGGCATTTTAGTCATTTCTTTTTGCCCCCAAGCACCCAAGTGACAAATTAAAGCCCCAAAAAGGGTATTGTTTGGCCACTTTTCATGAGATTAACTCACGTAAACCCTTCCCCTCTTCCCGAGAACAAGAAATTCAATTTTCTTCTCCCAAGAATTCAAGCATTCAAGCTTCAATTTCAAGTTTTTCTTCAACTATTCAAGTAATTGAGGTATGTGGAGTATTCATCAATGGGTTCCTTCCACCCATTAAGTCCCAACATCCCCTTTTTGTTCAAGTATGGATTTTAATCTTCTTATTGTGAAATTATTCATGTAAATCATGAACTTAATCCATGTCTTCTTACAAATTTGAATTCAAGCCATGTCAACATATACTCCCATGTAAATTAGGTTATTTCATGTTTTAAATTTCAATTACCCATGTCATATTCAAGTGATTTCATGATAAATCATCAAGTTATGTATTTAACCATGTAAATATGTTGTCCTCTCAAGTTTAATAGATTTACATGTTCAAATTCATGTTTGTCACTTATTTATTAAAATGACTTATGTTTTGGGTCTTTGAATTATGATTTTAAGTCGTTGTTTTAAGTGTTGTTATCAATGTTTTATAATTATTCAGTGCTGGCGGGTTATGAACACCTGATACGTACATGTTTACTTATGTTTCAGACCTTTCAAGTAATGAATCAGTTAACTCATGATTTTATTGTTAGACTCGGTTTGTTATGACCATATTGAGCACTATCAATTTACATGTTTATAATTACTTTAGAATTTATATGCACTATTATTTTCAAAATATCATGACCTGAGCTTATCAGTTATCAATGCATGCATCAGTAAGTATTTTAGTGTCTTTCAATTGGAAGTAGGATTAGCACCGAGTGGGAAGTGTGGATTTAGTGTATTCTACTTTTTTTTAAACTACGTGCCACTGTTGGTTTAGGGGACTCGTCAGAGAGTGTTTCCCCTTATCTAATATCCGCTCAATTTAGTGATCACTCCAGTTCAGGTTCTACTCTGATGGTAAGGATAGAATAGCCCTCCTCAACGTGGGGTCAGACATTGGACTCCATATTAGCTCACATAGTTTATGTCGGTTATATGATATCTCCCACAGTTTTAGTCTATACTCAATTTATCTCAGTTCAGTTTGCTAAGTAATCATATTTCAGTAATTATAATGTTAGTTTTATAGATTATTCATGTTATTCAGATCATGCCAATACATGCTATACTTGGTATTGCACTCTCAGTTTTACATATTCATATTTTCATGCTTAGTATTTATACATGATCCTTAGTATAATTTTTACAACATGTTAAGATTTACATGAGATTTACATACAGTACTCATGTTTCTACCACTTCCCAGCTTACAAAATTGTCTTCATCTCATGAACTTATAAAATTTCACTATGACTTACCATTTTCATGTACAACCCATCTTTTAAATGCATATTTCGGTAAATATCTTATATCCTTGGTTGTATAACATGTTTTAAATATTTCCATGATTTAGTGCATGTCTCCATATACTTAGTACATTCCAGAAGTACTGATCCACATATATGTCTATGTGGCTACATTGTTTCATAATGTAAATATCAGTTGTATCCTACATTTCATAATCAGACGTTTGTAGCTTTCATCCAGTAGGTGATAAGTCCTCTTATTACAGGGACTCCAGTCCATTGCAGTTAATGTGTTGTAATTTGGATTATCCATATGTATTAATTAGTGGTAGTTGGAAGCATGTCCCAGCTATCTATAGTTAGTATAGTAAAGACTTCATAGATAGTTAGTCAGATTCATGATATGTAATTTCATTTCTATCTTCAGTTTTAGTAGGTTATAAACTTTATCTGTATTATAATTATTCAGATTTTCTCATGATTATGTTACCACATAGCAAATTTAGCTTGTATATACAGTATAAATTAGTTGCTCAAGCAGTATGTCAGTACATGAGTTAGCTTGGGATAACTTGTGGTTCTAAGCATCATGTTACAGTGGGTCGGGCCACTCGCGAATGCGAAATATTAACTGCGTTTGTGAGGTACTGTTCACAGAACATTATAAATACTTTAATATCAGAAATATAATCATTTTTGGACTTGAAATCTTTGGAAAATGGTGATTTCTAGGATTTTCCTTAACACTTATGCTTGGATAAGATCTAAACTCTTATTTCCACTAATTTTCATTGATTTTATCTTCAAAATAGCTTCAAAACCTTGATTTCAACTTGGATTTTTAGGATTTTTTTACAAGCAAACTCTAAAATTGGTTTTTCTCTGATTTGAGCTCCATTTTCAACTTATTTCACCTAGATTTTCAAATGTAGACTTCTCTTGATAAAGGAAGCATGTTTCTAAAATAAAATTCTGATTTTACTCTTTTCGCTTTCAAATTTAATTTTTGAACTAATTTTGAATCCAAATAAAACATAGTTAATACAGGTATCATTAGCTTCCTCTTGATGCATAGATTATATTATTGGTAGATTTTAGCTTGAAAAGAGATTGTTTGTAAAAGAAAGGCTATGCGTTGAAGGTCTAGGCTTAGATTTTAACATTTTGAGGTAGGTTATGGCTTCACTTCCTTCAAATTAGGCTAAGTAGTTAACGAACATGCAAGACATGCTATAGGTTAAGGGTTTAGAAATGGATAGTGTATTTTGAAGTGTTCATTATTATCGTGTTGTCCGTGCGGGGCTTAATTGCATACTTTGTTGACTTGTGCAATATATTGGTGTTGATGCCTAAGTAGGGACTTATATGGTTTCTTAGGCTTTATTTGTACATTAAATGCCTTAATATTATTGTGATGCCTATGCGGGGGTTGAATACATATATAAGGTCTATTTGAACATTATTTGTCTTTATCATGACAATATGCCCGATTGAGGGGTGAAATGATACTCTTGATGTCTTACATGATTATTTATTCTAATGGTGTCGAGTGAGGATTTGTATCATGAATTATTCTAATATTGAGTTGATTTTGTACACATTTATACATGTATTAAATTGACCATTATCTTCATAATGATTAGCTATGAGCATTTATCCTCATTGTATACATACATACATATGTATATATATATATATATATACATACATGCATATATATATATATATACATACATATATATATATATATATATATATATATATTATGAGATATAGGAACCATTGAAAATTTTTTTATAAAATTCTTGCTCCGTGAACACTAGAAGGAGAGGTAAATGAGAAATACTTTCTAAAACTTTTGGTCTGTGAACACTAGCCGACGAGGTGAATTGAGATGTGAGACTGAGATATGAGAAATTATACAGAATGCAAACCCCTCATAGGTCTTGTATTGAAGCATTGAGGCTCGAAAGGTGTATATGAAAAGTCATGTGATAACTTACATTTATCATCATCACATCATCCCTACATTGAATTACATTGTTGTATTTCCGTTATGTGCTTATTGTCATGTATGTTGGTTTTTTAGTTATATCTTGTGTGTAGTTTCTTTAATGTCTGTATATATTAGAATTATTAGTGAAAATGGTGTGAGCTACTATGTGAGGACTATTCTATTTGCAGGTGACGAGCTCATAGTATCTTTTACTTTGCTCAGCCGGCCTATCATACATACTGAGTACAAGTGAATCGTACTCACTTCTACTGTACCTTTTCGATGAAGATTCTAGTTCGAGTATGAAAAGTACCAGGTGAATTCCTCGTTCAAAATGTTGTTTCAGTCTCCATCTATTATCTATGTCTTTACTTGTATTTGGAGATAAACTATGATATTTCAATTTCAGACTTTATTTAGATGTTCTTATACTTATGATACCAGATTTTGAGATTTGATTGTATTTTTATTCATACTTGGATTATGATTACTATGGCCTGATTTCATTGTAGAAGTTTAATATCATTTCATTTCTTCTTTCCTCATATTTCTTATCAGTTGTGGGCTTTCAGCTTACCTATCAATATAGGTCGAGTTACGTACGATCATGACTTGAATTTTTGAATTGTGACAGAAAGGGTACAATGTAAATAGTTTCCTCTAATGTAAATAGCATGTGTAAATTATTTGTTTGAACTCATAATCTTGATAGTTATTATGTTTGAATTTGTGACTAAGTAATAGTTTGTTCGAACCATGGCTTAGTAATTATTTGTTCGAATTTGTGAAAACGTAAATGCTCCCATAAAAGCTTGAATAAAATTTGTTATTTCTACTTAGCCAGTGATAGCTTTATTATTACTTTATTTGAATTTGTGACCTAGTAATTACTTGCTTGAATTTGGGATCTAATAATTTCTTGTTTGAATTTGGGATCTAATAATTTCTTGTTTGAATTGGGGAGCTAGTAATTGCCTGTTCGAACTAAGGGTGTTAAACGGGCCGGTTAAAAGGAAACCAGACCGGTTTGACCCGACCCGATAAGCCCAAGGGCTTTAAGAGTCCGAGTTCCAGTTGGGTTGGGTTTTGGATTTTGGCTCGGTTAACCCGAACCGAATCCAACCCGGTTAGGGCCCGCCGGTTAACCGGCCCGGCCCGGATAAGCTTATTTATTTATTTATTTTTTAGATTTTGGTAAATTGGGCCAAACTAGCCATTGGCCCAACGGCTATTAATGGCTAGTTTGGGCCCAAATATTAAAAAAAAAGTTTTTTTTATTTAAAATCATTTTTTAACCCCAAAAAAATTTCTATAAATACCCTACTCTTTCAAATCATTTTTCACATAATTTTTCATTCTCTTAGGTCTCAAATCTCATTCTTTTTCAAATATCATTTCTCAATTCTCAAATATTCTATATATTTAATTTCTAAAATGCTCACTTTAATTTTTTAAATTTTGCGATTACTAAGTACGAGTAGAAGTTTCTAAAGTCGCAACCTTCGGATACTTTCAAAATTTGGTATTGTCGTTCCATCTCTTACTTTTAATTTTTAATTAGTGTATTAATTGTTGAATATTTATTTTTATTACTTTCTGTGTATTTTGAATATTTTTTAGTTTGATTTATACTATGGATAAATTAAGAAACCTCGGTAAAAGTGTCAAAATTTTTTATCCCGGAAGTGGTAGTGATAGCAAAAAGCGAATTACTAGCGGTAGACGTACTTCATCTACTAGATATACCCATGTGCCTTTGCCTCCGGTACCACTTAGTCAACCTTTTGAGGAAGAAATAGGTGTAGGTGCTCACGATATGGATTATTTAGAAGTTCAGGAAAATTACGGTATAGAAGAAGAAAATGAAGTAGATACGGTTGATTTAGATAAAGATGATGAAAATATTGGTGAGACACCCGAAGTAGGAAATGCTAACGTTAGATCCGAATCGGTTAATCTCTCTCCCCATCCTCCCCGTGCCCCAAGAGCTCGTAAACAAACTAGTGTTGCACGGAAAGTTTTTGAACGTATATCAGATACTGAGGTGCAATGCAATATTTGTCAAAAAATATGTAAGCATAAAAGAGGAGACAAGCAACGGGGTACGGGTACGTTAATGAGACATTTAGCTGAAGACCACGAAAGAGAGTTAAAAATTGCACAAGGTGGTGAGGCTGTTGGTGAACCCACACAAACTAGAATGGACCCAACAACCGGTCATGTAACGAAGAAGTATAATAAATTGAGGGACCGGGAAGAAATAGCAAAAATGGTAGTTGTAGGTTGTTTGCCTTTTAGTTTTCCTTCTTCTGATGCTTTTATTCATTATATTCAAGCAATTTATAATCCTATGTTTAATGGTATTCCTAGAAGTACTTGTCGGTCTGATATTTTTAGACTTCATTCACAATATTATTTTTATTTATCTACATTGTTAAAAAATATTCAATGTAGAATATCCCTAACTTTTGATCTTGGTCATGCTGTAAATAAAAATGATTATTTAACCGTTATTTTTCACTGGATGGATAGTAATTTTGTGATGCAAAAACGTATTCTTGCTTTTTTATATGATGAAGATCGTAAACATACTGGACAATTTATTGCTGACTCGATACATAAAGTTGCAGCATTTTATGGTATCGAAAATAAAATCTTATGTATCGCTTTTGATAATGCTTCTAACAACAAGACTGCTATAACAAAGTTGAAATCTAAGCTATCACCGCCGTTACTTGAAATTTTTCATATTAACTGTGCATGTCATATATATAATTTAATTGTAAAAGATAGTCTTGAGTTTTTTGAGATTTATATTGAAAAAATTTGTCTTGCTGTTGGTTTTATACAAGAAAATAATCGTAGATCTAGAATTAAAGAATTTAAAGTTAAATGTCAAGAAAATGGACTTGCACCGATATTGATGCCTAAGGAAATTGTTATTAGATGAAATTCTAGTATGACTTTTTAAAAAATTATTATAAATATGGAGTTCCTATTACATTAACTTTTAACCAACATTGTGGTTCATTTGTTGATTCTACCGATGGCATGCTACTTGATTCTGATTGGGTTGTAATTAATGATCTTGTTAAGTTTTTGGAAAAATTTTATGTAGCTATAGTTGAATTTTCCGGTGCTTATTATCCTACTGTTTATAATATTTTGGGATATATAACCGATATTTCTGGTTTGCTCAAAGAATATAAAAATAAAGAAGGTTATGAAAATATTGTTGGTGCCATGTTTACTAAATTAAAAAAATATTTTGTCCCAATTTCTCCTATTTCTTGGTTGGTGCTATGCTAAATCCGTGCATTAAATACCATACTATGTGTCACTTCAGTACTCTTATTTATCGTAACTTAGAAATAAATACTAACAATGATTTTGAACAAGTACAACCTGATTTGTGGACGACTACGTCTGATGCGAATGCTTACATAGATAAATTATATAACCACTATGCTGATTTAGTTGATTTAGCTGTACCGACACATATCAGTCCAACTGTCGCTCCTCATCCTCCCGAGGTGCCATCATTTTTTAAAAGGCCGGCACATTGTGGTTTTCCTGATTCCTTTTATGATTTACCCTGTTTGAACAGTGTTGACGAGGGAGGTTACACATCAACTTATTGGGAAGAGCTTAAGTATTATTTTCGGTTGCCGCCAGAAGATCGCAGACGATGGATCAACACGTTGGATTGGTGGAGGGATAATGAATCACAATATCTTGTGTTTTCAAGATTAGCTAGAGATATCTTGAACGTTCTAATGTCAACAGTTGCATCAGAGAGCGCCTTTAGTCAGGGACGAAAGCAACTTGGACACAACCGACACTCATTGGGAAGCAATGCAATGAATGTTCTAGTCTGCTTCAGAGATTGGATTAGAGCAGAAAAAAGAAATCAAGGAATGGAACCGGAGCCAAATGACGAGCAAAAACTTGAAGAAATTATGACTTTGCGGGAGAACTCAGCAGAATCAAGTCCAATGCATGGTTAGCCCCCGTTGACTTTGATTATCCTATGCAAGTTCTCGTTAATATTAACAAGGATGAGTTGGAAAAAATGATGCATAATTTGTAGATTTTTTATTCATGTAAATTATAAATTTTGGATCATTTTGCAATCAATAAAATTCAATATTCATTAATTAACTATCAAGTATTATTAATTTATTATATTAAGTAGTATATGTTTTGTATATTATTGTGTATATCTTCTATACGCATGTATATTTAACGTATATATTTAATGTATCCAAGTGTATATGTTTTACAAATTAGTATATAACTATATATATACATATTGTAGTATATATAAATGTATATTGTAGAATAGTATATATTTTATTTAAAGTAGTACATATATATATTGAATGGTGTGTATATATCTTCTATAGACGTATATATTTAACGTATACATGTGTATATGTTTTATAAATTAGTATAATATAACTATCTATATATTGTAATACATATATATTGTAGTATATAGTTTATTTAATTTTAAAGTAGTACATATATATTGAATGGTATGTATACATCTTCTATAGACGTGTATATTTAACGTATACATGTGTATATGTTTTATAAATTAGTATGTAAGTGTGTGTGTGTATATATATATATATATATATTGTAGTATATATATATATATATATATATGTATATATATATACTTTATTTAAAGTAGTACATATATATTGAATGGTGCGTATATATGTGTATATATTATATCTTCTATAGACTTATATCTTTAACGTATACAAGTGTATATGTTCTATAAATTAGTGTGTAACTATATATATATATATATACATATTATTGTATATATATATGTATATTGTAGTATATATTTTATTTAAAGCAGTATATATATATTGAATGGTGCGTATATATGTGTACATATCTTGTAAAGTAGTATATATTTAACATATACAATATATATATATTGTAGTATATGTTTTATTTAAAGTAGACAAGTAGTACATAAATATTGAATGGTGCGTATTTATGTGTATATATCTTCTATAAACGTATATATTTAACGTATAAATGTGTATATGTTTTATAAATTAGTATATAACTATATATATATTGTAGTGTATATATATATATATTGTACTATTGTAGTATATGTTTTATTTAAAGTAGTACGTATAGTCATATATAATTATATATTGAATGGTACGTATATATGTGTAATTGTTTATATATTTTTTTTAAAATATATATTGTGTAATTGTAGTGTATATAGTGTATATAATTGTAGTGTATATTGTGTATATTGGATTTTTCATTATTTTTTAAACGGGTTTGACCAGTTTTTAATCGGGTTTGACCGGGTTTAGGTGGGTTTAACTGGGTTGGGTTAAGTGGGCCGGTTCAGGATTGTTTTCAACATTTTTATTGTTGAACTCGGAACCGGCCCGGCCCACCTAACCCCAACCCGGACTGGAACCGGCCCACAACCCGGATAAACTAAACGGGCCGGTTTTGGGTTGGCCCAGCCCGACCCGACCCACTTGACACCCTTAGTTTGAACTTGTGATTTAAAAGTCGTGGCTTCATCTCTGATAAAAGCATAAATAAGATTTGTTATTTTCCACTCAACGAGTGATAACTTTATCATTGTTTTAAGGGAAAATGCTCTGTTTCTATCCTAAACTATACACGAAATTGGTGAGACACAACCGAACTTTAGGAGGGTCCTATTACCCCCTAGACTAATTAAACCCATATTTTTGGCAACCTTAGTGCCTACGTGGCACATACATGGCACATCAGTGAATCAATACACTGAAGGTCCATGTAGGCACACGTATGTGTCACTTAGGCACTAAGGTTGTCAAAAATACCATTTTAATTAGTCCAGGAGGGTAATAGGACCCTCCTAAAGTTTGGATATGTCTCAACAATTTCGTGTATAATTTGGAGTGGAAACAATGCATTTTCTCTTGTTTTAATGTATCTGAAGTTCTATTGAAGTAAAAAATAGGGAGATCCAACAGAACTAGTGAAAGCATAATATTTTTTTAAGTGACCTGTAGATAATCTATTCTAATGCTAACATTATTAGTAATTGCTTGTTCACACCCGTGACCTAATAATTGCTTTATTAACTCATACTTATCAATTATACGATAATAGCAGATTCAAATATGCTTTGTTAGGGAAGAAAAAATCAAGTCCAGAGAAATAAATTGTTAAAATGCAACAACTATTTTGCAGCTCATGATAAAGTTTAAAAGTAGAAATATTAGAGTCTAAAATTTAGTTTTGAAGAGGTTCAAAGTGATGTCCAAAAGGATATCAATTTTATCCCTTAAGTGGAGCGAAAATTAGCAGCCCAATCAAAGCCTAGATAAAATTGAAAAGCCACAAGCAAAATAGCCCAAAACATTTTTAGTTCAACTTAAATATTAGGGTTTAGTTTCTAACTCCGCCACCAAATTATGGTTTTACTCCTAAATTCTAGAATGTTCTTTTAGAGTTTTATAAATTAGGGTATTCCTCCATTTTCATTGACCAACCAATGCCAAAAAGTTGCTTCTCTTCTTATTCATTCAAGCTCTGATCTCCCTCTGTACCAAAGGCATCATAGACTTCAAATCTTATCCCCAGTCTATGAAAACCCGCATCAATCAGGAGATTTGAAAGTACTTCATCCAACTTTATCTTAGATGAACTTGGTGAGTATTTTTAGCCCTTATTTTTTGCCTTGTATTTTATGCAAGCTTGATCTTTCACCTTTTTTGTTTTAACTGCCAGATCTGTCTTTTATAAGTTTTAATATCTATCTTCTTTTGTTGTAGAAGCCATCTTTATCTGGGGCCTTTCATTCTTCAAATGAGGTATGTCTTTTTTGAGATAAACTATACCATCTTTATACCTATATGAGTTTGTATATTATTGTAATGTATATTCCAACTCCCTATGATATTGTTATAGAATGTGTAGTTCTTGATGTTTGAAGGATAATTTGACAATCTATATATATCTTTCTTCTTGAGAAGTTTACTGTTTTTTGTCGTATATATCATATTTATATTTGAACTGTTAGGTTTTCTTCATTGTTGCTTTCTTGTGAAATCGGTCTTGTCTATCTAATCAATGCTTGTACTTACGAGAAAGTATTAGATGTGATAAGCTCCATTAGGTGTTTGAATTCACAACTTAAAATAAATAAATAAATAAATATCTAATCAATATTATTTATCTTTGTTGATTTCTAACTATATTCAGAACATCTTGTCCTTGACAAAGAACTTATCATATGATATCTTCTAACAACTTGACATACATGTGCAAAACACGTGTCGTGAAATTAATTGTTTAAATACTATAACTACTTTATGGCCAAAATAATCTAAGAGGAGAAATATCGAGGTCCAAAATTTAGTCTTGAAGAGGTTCAAAATGGAGCCCAAAAAAACCTGAAAGAAGACTAATTTCAGCCCTTAAGTGGAGCTAAAATCATCAGTCCAATCAAACCCAAATGAGGATCAAAAGCTGTGATAGAAAGAGCCCAAAAATTTTTAAATTCTACCACAAATATTAGAATTTTAGTTTCTAACTCGGCTGCTAAACTAGGGTCTTATTCCTAAGCTCTAGATTGTTCTTTTACGGTTTTATAGGGCGGTGGACACCTTTTTTTCTCAATAATTAGGAATGCCTTTTCATTTATTTAGGACATATTATATTGAGAATAATATTACTTTGAGAGTTCTTTTAAACATTTTTACTTTTACTTTGGAAAATTTCTTTTTCAATCTTTATTATTTTCATAATTCAAGGTATAAACTAATTAATTCTTCTTCTCATATCTTTGGTTCCTTTTTGGTATTCTTTAGATAGTGATTGGTTTCTCCATACTGATTCTTGTCTTTAAGTTACTCATAAAGTGATCAATCGGTGAAACTATAATTTTGATTCATCTTGTCAAGTAAAGACGTTAGATTTTTCTTATAAATCTATACATTATTATTTGGATCTTGTTGATCCAAATCTATCGTTTTGATTTTTTAAACATATGTGACTTATACTTCAGAAGTTTCTCTTTCAACTTTTACTCATTTCATAGTTCAATATATAATGTATTTCTTCTTTTGATAACTTTGATTCATTTTGGTATTTTTTAAAAAGTCATTAGTTCTCATGTACTACTTATTGTCTTAAGTTACTCATAAAGTAATTAAGATTCGAATATATCATTTTGATTCGCTTTCTCAGGTAAAGCCGTTAGATTTTTCTCATAAATCTATGCCTAGTTATTTGGATCTTGTCAATTTGAATATCATTTTGATTCACTTTCTCAAGTAAAAGCGTTAGATTTCTTCTCATAAATCTAATGTCATGTCATTGGGATTTTGTTCATCCGAATCTATAATTTTGATTCGTTTTCTAAAATAATGTTGTTGCATTTCTTTGCATAAATTTATCTATTGTTAATTTGATTTTGTCAGTCTACGCACTAACAACTCGACATACACGTGTAAGGCACGTGCCATGAAACTATTTGTTTAAATAGTACTATTTGGTGGCCCAAATAGATTAAGAAGGGAAATATCGAGATCCAAAATTTAGTCTTGAAGAGCTTCAAATGTCCCCCAAAAGAGCCCAACAGAAAATCAAATTTAGCCCTTAAAAGCTAAAATCAGCAGCCCAGACAAGGCTCAAAAGCCATAACTTGAACAACCCAAAATGTCTTTAGTTTAGCTAGGGGTGTGCATCGGTCGGTTCGGTTCGGTTTTATATACTATCGGTCCGGTCTATCAATTATCGATTTTTAAATATGCTAAATCAATAACCAAATCAATAAGATATTTTTTATCGGTTTTCGGTTATCAGTTTTTAGTTCTTAACATTTCGGTTTTCGGTTTAACCGATAAGAAAATACTCATAAAATAGAACTAGTAGTAACGAACATGAAAAAAAATCAAATGTAGTTGCAATCAAAAGTCTTACATGATGTGTTTTAATTTACAAGAATCTTCAAGTTTGAACTAAATGTTGTTAGGAGAAATTAAAAGTTTGTATAATTGAAATAATATATATATATATATATATATATAAAGATATATATATATATATATTCTTATTGGGTTATCGGTTTACCCAATAACCCAATAAGAAAAAATCGAACCGAACCAATAACCCAATAATTTTTTTTTTATAAAACCATTAAAAAACCTTAAACCCAATAACCCAATAATAATAAACCTATAACATTTTATCGGTTCGATTTATTGATTAGTTCGGTTTTTGCACACCCTTAAGTTTAGCTCAAATATTAGAATTTAGTTTCTAACTCCACCACCGAACTATGATTTTATTCCAAAGTTTTAAAATGCTCTTTCATAATTTTATAAGGCAGGGATTTCCTACATTTTCACTGACCAACCAGTGTTGAAAAGTTATTTTCCTTCTATTCATGTTCAAGCTCTGAACTCCCTTCGTACCAGAGGTATTGTAGACTTCAACTCTAGTCCTCTATCTATGAAAACTGTTGTACTCACATTAATATTGAAGATGGATCTCAAAGTCAATAGTTGATAGTCCACGTTTTTCTAATCTGCATATTAAACAATCGAAAAATATTAAATATTATAACTTAACCTGCTTTAGATGCTTAAATTATTGACAAACAATGACTCACATTAATGAAACTTCTGAGGATCATGAAAATAAAGACATTGATGTGACAATCGAAATAAAAGTGAAAGCTGTAGATTCTCAAACACACAACTTGTGAATTAACAACCAAGTAGTTATTTATTTGTGTTAAGTTTCTCGCAACTCTTTTCATATAAGAGTCGCGAGGAACTTAATATAAACAAACAAGTATTTGATTGCCAATGAGCAAATTGTGTGTTTGAAAATTCATAGTTTTCTCTTTTATGTCAATTGTCACATCTGCCTTCATATTGACGATCCTCCCAAATTTCACTACTGTAAGCTATTTGCTTCCAACAACTTGAGAACTTAAAGCAAAATTATAATATTTAATATTGTTTTCAATGTTTTATCTATGTATTCAATATGAAGATTAGGATTACAAGGACTCCAATTGTTGACTTTGAAATCCGTCCACAACATCGATATGAAAACAGTAAATGACTGAGTGTGTATGAAGGAAAATGTTTTTCTAGAAAATATTTTCATGGAAAACAAGTTGATTTCTTACTTATTTTCTTATGTTTGGTTGGTGAGTGAAAAATATTTTCTAGTGTTCGTTGGTGAATGAAAAAATATTTTTCAGAAAATACATGTTAGTGTTTAGCTAAAGAGGAGAAAGTACTTTTAAGAAAAATCATTTTTGACCACAAAAAATACCCTTTTTTATGGTGTGTTCTATATGGAGGAAAACATTTTTAGGAAAATAAGTTGTTTCTTACTTATATGCTTGTGTCCGCTAAGCAAGTCAAAAAATATTTTTTAAAAGTATTTGTATACATTTAACAAAACAGTCAGAAGGAATATGATAAGAAGGGTGAGATAAGAAAAAAATTTTGAAATTTTTTTTGAAGAACAAATTAAAAATTAAATCTTTTTTTTGGGAGGGGAGGTCAGGATAGGTGGTAGGGGTGGGGGTAAGATAATGGTTTTGAATTCTTTTTTTTTTTTTTTTCAAAAATCAAATTAAAAAAAAAATTGTTTTGGAGAGGGGGCTAGTAAGGGGTGAGAGTCGAGGTAGGAGAGTGAGGATGAGGTAAGAAAAAAAATAATATTTTTTAAAAATTAAAAAAAAATCGGCTAGGGATGGGGGTGGTAGGGGTGGGAGTCAGGTAGGAAGGTGGGGTAAGAAAAAAGTTTGAATTATTTTTTTAAAAAATAAATATTTTTTTTGGAGGGGCCTTGGTAGGGGGAAGGGATCGGGGTAGGGGATGGGACAAGAAAAAAAATTGAAATATTTTTTTAGAAAAATAAATATTTATTTTGATGGAGAATGGTAGGGGCGGGGTGGTAGGGGATTTGGGGTCGGGGTAGGAGTGGGTAACATTGAGAGTTGTATGAACATTTCAACTTAATAGTGAGGTTGAAAGAGTGTTCAAAAATATTTTTCTTACTTTTTGTAGGAAAGTCATTTTTTTTAAATTTGAGGAAAATAAGTTGATTTGAAAAACATTTTAATCAACCTAAAATGACAAAATTGAAAAAAAGAAATT
>NC_061111.1:25357305-25362959 GCF_002878395.1 Capsicum annuum
GTTCACTAGACTACACAACTAGTACATGCTATGGAAAGATAGAAAGTGAGACATACACTATTACAAGGTTAAGAACCCAAAGATGTATTAAATCTAAGGACCTTTAAGACTTACAATAGCAACACCACACTCTTACGTGACACAAGAGGGATTCCACCTCTCAAGAACCAACGTTTCCAAGAAATACACAATCACAAGTGAATCCACACTTGTTCATGTCCTAGTTTAGGTCTAGAGACCCTCTCTCTCAAGAGATGTGTTCTTTCAACAATATTCAACAAAAACTAATGAACTAAAACCCTATATTGTTCTATTTATAGTACTTTACAAATAAAAAGATAAAATGACAAAAAGGCCCTTTAATGACCAAGTAGGCAAATAGGCACCCATGGAGTGTTTTAGGGGCTGTTTGGAGCCCTTTTTAACACTTCAACTCATACACCTCCGAGGTTACATCCAAAATACTCAAAAACGTTCATCTTCATGATTGTGCTTGTATCAACTTATCAATTCATCTTTAATTTTAGTTAAATCAATGTTGTTATTACTGCTAATAATATCTTAATTTGAATCATTTCAAATAAAATTGATCAATTAACACTTTACTCAAGACGAATACACTTAGATGATCATGTAATTACTATGAGATTAATTAAAATCGTAATTAAAATTATCAATTAATCTTTAATTTTAGTTAAATTAATTTAATTATTACTAATAATTGCTTGATTTTAATTATTTAAAATAAAATTGGTCAATTGATCATTCTACTTAAGACGAAACACTTAGTTGATCATGTAATTACTATAAAATTAATTAAAATTATAAGTCAACTTATTAATTCATCTTTAATTTTAGATAAATCAATATAGTTATTTCTAATTAAGATTTGGTTTTAATCATTTCAAATAAAATCGATCAATTGATTATTCTATTCAGGACGAACACACTTAGCTGATAGTGTAATTACCATGAGATTAATTGAAACTGTAGTTGAACTTATTGATTCATGTTTAATTTTAGTTAAATAAATTTAGTTATTACTAATATAATGGCTTAATATGAATCAATAGATGACTAACATGTTGCAAAATATGAGTAATCTATTGAAAATGACTAAACAGATAAAGACATCTGTAAGAAATAACCAAATAGATAAATACATCTGTTGGAAATGACCAAAAAAATATAGACATATGTTGCAACAGATGACTAACCTGTTGCAATAAATGACTCATCTATTGAAAATTATCAAACAAATATAGACATCTATTGTAATAGATGACTAAGTTATTGTAACAGATGACTCATCTATTAAAAATTATCAAACATATATGATATATGTTGAAAAATAATTTAAAATACTAAACTCAGAAGTTTTTAAGAGAACTCAAATGTTTGTCCCCTTGTCTAAGGTCTTGTCTTTAATTTTAGTTAAATCAATTTAGTTATTACTAATAATTGCTTAATTTGAATCATTTTAAATAAAATTTATCAATTGATCATTCCATTAAGGACGAATACATTAATTGAAATTGTAAGTGGACTTATCAATTCATCTTTAATTTAGTAAAAATTAATTTAGTTATTACTAATAATGACTTAATTTGAATTATTTCAAATAAAATTGGTCGATTGATCACTCTCCTCGAGACGAATACACATAATTGATCATGTAATTACAACGAGATTAATTGAAATTGTCAGTGAACTTATCAATTCATCTTTAATTTTAGTTATATCAATTTAGTTATTACGAATAATGGCTTAATTTGATTCATTTCAAATAAAATTGGTCAATTGATCACTCTACTCATGACAAATACACTTAGTTGATCATTTAATTACTATGAGATTAATTAAAATTGTAAGTTTATCTTTAATTTTAGTTAAATAAATTTAGTTATTACTAATAATGACTTAATTTGAATTATTTCAAATAAAATTGGTCGATTAATCACTCTACTCGGGACGAATACACTTAGTTAATCATGTAATTATGATGAGATTAATTGAAATTGTAAGTGAACTCATTAATTCATGTTTAATTTTAGTTAAATCAACATAGTTATTAATAATAATGGCTTAATTTGAATAATTTAAAATAAAATTGGTCAATTAATTATTCTACTAAGGATGAAATACTTAATTGATCATGTAATTACTTAGATTAATTGAAATCGTAATTGAACTTACTACTTCATCTTTAATTTTAGTTAAATCAATATAGTTATTTCTAATAATAGTTTAATTTGAATTATTTCACATAAAATTAGTCAATTAATCATTCTACTCAGTACGAAACACTTAATTGATCATGTAATTACTACGAGATTAATTAAAATCATAATTGAACTTACTAATGCATCTTTAATTTTAGCTAAATCAATATAGTTATTTCTAATGATGACTTAGTTTGAATCATTTCAAATAAAATTGGTCAATTGATCATTCTACTCAGGACGAAAATACTTAGTTGATCGTGTAATTACCATGAGATTAATTGAAACTGTAATTAAACTTATTAATTCATATTTTATTTTAGTAATCAATTTAGTTATTACTAATAATGACTTAATGTCAATCAATAGATGACTAACATGTTACAACAGATGAGTAATCTGTTGGAAATAACCAACCAAATAAAAACATCTGTTTAAAATGACCAAACAGATATAGACATCTGTTGCAACAAATGACTCACTTGTTGCAGCAATTAATTCATCTGTTAAAAATTATCAAACTGATATAGATATCTTTTGCAATAGATGACTAAGTTATTGCAACATATGACACATCTGTTGGATATTACTAAATAGATAAAATATGTGTTGAACAACAATTTAAAATATTAAAGCTCAAATATTTTTCAGGAGAACTCAAACATTTTCCCCCTTGTCTAAGGTTTTGTCTTCAATTTTAGTTAAATTAATTTAATTATTATTAATAATTGCTTAATTTGAATTAACAAATGACTAAACTGTTATAAGCATTTATTGCAATAGATGACTAACTTGTTGCAACAAATAGGTGATCTGTTGAAAAATAATTAAAATATTAGGGAACTCAAACATTTTTAGGAGAACTCAAATGTTTGTCCCATTGTCTTAAATACTTGTCTTTAATTTTAGCTAAATCATTTTAGTTATTACTAATAATTGTTTAATTTGAATCAACAGATGACTAACATGTTACAACAGATGATTCATTTGTTGGAAATTATCAAACAGATAGAAATCTGTTATAATAGATAGGTCATCCATTAGAAAGCAATTAAAATACTAGGGAACTTAAATATTTTTAGGAGAACTCAAACGTTTGTCCCCTTGATCCTTTTGCATTTGATGTATGATACACTATTTTTGTCTTCTTTACCTATTTCATGAAATTTTTCATGTGTTTCACATATTCGTTGTGCCCTTGCTGAAATTTTGAAATTTTTGTTCGTATATCACTTGGACATTACTTCAAAGGTGATTTTGTAAGTATAATTATGATTTTTGTTGAATTTTTTATTTGGTATATCTGCTACTGCTACAATGAATCGAACCTGCAACATGAATCCAGCATATGAGTCATTTGTTGCAACAAGTGAGTAATCTGTTGCAACATATGACTAGTCTGTTGCAACAGATGACCCATATGTTGGATTCATGTTACAACACTATAATACGAATCCAACATATGAGTAATTTGTTGCAATAAATTAGTCATATATGTTGCAACAAATTACTCATTTGTGCAACAGATTAGTCATATATGTTGCAACAGATTACTCATCTGTACAATAAATTACTCATATATTGGATTCACGTTACATGCGTTATCTATTGTTGAAAAACAATAGTAGCAGATACACCCAGATGAGAAATTCAACTAAAAATTATAATTTTACTTACTAAAATCACCTATAAGTAATTCCCAAGTGATATACGAATAAAATTTGACCTAAAAAAATTTGATCAAATAGCAATAGTAGCGGTAACAACAATGTTCAACAACAAGAAGAGGATGATGATGAACAAGAAGAGATGATAATGAAGAGCAAGATGATGATAATGAAAAACAAGATGGTGAATAAAACAACAACAACAATGAACAACAGAAATCACGAAGAGAGAGAAAACTCCAAGAAATGAGAAGAGAGAGAAACACGCCTTTTTTTCCTCCATTATTAGGTTTTACATTGAATCAAAGTGTAAATTAAAAAACTTGTGGGTTATTTTTAAATTTTTCTTACTTTCTTAATCCTTAATAAATTGTCACCTTCACTCAATTATTAAAACTTGTATCACCCACACCTCATTTTAAAACTCTTTTGTCACCTAGGGCCCAAAGCCCCAACAAAAAGTAGGAAAAATAAATGAAAAATAAAAAAACAATTTTATACATACATCCTTACTTGAAAATATTTTCATACTACCTTCCTCCTCTTAAAACTTTGAAACATGAAAATTCTATTTCTTTCTCTATTTTTCTTTATCGATACTTTAGCTCATATAGGCTTGAGCTCTACGGCCATCGTCTTTTATAAAATTAAATGCAAAATTTTTCATAACCTTATACATACATCATAAACATCATAAAATAAATCACAAATTCAAAAAGTAAAAAAAGATGAAGAACAAAATGAAAATGAAAAAGGGACATCATCAGCAATACAACAAAACTTAAAGATAAACAGCAAAATAAAAAATAAAATAAAATTAAGAAGGAACGAATAGCTAATGGTAAAACTCCATCGAAATTGAGTAATCACTTGCCTCTTTGCTCTTTTACGGCAAACTGTTACTCTCAATTGACAAAATATGAAGTAATCCGAATGTCAAATGGTTATTTTCTGTATCATTTCATAGTTATTCAAAATCTACAAAATTAAACAACAATATATCTAAGCTAAACTATAATTTAATTGCTATATCTTTACTTTTACCACTATAACATGAATCAAACAAAATCACAATCAAAATAGTATGACTCATTTCATAGTTCATAAAAAATTATCAGATAAAACTACAATTTCATTTTTATATATAGTAATTTTGTCACTTTAACAAGAACTGAATAGAATCACAATCAAAATAATTGAATCATTCTATAGTTCTTCAAAAACTGCCATATTAAACAACAATCCACTAAGTTAAACTACAATTTCTTTGCTATATCTAGTACTTTTTGTCACTTTAACATTAACACAAATAGAATGAAAGCCAAAATACAAGCATACATTTTTTTTAAAAAATATAGCATGAGAAAAATAAAAAAAGGAAATAGAGATGTTAACTTTTTTGTCGTTTTCCATAAGCATTTTATACACAACTCAATAGATTTTTAAATTGCATTTACATATTTTTCATAATTATTCATAATGAATATTAATAGTGGTACATTAATAGGTATACTTGAAACAGTAGGATTGTATATAAAAGCGTGGGATAATAATAACTATTAATTGAATGACATAACTGTATGCATTAAATCTTGCTATAATTGATAAATTATTATTAGTTTTTTAGCCAAAAAGAAATTAAAATGCTAAAAAAAATAAGAAAAAAGATAAATTAAAATCTTGCCCTTAGAGGTGTCACATAGGCATTTCTATGACTCTCTCTCCCTTATATATATATATATATATATATATATATATATATATA
>NC_061111.1:25363059-25364710 GCF_002878395.1 Capsicum annuum
AATTCAGCAATTGAATTTCAAGTTTCAGTTCCCCCACCCTCCCCTCCCACAAAAATACACAATTTTCAACATACCCATATAGCAATTCGGCAGTGGAACTCCAAATTTGTAATTTTTTTCCCCTCAAAACACAAATTCCAGTGTATCCACAAAACACTTCCTCAACAAGACCCCAAAGTTTCAATCTTTTTCATCAAAAATTACAATTTTCAGCAAACACACAAAGTAATTCAACAATAAAACTTCAAAGTTTTAATCTTTTTCTCTAAAAATACACAATATTCAGTAGACTCACAAAGGAATTCAACAATAAAACTAATCATTGTTATAAATTTATACATTGTTATTTGGATTTTGTCGATCTGAATCTATCCTTTTGATTTTTTAAACATATGTGACTTATACTTTAGAAAATTCTCTTTGAGCACTTACTCGTTTCATAGTTCAATGTACAATGTAATTCTTCATTTGATTACTTTGATCCATTTTTGGTATTCTTTAAAAAGCAATTAGTTCTCATGTACTAATTATTGTCTTAAGTTACTCATAAAGTGATTAAGATCCAAATCTGTCATTTTGATTCGTTTTCTCAAGTAAAGGCATTAGATTTTTTCTCATAAATATATGTCTTGTTATTTGGATCTTGTCGATTTGAATATGTTATTTTGATTCTCTTTCTCAAGTAAAAGCGTTAGATTTATTGTCATAAATCTAATACCTTGTTACTTGGATTTTGTTGATCCGAATCTATCATTTTGATTCATTTTCTAAAGTAATGGTGATGCCTTTCTTTGCATAAATTTATATTGTTACTTGGATTTTGTCGATTGATACACTAACAACTCGACATACACGTGTAAGGCACGTGTCATGAAACTAGTTGTTTAAATACTACAACTATTTGGTGGCCCAAATAGACTAAGATGAGGAATATCGAGATCCAAAACTTAGTCTTAAAGAGATCTAAAGTGGCTCCCAAAGGATCCCAAAATAAAATCAATTTTAGCCCTTAAATGGAACTAAAATCAGCAGCCCAATCAAAGCCTAAATAAGGCTCAGAAGCCATAACCAAAACTGCCCAAAACAAACCTCAAATATTAGGATTTAATTTCTAATTCTGCCACCATACTATGATTTTATTTCTAAGTTTTTCAATGCTCTTTTATAATTTTATAAGGCAGGGGTTTCCTCCATTTTCACTGGCCAACCAATGTTGAAAAGTTATTTTCCTTCTTATTTATATTCAAGCTCTGAACTCCCTCCGCATTAGAGGTATTTAAGACTTCAACTCTTGTCCCCTGTCTATGATTACTGTTGTACTCACATTAGTATTGAGGATGGATCTCAAAGTGAATAGATTATAGTCCATGTTTTTATAATATGCATATTGAGGATGGATTTCAAAGTGAATAGATTATAATCCATATTTTTATAATATGCATATTAAACAATTACGAAACATTAAATATTATAACTTAACCTGCTTTAGATGCTTAAATTGTTGAAAAAAATGACTCACATTAATGAAACTTCTAAGGATCGTGGATATAAAGACACTGATGTGATAATCGAAACAAAAGTGAAAACTTGTGAATTAACAACCAGGTAATTGTTTGTTTATATTAAGTTCCTCGCAACTCTATTCGTGTAA
>NC_061111.1:25367710-25374873 GCF_002878395.1 Capsicum annuum
GTCTCTATTTAGATGGGAGTAGGATTTGGCACTGAGTTAACCCAGGGATGGGGGCATTCCTATCAGCAGAGGGTTTGACCCTTAGTAGTAATCCCTACATTACAGAACTACGTAGCCAGCGTAGGTTGAGATATCCTCCTGGAAGATATTATGAGGGTTGATACATCTTATCTGAGTTTTCCTGCCAGCGAGGGTTGACGAAAGAGCTTCCTGTCAGAGAAAGTAAACTCACAGTTGTGTTTACCAATGGCACGGTACTGACAGCCTTACAACTGGGGTTACAGGTTGGACCATAATCTATTTAGAAAGGGGCATTCGGTTAGATAATTACCTCCCACAGTCTCAATTTCAGATGTAGTCTCAGTACAGAACTCAATCCAATTCTAAAGATTCAGAACTGTCAGAGACAGTCACTCAACTCAGTACAGAACTCAATATAGTTCCACAGTATCAGGATTGTCAGATACAGTCATTTAGTTATCAGTAATTCAGTATCAGTATACTTGGATATCAGTTTATCAGTATTTAAACTCAGTATTCAGTATTATCACAATCTCAGTTATAGTTTATGTATTCATACATGTACTCTCATGCAGTTATACTCATGCCATTTAGTTGGTATTGTTCATGCATATGAACCCATGTATTTCAGCCTACCTCACTTAGCATACCAGTACATTCAAAGTACTGATGCATACTTTTCTTTTGTGATATAATGTCTTATATCATACGTTCAAATGCACGGGCTCTCAAGCACCCTTAGCAGTTTAGATTTTCAGCAGTCAGAGTTAGTGGTGAGTCCTCATAGTTCGAGGACATAATTATTTTCTTCAGTATTTCAGTTTAGCAGTACAGTTTCAGTAGTTGGGGGCTTGTCCCATTAACTCCATGATTCAGACATTAGAGGCTTTTTAGACTAGAGTATTTTTAGACAAATGTTTTAGTTTTGGTATTATTATACCGTATTCAGTTTTATTTTAGTATTGAACCTTATGGTGAGTTTCCTCCTAATTTCCATATATTTGTAGTATTATTACTCAATTATTACAGCAGGTACCAGTCATGGGTTAGCTTGTGGTCCTTTGAGATTATGAGTACCGTATAGCATCCGGGGAACAGACTTGGGGCATTACAAACTTGGTATCAGAGCCTAAGGTTCAACAGAGTCCTAGAAAGTCTGAAATCCGCATCTAGTAGAGTCCAGTGCATGGGTGTGTAGCACGCCACACTTATGGACAGGAGTTTACGAGATGTTTTAGGAAAAGTATCCTTTCTTTTAGTATTCATGTCGTACGAGTAAGCATGAGCTCAAGTTAAAATCTCAGTCTAATTCATGTCTTCCTTATGATTCTAGAACATGTCATTCAGAGAGGCTAACAAAAGAAGTAACAAAAACCAGTCAGCCTCTCTACACTTTTAGGTAGATCCCTTGAATGAGCATGTTTCTCATGCTAAGTTTAGAGTTTTTTTCACAACCTTAGCTCATTCAATAGTTTCTCAGAACAATTAGTTATCTGTTATCCTATCTAGGCTTATGGCTCATGCTCTGGATATTAAGGAAGAGAGGAGTAGAAAAAAGGGGAGAAAGAATAAGAGGGCCAGAACGTCTAGGCCAAAGAGTGTCCAAACCAATCCCCTTTGTCTGAAATATGGTAGAAACCACAAAGGTATCTATAAAGTTGGTAGTGATGTATGTTTTGGGTGTGGTAAGCTAGGTCACAGAGTCAGAGATTGTCCCAGTCAGGTTCCGAGGGTCAGCAAAATCGTTCCCCAGTTTAGTCCGGTCGCCAAAATCAGCAGGGTACCACTTCCAGTTCCACCAGTGGGCAACGTCCAAATAGGCTTTATGCACTTCAGTCCTAACAGGATCAGGAAAGTTCTCCTAATGTGGTCATTAGTACATTTTTATGCTTTGCTAGATCTAGGAGCTTTTTGTAATTCCTAATATAGCTATTGACTTCGGAGTCAGTCCCAAAATTCTAGCAGAGCCTTTATCAGTCTCTACCCTAGTGGGTAAATCTATCATATCCCGATGGGTATACAAGAACTGTCCGATTATGGTATCTCAGAAAGTCACTTCAGCAGACTTAGTCGAATTAGAGATGACCGATTTTGATGTCATTCTTGGCATGGATTGGATTAATTCTTTCTATGCCTTAGTCGACTGCAGAAACATAATTGTCCAGTTTCAGTTCCCAAATGAGCCTGTCTTAGAGTGGAGGGGTAGTACTTTAGCACTTAGGGGTCAGCTTGTTTCCTACCTTAGGGCAAGGAAAATGATATCTAAGGGATGTGTCTATCATCTCATTCGAGTCCAGGACTCTAGATGAAAATCCCCTACTCTTGAGTCAGTATCAGTAGCATGTGAATTCTCAGACGTATTTCCCAAAAATCTTGCCGGAGTTCCTCCCAAAAGGGAAATTGACTTTGGAATAGACCTTCTTCTAGATACTCAGCCTATATCTATTCCACCATACTGAATGACTCTATCAGAACTTAAAAAATTAAATAACCAGTTAAAGGATCTCCTAGATAAGGGATTCATCAGACACAGTGTGTCCCCATGGGGTGCACCAGTTCTATTAGTGCATAAGAAAGATGGTTCTCTCAGAATATGTACAGGCTACCGTTAGCTAAATAAAGTCATGGTCAAGAAACAAGTATCCACTTCCCAAAATCAATGACTTATTTGACCTACTTCAGGGTTCCAGTTACTTCTCTAATATAGACCTTAGATCAGGCTATCATTATCTCAGAGTTAAGGAATGGGACATTCTAGAAACAGCTTTTAGAACTCAGTATGGTCACTTCAAATTCTTAGTCATATCATTTGGTTTTACTAATTCCCCAACAACTTTCATGGACTTGATGAACCATGTGTTCAAGAAGTACTTGGACATGTTCATCATAGTCTTCATAGATAACATTTTTGTCTATTTCCGTAGCGAGAATGATCCCACAGATCATCTCAGAATCATATTATAGACTCTCGAATCCCATCAATTATCATGATATCTATTTATGTCTTACATGTCAGCTCTATGATCATAGCCCATATTCATGCACGTTATCAATCATGCACGCTTTCAGTTCATGGTCTAATGAGTTCCAATTTACTTAGTGTTACAAATCATGTTCTATGAATACAGAAACTCCAGACTCAGGTCATGTAGCTTATAACTCAGGTACCCATGTAATGCTATACAGTATGCACAGTTTCCATGACCCATGCTACACTCCTAGTGATCGGCTAAATTTAGATTTCATCATGCATATCCTCAGTTTAGATCTTTTGACAAATCTATGGTGTTGACATTATATTCCCCAGACCTTAGTTAAGTGTTGAGTTTGGTTTAGTATTCATGCATACATCAGGTCCTCATGTTTTAACCCTTCAATGGACTCACCTTACAAAATGATGTAGTGATGAGCAGTTTCTTAGAAGAGAGAGATTAAATGTTTCATGTTAAGAAAAGATTATTGCATGCTAGTTTTACATGAGCCTGTAGTTATGAAGATAGGCTTGAATGTCATGTTGATGTGTAAGTGGCTAAATGTATTTTAGAGATTTGAGTAGGTTTGAACATAGTGTGAGAATTCAGTCCAGATCAGACCTCAGTAGGTAGAGTTATCAGAACCCAGTATTTAGTTCCAGTACAATCTTAGTTTCAGTCTTAGTTACAGTCTCAATCACAGTCCTAGTCTAGTAATCAGATCAATAACTCAATTCAATTTTAGATCTGCTTGACCATAGCGTACAGTTATTAGTATTTCAGTACCTCAGTTTACAGACTATTTTAGAGTCATGTTATACGCTTGTTCTTGCCTTCTCAAATAATACAGTTTTCATAAATTCATGCTCAGTTATCTCATATTACCTAGTCAGTCCTTATCTCATATGCATGATACTCTATAGTTCCAGTACAGTTATTCAGACTAAGTACAGTTCAATATTACATGACCAAGTATTCAGCTATCAACCATTCAGATAATTGGACAAGTTAGTAAATTTATGCACTTGTGCTTAACATCCATGTGAATATTTTTAGTAGTCTCAGGTAATGTGTTGTACTAAGATGGAGAGTATAGTTGAGAGGGTATTCAATGGATAAGTATAAGCTTGAAAATTTGTAGTCACAGTGCATAAGGCTTAGTCACTTCATCTTAGATGATGTTTCATAGGCCCCGACTCATATATGTGATTTTCTTATTCAGCTATTTTATTCAGCCATGTCGAGACTCCTTTCTCCTTAAAGCCACTAGAAATATATAGAAAGAGTGTCAAAGAAAGGCTCTAGGCGAATATAAGTTTTTAGCATAAGTTAGTCCGCATAGCCAACAATTTAGTTTAGCAGTTAGGCGGATAATATTTGCATGGTTGGGCTTCCCATTCTTCCATCTAGTCGCACTATCCGAAGTCTCATGAATATAACTATTCCAAGATTGAGAAACCATATAGTTGCGAGTTCATCTCAATCAAGGTGTCATGCCTCAATTTCAGAACCCCGATATGTAGTCACGATTCCATTTGTAGGTGCCCGATGCATCATCTCAATTTTTCCTCAGTATCTCAGCCAAGTCAACATTCTTCAGGGGACATAATGTCCCAAGGGGGAGATGCACTATAATCACCTAGCTTTCATGACCTAAAACTTTCATCTTCTCTTTACTTAGCGAATCCAGTTTGGAGTGGTGGGTACTCATAGGTGAACCCTCAAGTTCTAATCTCAGACGTAAACCATGTATTCAGGGGCTTAATTCTGTTCATGATATTCAATTCCTGTATCACATTTCAGGCTCTGTTATGTTCTCATTCTCCCGTTCATGCATATTCAGTAAATGATCTCGAGTTGGAGATCGGTGGTTTTGTATTCTTGAAAATCTCTCCTATGAAAGGAGTAAAGAGTTTTAGTAAGAAGGTAAGACTCAGTCCCCGATATGTCGGTCCTTACCGAATTCTCAGCTGTTTTGGAAAGGTAGCTTATGAACTTGAGTTGCCTTCAGATTTAGCTTCAGTCCATCCAGTGTTCTATGTCTCCTTGCTTAAGAAATGCATAGGTGACCCAGCAGTCATAGTCCCTATAGAGGGCATAGATATTCAGAATAGCCTCTCTTATAAAGAGATTCCAGTCAAAATCCTTGATTATCAAATTTGTAGACTGAGGAACAAAAAAGTCCCTTTAGTCAAAGTTCTTTGGCAGAATCAGTCCGTTGAGGGAGCTACTTGGGAAGCAGAAGTAGACATGCGAACCAAGTATCCTCACCTCTTCTCCGCAAACTCAGACTCAGCCCAAGGTAATAATTTTTCTTAGAATTTACTCAGTCTCATGTTTAGAAATAGCTACCAACTTAGTTTCAATTAACGTTGCATACTCAATCATGCATTAACGAATCAGTTCAGTCATGTACTCATGAATCAGACATGTATTTTCAGTATATAAACTCAGCTTATTAGTAATCCCAGCTATGCATTTATAAATCATGTTCAACTATGTACTCATGCATCAGATATGCATGTTCAGTATGATAATTTAGTATATCAGTAATTTCAGTCATGAAATCATGCTTCAATTGTGCAAGTCCAATGTCTAAATCTAGTCTATTAGTATTCTCAGTTTAAATAGTCTCATTCGAGGATGAATGTTCCCAAGAGGGAGATATTGTAATACCCCACAAAATCCTAAGCTTAATTCAGTCCTTTAAAGCTTGTTAAGGGGTTCCAGACTTAGAAATTTTTAGCTAAGTAATCAGACTTGGTATCATTTTAGCCTTCATAAGCTGGGAACTCTATTTCATGACCTCTATGGCCTTAAAATATCAATATTTAGGTTAATTCATGATCATGAATGTCAGTAGGTGTTTCCGGACGAGTTTTGTATTTTTTGGACCTCGTTTGAACCATGTTTGGGAATCCAAAATAGTGTATCGATGCAATCTTGATGTGGCGCGGCGACCATCGCGTCGATCAATATTTTTCTTGGCTCTCAGTGGTAATTTCTAGTGAACCAACACAGACTCAACGTGGTGCGTTGGCTATCATGTTAATTCCAATGACGCAGTGCATTGGTCTGCACGTCGATGGTTTAATTTTTAGTCATTAAAAAGCTGCGTCTTGGGGGTAATTGAGTCTTTTCCCACGTCCTTCAGCCCCCAAAACATATCATTAAACCATCCAAGAGGCAAAATCTACTCATTCTCTTTAGAATTTATCAAAAACAAACCCTAGTTCATCACATTCAAGATCCATGACTCAAGGTTTCCCCCATTACTCTTCAAGAATTTGCCAACTAAGGTATGTGAAGTGTTCATCCAAGGGTTCCTTCCACCCTTGGAGTCCAAGAAACTCTTATAAACTTCAAGTAGTTGGAATTTATAATTTCCATAATTGGAATTAAAGTGTATTCATGATTATTATTTGAATAAGATTTTTATTTCATGGTTTATTATACATTCCATGTGGAATTAATTATTGTGTTTGTACGTTCGTATGAATCCATGCTAAACCCCTTTAAATTGTGAAATTGGAAGAAAATCATGATGCTCACTTATTAAGTGCATATATTATGCTCACTAAGTGCTTGATAACTTGTTCATGTGAACTAACAAGGGAAAGAAATCATGTCATGCTAGCTTATGTGCAAGTTATACCATGCAAGTGTTTGATAAAATGTCTCTATAGATACATTATGAACAAGTGTGCATTTTTATGCTATGCAAGATCATGTGATGCTTTACTCTTTATGCTATCGAGTCCTGGGGGTACTTAATACCCAAAAATTTAGTTGTTTACCTAGAGCCAGTGTCAGTTATAGAATAATCTTAGTAATGTCACAATTAGTAGTACTCTCTATCAGTTACAGGACTCAGGAAAACCTAGTAGATTCAGTATCAGTCCAGTCTAGTTTAGTATTCAGTTCAGACCTTGGTAAATTCATTCAATTAATAGAATTCAGTAGTATTCCGTAAGTCAACGAAAATTAGTGAACTCAGTTCAGTTAGATAGTATAATCAGTAATAGTTCAGTCAAGCCTAGTATGAACTAGGAAATCAGTCAGGCTCTATTTAGATAGGAGTAGGATTCAGTACTGAGTTAACCTAGAGATAGGGGCATTCCTGTCAGCAGAGGGTTTGACCCTTAGTAGCACTCCCTGTATTACAGAACT
>NC_061111.1:25374973-25378712 GCF_002878395.1 Capsicum annuum
CTTGAAATCTTAGATGCATCCACTCATATCGTGCTTTCGGGAGGATGACCATCTTTAAGTGGTCAAATCTTTCTTTTAGGATATTCCACAATACGAGTAGATCCTTAGTAGTAAGGTACTCAATTTTCAGAACTTCATCAAGATGATGACGCAAGAAAATCATAGCCTTAGAACGATTTTGACTAGATGCTGTATTTTCATTCTTTATGGCGTCTCCAAGACCCATAGCATCTAGGTGGAATGCAGCATCCAACACCCATGAAATTTAGTTCTTGCCCGAACTTTGAAGGGCAACAAATTCACACTTCGTAAGATTGTTAGCCATAAAAAAAGGAAGAAAAATAATAATACCTTAGCCTTCAAATTTGAGACGGTAGAGTCTCGTGTTGATAACGTGTTATAAAACAATAAAGAACAAGAAGAAGAGTAGAGAAAATAGAGAGATTCTCAAGAAGAAGAGTAGAGAGAATAGAGAGATTCTTATTTCTTCTCTTGAGAGATGATTTACAATGAAGAAACCTTCTATTTATAGGGGAAATTTGCCCCTAGTTTCACCCTAAAAGACAAATACATCAAATCCTGATAGACATCAAATAGATCTTGATAGACATTCACTATAATTGATATATATCATAACAAAATTTGTGTAATTTAATCTTGTTTGTGATAAATCTTTCCTTATTAGAAGTCATCAAAATTTAAGTACAATTAATACTTTGTCATTAGTTTAAGAGTATATTGTTTGTTTATAAAAATAGCCTTTACCTTGTATATGTGAAAAGTGATAATCAATAAATTTGGAGGATAATTTTGTTATTTTATAACTTTATTCCAAGATAAATTATCTTGAGATTATTATACCACCAAAGATTATTATACCACCAAAAAGGTGGATAACTTATTTTGATACTATTTGTTAATTTTAAAATAAATTATTCCAAACTCGACAACCAAATAAGACACCAAATATTTTAACCCTTAATTATTTTTTATCCCGAAACTATTTATTTTAATACCTTACACCAAACAACCCATCAACACACAATTTTCTTTTTATTATTTTAACTCTAAGGTTCTTACCACCAAAAGTTGTGATGCACTGGATGAGGCTGATTATGAAAAAATCTTTGATAGAAAGTGCAATTTCTTAATGAGTTTTACTCAGCGTGAATTTAAATTAATTGTATTTCAATATGAATTTCGGAGATCGAAGCCCTCTTATGATTCTTTATTGTTTACTCTATGAAATTATTTATTATTGATTTAAAGAGAGAAATGCTTAATTTTTTGGGAGTGGAGTGGAGAGCTGGTTATGATGTATGCGAGCTTATCCTTTCCTCAGTCATCAATATTTGAACCCACAAGTAAAAGACAATTGCTGCCCTCCACCTTTAGCTTCTCTTATCATCATTCTTCTCATCACAAAAATTGTCAGTTGGATAAAAAACGACGCCGTTTTGTGATTGCTGCTTCCTCCTCAGAGCTTCCGCTTCTTCCTTTCCCTATTGACCAGGTGAACCTACTTACTGAATTCTTTGTTTTCTTATCTCGCTTCCTTTCCTTTCCTTTCATTTTTGGGTAGTGAACTTATCATTTTCTTCAAGTCAAATTGAGAGTTAAATTGGTCAGATTTTGCATTTTTTTTGGGTAAATTTTGAGGTTGTTTGCAAGCTGAAGCTAAATACTTTTGTTATGCATGCAGGTATTAGTCCCTTCAGAGAAAAAGACACTACATTTGTATGAAGCAAGATACTTGGCACTGCTAGAGCAGGTACCAACATATAAACAGTAATTTCCAACTTAACATTCTATAATCATTAAATTAATCTGTATATATACCCGAACAACTCATTTCAACTGGCCACGTAACTGTATATCTAGATAATAATTTAAAAAAAACAGTTGTGGTCTTTCTGTTTTAATGATTACTTTATAAACATTTTTCTTACTATTTGATCACCTGCATAATGTGCTTGGATCCTACCTACGTTAGATCCCTGCAGTTTTCTTTGCACGAGAGAGTTATTGGTGCAATATGTGAAATAGATATTGTTGGAAATTTGAGAAAAGTAGAGAATCTATCGAATATCCTCACGAACATTGTCATTTTTATGAGTAGTGACTACCAAAACATTCTACCTTAACCGCGGTTAGTTTCTCCTGCTCATTTTTGCAGTCTCTTTTTAAGAATAAGAAGTTCTTTGTGCACTTTGTTCTGGATCCCATAGGCATCAATGATACATCAGGAGAAGCATCTTTTGCTGCCAGATACGGTTGCTTGGTTGCAATAGAGAAAGTGAGTTTACTTGCTTTGCTGCTCTAAAAAATTATCAAATAGAACTCACAATAATTGAGATCTTCACTATGTTGCGCAGGTTGAGAAATTGGAGATTGGTGCATTGGTCACTATTAGGGGTGTAGGCCGTGTCAAAATTCTGAAATTTGAACAGGTAAGAACCCGACATGGTAATTCTCCTACATGGCTGCTGACACATTTTTCTATCTAGTAAACATGGTGGTAGATAGAATCACTTTAACCACTTCAAAGGACTTGGAATAATGAGTTTCTACTAAATGACTCATTTTTGTATTGCCTATATATGTACTGTACTGTACTGTAACAATTCAACACCTGAAAATGGAGTTGGACAAGGGACTTTCTACAGATAAAGGTAACTTTAGTCTTTGCCAATTATGTGCAACGTATGTTTCTTCTAGGCAGTAACCAGAGTCGTGGCACTCTACATGTGTGGCCCGGTTCTTCCCAAGCCATCTTCTCCTTTTCAATTCAATTGTTAGATACTAAAAAATAGTGTGGGAAGAAAATCTTTCAAGTAAAATTTGACGAGAAAAGGTACTAAGAGTCAAGGGATGTCAAAAGTAGGGTATGGAGCGAGGTACGTCCAATTTTCCCTATCAATGTTCAGCTTACTGATGGGAAAAGAGGGGCATTCGACTTTGCGCTTTTATACATAATAGGTAGTTACGCCAACCGAGTAAGTTATTTTATGACATATGGGATTATAAGTAGTATAGAATCTTTACTTCATGTTTCTGGTAGCAATCATTTGCCATGAATATTGACTTAAGCACTATAGACACTCTTATGCTCACAACCAGAATATCCAAGCAGATCTTCACTTTGACATAATTTGTAGGCAGAACCGTACTTGACAGGTGCGGTTATACCATTGCTGGACAACATTCCACACAGTGATACAGAACTAATTTCCAAGGTTTTGGAGATAAAAGAAGCCCTCCACAATTTGAATTGCTTGGAAATAAAGCTGAAGGTTCTCCTTTTCCCTTCCTCTCTTCTCTCTTTGTGTCAGTCTATCGTCTTCGGGAGGCTTTGCAGCTAATTAGCATATATTTCTTCAGGCTCCTGACAATGCTTTGTTGCAAACTTTAACTGTGAACTCTTTGAGATGGTCTGAGAATACACCTGTTCTGGATTGTGACAACAGCTTCATACCACCTCTTGCTGAGCTTGTATCCTTTGCAGCACTTCAGCCTGTTTCTGGTAAGTATTCAGTCTCCAAGTATATCTATGAATTATGCATAAACCTCATTTGTATCTAAGGCATTTGACAGCTTCTGAATGGATTGGGAGCATGTCTCTGTTACAGGTCTAACTTGTCTCTATAAATAACTATATATTGAAACTCTAGGTTTGGAACAGGATGATTGTTATCTGCCTGTTTAGCTTCAGCAATACTTTTAGTAGTTGCTGCGTTCT
>NC_061111.1:25378812-25473607 GCF_002878395.1 Capsicum annuum
ACACACACATATATATAAAAGAATATTGTACCAACTGCAATTAATCTAGAAGTTCTAATGTCATAACAATTTACCACTATATAAGAAAGCTACACTCATTAAAAGGTAATTAATTTCTGTCATAACATATTAGAGAAGATGAATTGTGCAAGTGATTTCTGCCACAACTTATCTTGTCGTGATAACCGCTAGAATCTCAATTTACTGTGAGTATTGTTTTAGAATGGATTTTTCTTGATTTATCAAGTCAACTAACTATACAGATTATGTTGCATATTCATTTTATTTTCTACTTGTTTGGTGAAAATTTTATGAGTTAGTATTCATGTACTTTATGTTTTATAAAAAAAAAATAATTTGTACTCTTTGAAAATTTAAGTTAATGATCTTTTAATATGTCAATACATTTTTAAAGACATAAAAATTTATCTTGGTCAAAATGTGCAATGAGAATTTTAGTAATAACATAAAAATTTACAAATTATACATTAAATATGAAAAAAACTAATATTGATATTAGATAGTTGATTTTCTTGTATTGCAAATATTGTTGCTTTAGATTTTAGTGAGATAATAATATGATTTCAAAAATTTAAAAACTATGATACAAAATTACTAATACGTTATATTTATATCTATTTGGAATTACACTTGATTTGTCTATACTATATTTCTATATGTTATGATTAACAATTAATTTGTAAATTGAATTGTGTGATTTTAATAGTATATTAAAAATTTTATGATATTGTATTAGGAATAATAGTTAAGTGACCTTAGTAAAAAAATGATAATTGTACAACTATCTATGCAATTTATTCGACACTAGGATTACTATCTCAAAAGCTATATATCGAAGATCAAAATTTGGGTGAGTATCTCGTGACTGATGCTCAATGGGCAATGCTCAAATTCAATAAATCAAATGCTTATGATTATTGATTTTTTTTCAAATTCATTATATTTAAATTCTTAGTGCAAATATTATTGTACTTTTACGTAGCATATTGTATTAATGTGAAAGTATGTCATTTATCATTTGTTATTTATAGACATTATGCTACAAACTTTCTTATTTTTTTTTTTTAGTTGATATAAACAGACAATCAGTTCAATCATGTTTATATTTATATTTGTAACTCCAATTTTAGAATATTGTAGATCTTTTGGTGCAATAATTATTTTGATGTACTTTATATACTATAACAGATTAAGATGAATAAGATTAATATCTTATTATACCGATGAACAGGAGGGGGTTAAGTATTAGTCGAATGTTCTAAGATGTGAGGGAATTCAATTTCGACAGTGATTAATAATTATAATTTCATTCAAATTGAGAAAGTATGATAGGGTTGATCAAAAATAGAGTTGAAGAGTGAATATTCAAACCTATGAAGGACTAAACCATTTATTCAAAAAAAATAATATATAATAAGATTCATTAATATTTGTTGGTCCATTATCATAAGAGAATAAGTGAACATTGTTAAATCGTGTAAACATGGTAGGACTTTACATAATGTTATAAGTTATTTGTTGAAAAATGGTAATAAGAAAATATGAGAGAGAGAAAATTGATTATTATTGAGACTTTGCTCAAAATATATTCCTTGACGCAAAAATATTTTAAATTTACAAAAGATATATTATGAGTAGGATCGTGCAAAGGAATACAAAAATTACTTTGAAAGAAAAATCTATTAAGATAAGAAAAGAGAAGGGGAAACTCCTTTCTTCCTTTTTATAAGAGGATGCAAATTAAAATATTTAATATAAAAGAATTTAAATTTCAAGTTAAAATTTTACAGAGAAGCCTCATGTGCATAACTCTAAAATATATCTTTCATTAGTTTTTTATTTTTCTAACCAAATTTAGAAGTAAGTCACTTAACTAATAATAATTATGTTAAATATGCATTTTCTTTTGTAATTATATATATTTTTTACAAAATAAATTAATATATATCACAATATTATCTAATATTCTCAAATAATTATATAACAATATAATATTATTTGCACGCAGATACTAACTTTCGAAAAGAAATGTTTAAGTTTTATGTAATTAATGATATTGAGTTCAATATTTTAATAGTTATTTTTCGTATTGCATAAATTTATTAATTTCAAATATGTGAACAATATTGAATAAATTTTTTATTATATAAAATTAATAAGATAATAATTTCTACAATTAATTTCATTTAATATCGACCGCGCATCACGCGTGTACTAATACTAGCTCCTTAAATTACGGTTGATGTCTTTAGGAAGTCGATGATTGATATTTGATTATTCACAAAGTTGGATAATTTGACTTGATTCCATCCTAGAAGTGCAAAATTTGACCTTCAGATTTCATGTCACTTCAATCCTTCTTCTTAATCAAATAACCGGTATCACTTTTCTACCGCTCCAAATGTAGTCATGCTCTTTCTCAGTACTTCACCCATAATTTTAAAATTTAGCTTGTAACATAGATTTAGAGAATTAATAAAAATAGTGTCTTAAGAAAAAAATAATCATAATATTGAATATGATTTGATCAAGTAATCTATATATTGACCAGTTAATAGTAAAAAATAAACAATTTATAAAAAAACTAATCTCATGCTAATCAAACAATTTCAGTAAATTTTATGTAATGGAGAGAAAAATTAAAATTAGTCTAGAATTTATCAAGTTGGTATTTTCTTTTCCCTTTCAAGATCTCCTTTTTTATTTTTAAATTGATTTAGGATAATATTCCTATTGATGTTGCAGTGAGGAGACTTAGAGTTAGCAATCCTTTTATGTGTTGTTCATGTAAACATCAAACCATTATTTTTTTCAAGTTTTCAGTGGTTTTTAGCTAGTAGAAATTTAATTAAACTAATTTATGATACTATTACTTATTGATCATGAAACCGTTTGAATCCAACTTTGACCATATTTCAAGTATAAGTTCTGAGGTATCTTAGCACTGGATTTCCTTGTCATGATTTATGCGTTCTTGTCAACCAGACATCTAATATTGCTATTGTATTCAGCTGCAAAGAACAATTTAATTTCATACCACTCAAATTACAGTGAAACAGATATATAGGATCTTCGTATGGACTACTAATGTTGTAGGTGTATCTAGACAAATTATAAAATAGAAGTTATTAAATTTTACACAAAAAAATTCTACTAAGACGATCGGTATTCATCTATCTACCATTTGTAGATACAACAAATAATAAGATAATAGAGATATCAAAATAATACAATTACAAAATTAAACCTAACCATTGTACAAAAAAGTTTCTCAAAGTCGACCGGCATTCGTCTACCACCTGTAAACAACCACAAAACAATATGATCATAGAGATATTAAAATAATACAATTAAACTTAACCTTTACATGAAATTTTTTTTCTCAAAGCCGACCGACATTTATCTACCACCTATAAACTAATCTTTACACAAAAATTTCTTTAAAGCCGATCGACATCCATTGACCATATGTAAACTATGATAAAATAATATGACAATAGAGATATTAAAACAGAACAATTAAATCTAACCTTTACACAAAAAATTCTCAAAGCTGATCGATATTCATCTACGATTAAACTACTACAAAACGGTACGATAATAGGGATACTAAAACAATACATTGAACCAAACCTTTACCTAACTTAATTCCTAAAAGCTAGTTGGCATTCATCTACCACCTATAAATTACAATAAAACAATACGATAATAAAGATATCAAAATAATACAATTAAACCTAAGCTTTACACAAAATATTTTTTGAAACTGACCGACATTAATCTACGACCTGTAAACTATAATAAAATAATACGATAATGACGGTAAACCTACAGTCTCCGATGAAAATAATTTTTATAGAATGGAAAATTCTGATCCGAAAGATCTAAATCTTTTTCTTGTCTAGTCTCCGATGAAAATATTTTTGTCTGATTGAAAGTTCTGATCTGAAAGATTCAAGTATTTTTCTTGTCTATTTATCCTTTGATTTCTTATGCGAATTTGATAATCTGTTATTGATTTTTTGTCTTATTAATAATTCGGTTAAAACTATTTTTAAATAATAGAAAAATAGTAGAGTGTAAGATAAGATCACCTAAAACACATACAAAGTCGGAGATTGAATCAAAAGACTGATATTAATGAAAAAGTGTAAAAATATTAAACTATTGGGAGAATAATCTACCACTTATATTGAGAAGAAAAATAACATATAGCAACAAAATATAAACCACAATAAAAAAATATGATGATCAGAACAATATGATTAAAATCAATCTTTGCACGAATATACCTTAAAGTCTAATCGAAAGTCATCTATCATCTGTATTACGTCCAAAAAAATAGCAGATAGCAACAACTATAAATTATAACAAAATAATATACTAATTAAGATATTAGAGGTGAATCGAGAATCAAGTTTAACCAATACAATAATGAAAATAATCAAAGTGAGAATCATGTTTCACCAATACAATAATGAACTATACATAAAACATCAATATTAATGAAATTAAAATTCGAGATAACTCCTAATTAATTTTAAAATTAAAAAAGTAAGAGATCTAACCAAGAATATGTTGAATGTATCTCTTTCCCGATGAGTCCAATAACATTTAAATAGTCATGTACTTGCTTGTATATCTTAAAGTTGTGATGAAGAGATTGGTGGATCATGAAATACATGTCACCACTTTTCAAATATGAACAGAAATATTCTATACAACATTAATCAATGTAGAAATTATAATATGTAATTGATTTCTATTGAAATTGGAATTTATTGGCAGAAATATTCAGTTGCACGCACGAAGTTTTCAGTCAACGGAAAATTTCCTTTTCACGCACAATTCGTTTAATTTTTTATACCTTTTAGATAATTCTAAATAAGGAAAACCTTAACGACTAATTTTAGGTGATTTTAAACTCCTAAATATTACTTAAATATTTAAATAATAATTGATGAAAATAAGTAAAAAGATAATTTTATCTATTGCGGAATCTTTTAATGAAGGACAAAATGTTCAAATCGCTTTTCTAAGGGTTTCATACTTTTAATATATTATAGATTATAGATATGTGTTTCTCTATAGTAATTCATTCTTATGATTAATTCATGATGTATTTCACTTTTAATTTTATATGTACGTGTGTGTATATATATATAGTATACGTGCGTTGCACGTGAATTTAGCTGATCATCACCAATTAAGGTATTTAGAAATTATAACTAATTTAATTAAATTGAAGCTAACACATAAAAAATATTCATAATCTAGAATGAGATAACATTATCAGATATGAATTACAAATAAAAAGATACTTACATATGTTATAAGTGACGACTGAAACTGAAGAAACTATTGTACTTGAAAAACCTAGGCAATAATTCTATGGAGGATATATGAAAATTTCTAACAGCAAAGCTAATACGACGGTGAAGAAAATATGTCAATTAGTATGGAAAGTAGAGGATAACATTATGAGAAATAATGCACAAAATGATGCAGCTGTTAAAACGCAATATACAATAGATTCTAATAGACGTGTGCGTATATATATATATATATATATATATATATGTATATGTACTAGTTTAGGATACGTGTGTTGTACGTGAATTTTAACTGATCATCACCAATTAGGGTATTTAGAAATTCTAACTAATTAAACTGAAGCTAACACATAGAAAATATTCAAAATCTAGAATGAGATAACATTATTAGATATGAATTACAAGTAAAAAGATACTTACATATGTTATAAGCGGACGAATGAAACTGAAGAAATTATTGGGCTTGAAAAACCTAGGCAATAATGCTATGAAGGATTTATGAAAAATTCTAACAACAAAGATAATATGACAGTGAAGAAAATATATCAATTAGTATGGAAAGTAAAGGATAACATTATAAGAAATAATGCAGTAGTTAAAACATAATATACAATAGATGATAGTAGACATCAAAAGTAAAAAGTACATGTGCGAGGCGGAAGCAACAAAACACACAAATCAAAAGAGTGAATTCATTATCAATTCTTAATTATTTATTGTCCATATATAACTTCTAAAGCCATGAACTGAAAGACATAAATAAATGCAAAATGATGACGATAATGAAAGCTAGAAGACGGCTTGAATCAAAATTAAAAGAAGAAGAAGTAAAATATAAGAACATTTGTTTCGTATAGATTTTGGCCCCAGATATTATTTAAATAGAATTGTAAAAGATCTTTTTTGTATAAGGCAAAATTTTAAATATCTTAGGATCAATTTTGCATGTAAATTCACGTAGCTAAAAGACTTTCGACTCTACTTTTGTGTGTCAAAAAAACTCAAGATTTAAGTTCGTGATTCTTATATCTTAATTCTTGATTAGTGAAATACTAATCAAGCGGTGTATGGAGTTACTAGCTATGGTATTCGTATTGAAGTTGTGGCGACACTATTTGTATGGAGTTCATTGTAAGGTGTACACTAATCATCGCAACATTTAATATAACTTCAAGCAAAAGGAGTTAAATTTAAGGCAGCGTAGGTGGATGAAGTTGTTGAAAGATTATGCTATGACCATCCTATATCATCCGAGCAAGGCTATTGTAGTAGCAGATGCCCTAAGTAGAAAGGCAGTTAGTATGGGTAGTCTTGCATTGTTGAGTGTGGAGAAATGACCATTAGCCAAGGACGTCCAATGGTTGACTAATAGTTTCGTGCATCTTGATATCTCTGAGTCAAGTAGAGTTCTTGCATGCATAGAGGAGAGAACCTTATTGATAGAGCAGATTCAAAAATATCAGTTTAAGGATGAAAAGTTATGTATTATCAGAGATAAGGTGATGCGAGGTAAGGCTAAGGAGGCAATTTTGGACCAAGAGGGTGTTTTAAGGATTAAAGATAGGATTTGTGTTCCTAGAGTGTGTGATTTTACTAGATCTATTATGGAGGAGGCCCATTGTTCGTGGTATTTCATTTATCCAGGCGCAACAAAAATGTATCAGGACTTAAAACAACATTAGTGGTGGCGTAGGATGAAGAGGGATATTGTAGGGTTTATCACCAAGTGTTTGAATTGCCTGCAGGTGAATTATGAGAATTAAAGACTAGGTGGTTTGCTTTTGAGGATGCCTATTTCTGAGTGGAAAGGGAGTGTATCACTATGGATTTTATAGTTGGATTGCCTCGGACCTTAGGGAAGTTTGGCTCCATTTGGATCATTGTGGATAGATTGATCAAACTGACCCATTTTGTGTCTGTGAAGATGAACTATAATGTAGAGAAATTAGCCAAGATCTACGTTCGTGATATAGTGCAATTACATGTCATGCCCATTTTCATCATTTCAGATAAAGGTACTTAGTTTACTTCAAACTTTGGCATACTTTGCAGTGGGAGTTTGGTACTCAGTTCGAGATAAGTACTGTATTCCAGCCACAAATGATAGTCAGTCAGAGCGGACTATTTAGGTGTTGGAGGGCATGTTACGGGCTTGTGTGATGGGACTTTTGGGGGTCATTGGGATCAGTTTTTACCCTTAGCGGAGTTTACATATGATAATAGCTACCATTCTAGTATTCAAATGGATTCATTCAAGGCTTTGTATGGTAGAAAGTATAGGTCCCAGTTCGGTGGTTTGATTTTTTTGAGGTTAGACCTTAGGACACCGACTTATTGAGAGATTCGATAAATCGAGTGAGATTCATCCAGGACCGACTCTCGACGACTCAGAGTAGTCAAAACAGTTATACAGATAAGAGGGTCTGTGACTTAGAGTTCATACAGGATGAGTGGGTCTTGATAAAAGTATCACCCATGAAGGGTGTGATAAGGTTTGGGAAGAAAGGAAAGATCAGTCCGATGTTTATAGGCCCTTTTGAGGTTCTTCAATGTGTTGGACCAATGGCTTATGAGTTGGATTTACCATCGGGTTTTTCAGCTGTACATTTAGTTTTTCATGTTTCTATGTTAAAAAGGTACCATTCAGATGATTCACATGTGATTTAGTGGGACTCGGTGAGTTTGGACCAGAATCTGACTTTTGGGGAAGAGCCTATAACTATTCTGTATAGGCACATTAGAAAGTTGAGGTTAAAGGATATAACATTAGTGAAGGTATAATGAAGTCATCATTCCGTAGCTGTAATCACTTGGGAGGTTGAGTCTGACATGTAGAATAGATATCCTCATCTCTTTGATAGTTCAGGTACCTTCTTTCTCTTCACGTTTGAGGACGAACGTTTGTTTTGTGGTGGATGATGTAACAACCCCTTTAAGTCGTTTTGCAAATTTTTTTATTTTAACCCCCATCGTAGTGTTTAGACATTATTTATGACTTACGGAGATAGATAGTGTCGATTCTTGAGGTGTTCAGAGGTGACTTAAGTCATTAATTGAGTTCTTGAATTTTAGTAAAGTTAAGTCCTATCATGGTAAATCTTTGATCGAGATGACCTCAAATTAGTGTCTTAATACTTTCAATAGGTCCAAAATGTAATTTTTAGTTAATATACATATTTGATTTGTTTTCTCAAGATTTCGAACAAATTTTGAGAATCTATTGAACATTGAGTATTTTAGGTAATTTTAGTTGGTGGGTAATGGACCAAATCAATGTTTTCTTAATTTTTGATACCTATGTATAAGAAATAATTTTTTTACGGGAAGGATTTAAAATAAAATTATATGACAACATCAAATAGGGTAGAGCGCGAGGAAAAGAGGAATTACAACTCTATAGCTTCACGACACAAAGGTCAGTGCAAATGTTTTTGTTTGTTCTGGTGAATAGACTCCTAATATTAATTTTCTTACCCGTAACGAATTAAGTACTCAGTAGCATGTGTAGTGGCTCAAATGTTTTCCCTTAGATCATGTGGATTGCTGTGCTTGGATCAGAGATTGGACGTTTTTTTTTCCTTAACTTTACTAAAATTCAACTCATTAGAACGTTTGAATTGCCAATCTTACTAAAATTGAGTTCTTGAATTATCTATCATTAACGAGTAGCAACTCATTAGAACGTCTGAGTTGCCAATCTTTGGCATTTTTTTGTGAAACGCGATAATAGTATACTAATCTTGTTTTTTTTCTTCTATATAAAGGTGCAATGATTGCTTAATCATTGCCTTATAACAATGATGACAAAGATCACAATTACGGGGCATTAGCATTGAAGTTAGTGTCAGTGATATAAGTTAGGCGTGCAACCACAATTTCATTGATTTTTTTTAAATTCTCATTGAATTCTAGTTCCGTGTTTAATTTACATGTTTTGACTACTAACTTTGAATAGAATTATTTCTATTTTTTAATCAGTTTGAGTGACAGGCTTGCTTGTAAAGGTACGTCGCGGTAAGTGCCATTATGACTCTTATTTTTGGGTCGTGACAAATTAATATCAGAGCAGCCAGGTTCATTGGTCTCAATAGTGTAAGAACGAGATGTCCAATAGAGTCTCGCAGATCGGTACATAGATGTCCATATCTATCTTCGAGAGGCTATAGGACGTCTTTAGAAAACTTTCTTCTTTTTATTTTTTATCGTTCGAAGTTCTTTCATACCTTGTGTTTTGAGTTGTGTTTCACTCTTTCTACAGGGATGGTGTGGCTTATACTACATCTTCTCAGTTGAGAGATGCATCAAGAGATTGGTGGAGGTCGCTTGTCAATTATAAAATCCCGTGATTCTCCCAAGATGACTTGGGATCAGTTCGTCGAGACTTTCCTAGAGAGAATTGTGCCTTTTAGTTTGAGAGACCGTATGTGGGATGAGGTTGATCATTTGGAGCAGGGCTCCATGATAGTTGTTGAGTATGAGACATGCTTCCATGCCCAGTCCAGATATTCCTATGATAGTATTTTCATCAAATCTGAGAAGATTTGGAAGTTTGTGAAGGGTTTGGATGTCTCCCTTTAGTTGGATACGTCTCAGATGGTTGTGTTTGGGACTTCTTTTCAGAGTATTGTGGATCATGCTAAGATGACAAAGGGTATTCTTAGTGCATCTCAGGGAGGCGCCAAGAAGGCACGACATATTGGTGAGTTAGGAGTTAGACCTCTCGAGATAAAGGATTTAGAGGTTCTCCTAGATACCATAGTAGGCCAGTGCAGGCTGCTTTACAGAGTTCTGGTCGTGGATCTTCTAGTTCAGTAGTTCCGGGTGGTCGTTTGGGACCAATTGTACGTTCTACTATTTAGACTGGTCGCAGAGGTGCGAGGAGCAGATGTAGTGGAGCTCGTTAGGGTGGTCGTGGGTCCACTCAGGCAGTTAGTGGTCATGGGGCTACCCAAGCAGCTTATGGTCATGGTCAGTGTTGTTCTATACCATCCAGACCTAAGACAGGGGATTTTAATGTTGTGATTATAGGTATCATCCCCATTTATTTTAGACCTGCATCTGTATTATTTCATCTTAGGTTGACTTTCTCCTATATGTCTGTATATTTTGCTTCGGGTTTTGATTCTGTTAGTGAGCCTCTATCCATGCCTATTTGTGTATCTACCCAGTAGGTAATTCTTTAGTGGTAGATCAGGTGTACCGATATTGTGTTATGACTTTTGCTAGGCATGAGACGTTGGTAGACTTGCTTGTGTTAAATATGGTCGATTTTGATGTTATTTTGGGCATGGATGGGTTGACTCCTTATCATGCTATAGTAGATTATTTTTCTAAGACTGTGACTTTAGCTTCTCCGAGTGTGCCAAAGATAGCTTGGAAGGGTGCACTTCATTCGGATCCTAAGAGGATTGTATCTTATGTTTAGGCTCGTAAATTGATTGAAAGGGGATGTTTTTCGTTCTTGGCTGATATTCATAACCCAGCATTGTTTCGCCTCCTTCTTAGATTCTGTCTGTGGTGTCCGTGAGTTTATGGATGTGTTCCCTACGGACTTGCTTGGTATGCCTCCGGATCAAGATTTTGATTTTACTATTGATGTTGAGCTGGGCACCAAGACCATTTAGATTTCTCCTTATAGGATAGCCCCAACACAGTTGAAAGAACTGAAGGATCAGTTGTAGGAGTTCTTGGATAAGGGATTTATCCGACCTAGTGTTTCACCTTGGGGTGCACTTGTCTTTCTTGTGAATAAGAAGGATGGTTCTGGATGTGTATTAATTATCGACAGTTGAAAAAGGCGATGGTTAAGAATAAGTATCGTCTTCCTCACATCGATGATTTGTTTGATCAACTTTAGGGTGCTGCAGTGTTTTCAAAGATTTATTTGAGGTCCGGTTATTACCAGTTGAGGATTAGAGCCTCGGATATTTCGAAGATAGGTTTTTAGACTCGATATGTTCATTATGAGTTCATGGAGTTGATGAACCTGGTGTTTCGACTGTATCTTGACTCCTTTGTTATTGTATTTATAAATGATATCTTGGTTTATTTGGAGCATTTGCAAATTGTGCTTCGGAGATTAAAGGATGAAAAGTTGTATGCTAAGTTCTCTAAGTAAGAGTTTTGGTTGGATTCTGTTTTTTTTTTTTTGGATCATGTGGTGACTAAGAAAGGTATTATGGTTGATCCAGCCAAGGTTGCAGCGGTTCGTGATTGGGCTAGACCTACTTCGCCCAGTGAGATTCAAAATTTTGTTGGATTGGTAGGTTATTATCAGCGTTTTTGTTAAGGATTTTTTATCCATTGCATCTCTATTGACCAAGTTGACCCAGAAGAAGATCTCTTTTTAGTGGTTCGATGCTTGTAAGCTGAGCTCTCAAAAGCTCAAGGATTTGTTAACTTCAGCTCCTATCTTGACTTTTCCCAAGGAGGGCATGGCACTACTAGAAAATAATAAATTTTCGACGGCCATTGTAGTCAGAATGTGATCGAAAATTAGTATATTTCCGACTACTTTCCAACTAAATGATGGTAGTCGGAAAATAGCTTGTCGAAAAAATATTTCCGACTATTATAGTCGGAAATTTTCGACTACTTTAGTCGGAAGACTAGTTGGATATTTAATAAATATTTATTTAATAATTATTAAATTTCCGACTACTGTACTCGAAAGTTTAATAAATATTTATTTAATAATTTTAATTAATTTGACTACTGTAGTCGGAAAGTTAATAAACAATTGTTTGATAATTTTAATTATTCCGACGACTACTGTAGTCGAAAATTTAATAAGTAATTACTTAATAATTTTAATTATTTCGACTACTGTAGTCGAAAATTAAATAAATAATTATTTAATAATCTTAACTATTCCGACTACTGTAGTTGGAAATTTTAATAAATAATTATTTAATGATTATTATTAATAAATAATTATTTAATAATTATTAAATTGCATTCGCTTACACTGCTTTCAAATTATAAACACATAACTAATGTATTTTTCACAATAGGATCAAACACGACAAAAATTTATATATACAACCCACTTTAAATCATTCAAAACAAACGACAAATCAAATAGTTTAAACATCTAAATGACACAACCAAAAATAAGAATAATATCTACAATCTAATTATCATCAGATTCATTATCTTCCTCGTCTTGAAATACTTGCGGCATGTGCTTCTTAACCAACTCCTCCAATTTTTCAAATTTAGTAAGCTTAGCATCATTAGCTGCACATTTTTGCGTCAATTCCACAATTTGTATTTTCATCGCTTTCATTTCTTCCATTGTTTGTAAAGTAGAGGAGGAACTGGGAAACAACGAAGGACTACTCGAGGATTGGAGATCCCTTGTCCCGTAGGTTCTATCATTCTTTGGACCACCTACCACAGCTGTCCACATATTATTCAGCTCTACAGGTGATGGTTGGACCATGGTACCATCCTCTGAAGTAGGTTGGGTTTTCCGCCACTCTTCTATGTTTTTTTGAAATTCTTTCTGAAATAAAAATTATTTATCAGTATGTAATCAAGCAAAGTCGAGTAATAATAAAACAATGTATGTAAAAGTTATTATCTTACATATGTAATCCTAGCACGCGGTTCGACTCAATCTCCTATTGTACTGTCCTTGTTTTTCTTTCTATGCGTCTCTTCGTAGACATGAAGAAAAGGACGCTCTTTTCCCCCATTTTCATATTCCTGCAAAATTTTAGAAATAAAGATAATGCAAGTATGAAGACAAGTCCCAACCTATTGCTTTCCTTATCTTAAAGTGAAATAGAAACTTTCTTCTAAGTCATATACACGCGTGTTTATTAGATATAGCAGTTTCCTTATCTAGTAGTAATTGAAAATTATATGACTAGTATAAAATTGAAGTATGAAAGGAAAAATAATTAAATAGTAAAGTGGACTAAATTAGCAGAAAATCTCTCTCTCTCTCTCTCTCTCTCTATCTATCTATCTATATATATATAGTGACAGGGCATGAGCTATGTTCACAAAAATCATATGAATTGAAGGCGTGTGGGTGCATGCTTCCTTTTTTATATTAAGGGACCATTACTTGTACACTTCTATACTTTGCAATTTTGGACTTTCTTCTCATGCTTCTTCATTCCATATAAGCATTTTACGCACACACACAGATTTCAGCTATCACCTCGTTGAACAGTCACTAGTTACACGGTAGATGCTGCAAAAAACTTATACATCTCTTAGACAACAACAACAACAAAATGCCCAGTGTCAACATATCAGTCTGTAGCTTGTATGTGTTTCTGCTTGAAAATATATGTATACTTGAACAACCACTAATATGCTAAAGACAAGTACTAACCATAACTTCTCACCAGTCTAACTATAAGAAGGAGATAAACTTGGTTTATGTAGTCTAGATTCTGGAAGAAAACTTCAACTAACAGAGTGTATTAGAAATTTTCTGCTGAAGCAACTTGTTTTTGATAAGGAAAAAAATTGTATTTTAAGAAAAAAAACAAATGTGCTGAGCGGGATTTTGAAGTTCCTCATCTTGGGCATGTGCATTTGATCCGTGAGTAATCAACATTTCACGGGCTCAAAACACACAAGTCCATTAAAAGGAGTACAACCACCGAGATCCTCGTCACAGATATCTCCTCAAAATATCAAGCAATTTGTTATCTATTCGCAAGCTAAATTCCTTCATGTGCTAGAAGAGAATATAACAGTTCAACTCTAAGCAATCAAGTTTAGGTGAAAGATTAGCATGTGCATCTTGTTCCTTTACAATTAATTCTAAAAAGGCAAATGTCTTACTCTTGCATTCATCTCATTGTTTACTGGTGACGTTAACCTGAGTACTCTGGAGAAAATTTACATTTATTTTGGGACTCCATCACAGAATGCTTTGTCCTATGCTATAGGTAATGAGAATGCTATTAGACAATTTAGATAAATCTATTTTCTCTAAATTTCTGTTCTTACTCTGTAACTACTACCTCAATATGTACATTTACTCCATTAAACAATTTCTAATTCCTAGTTGTCCATGTATGATAGTTTATCCCCCCAGATTTCAGCTATCACCTCTCCGGCTTTTACCTAAATTCCAGCCTATTGCATAACAGGATCCCTGCCAGTTTAGTCCAAGTGCAGTCCACAAATAAGTATTGATTCAATTGCATTGCCTGCATATCAAATAAGAAACATCTAGTGGTCTCTCCTTGGTAAGCAGCCTGCCCTGAACAGCTAGTCATACTATAAATGCATAGGCAGAGTTACTGCACTCCAAATGAGTTAGCAATCACCAGCTCCCTTTCAGTCCAAATAATGGCAAAGTAACCTCTTGTGATATAATATATCCAAAGGTTACTAAAGGTTACTTTCTAAAACCATTAGGCAGGGTGATACAAGATCAAGTTCACAACAAAAGAAACAAGCAACAACAAGAGCAACAAGATGTCAACAACAATGCTAGTGAATCAAAATAAGCCACACACAACTTCACTAGACTTCAAGATGAACAACAACAAGAAGATAACAACAATAGTGAATCGAAAGAGCCCCACACGGCTTCACTATGTCACTGTTTAAAATATTGAACTAAATAAAACTAATCAAAAATTTAAGATAATATTACCAGTCTTCGTCGGTGGGTAGTGACACTCATCGAACCTACTATGTGCAATGAGCCACCCGTTTGAGACGCTCTATTTGCCTTTGCCCGTTCCTTCATCGCCCTAAATTTAGGAGTATTCTATTTTTCCAAGAACTAAACCCACACATCAGCATTTATCCAATCAGGTTTTTTCAACTTCCTACGAGCCTCATATAAGTGTTCTTTGATCCGGTTAGCTGCTTTGAACTTGAAAATGCGTTGTATTTCATTTTCATGACAAAAATTCCATCCACACTTTGTCTGCAAAATAGTTTAATCTAAAGTCATGAAATGAGTTGATGGATACAACAGTAAATTCATCATTGATAGCATACTAAAATGTTAAATTCTTTGATTTTGATTTTACCACAAATTGGTTCCACATAAGAACTCTGACGTTGAGTTCAATCTCATTCCAACTACCCCATGGCTTCGTGTAAAATGGTTTAATCGCTTCTATAATCATATGTCCGCCGCTAGATGCGGGAATGAACCTGAAATAAAATTTTATTAAATTATCATATCTTTTAAAAATTTTAAAAATTACAGAAAAACATAAGGTTTACTTACCCATTACCACCATCAGGGGCGATAATTAGTCTGCCGTTGCCGTCATATTCTACTACCTCTTTAAATTTTAAAAATTGGGAAGCAGCTGCTGTAGCATTAGATGTTGTAGCACTATCAATGGATGGCGATGTTGATGTGCTAGCACCTCCAATTCTCAATCCATAAAGGCTAGGTGTGGATGATGTTGAAGGTACAGATGAAGAGATACTATGTAGACTATTGTGGGGAGAAGAGGGATGGAACTGGTGGGGCGGTGGAGGCATGAAAAATGCATTTGGTAGTGAAATATTTGCCCTTGGAGGAGGAAGAATATTTGTAGTATCTTGTTGAAGAGTTGTGGTAACAGCTGGTGGTGGTGGTGGTGTATATTGACCTGCAGAAAGATTATCAGTTCCTTTCTTAACTTTCTTATGCCATCCTTTACCAATACCTTTTGATGCCATTGATTATCTTTATTAAGAACCTGGAAAAAAGAACCACAATATAAAACAATTAGCTGTATATAAGGACTGGTTATACAGAACAATTTCAACCATTGACTCTTCACATATAAAGGTAACAAATCAAATTCAACTTACTGATGTAGAATAAGTACCTTTAACAGTTCATATTGTAGAACAAATGTGTTTATCATGTAATACACACTAGTAAAAATAACTTCTTATTTTGACTTCTCAACTTAAAAATGACAGGTTTGGATCCCACTGTAGTGATATATTACAAATATAGAAAAAGTGTAGCATAAATGATAGTTTCAAGTAAGTCATTTTCACCCTATACAGAAGGAGGAAGCAGTCTGATTCCATATGATGTAGATAGAAGAAGCATACAGATGAGTTCAGTGTAATAAGAAAATGCAACAAGATAGGAAAATCATGTTGCATAGTTACTGGCACTACACATGTTAACAAAGAAAAGTATATTTATTGTTAAGAAAAATAGCAAAATGCAACAGCTAAAATACAATTCAAGACCTTATTACAACACATTACTACTATTAATAACAATTCAATCCTCGTCGCTTATTTCATAGTCATTCATCAATTCTTCCTCATCACTTGTTTCATTTTCATCAAGTAACTCTTCCTCGCAAATTTCATTTTCATCAATTGGGTCTTCCTCGTCATTTGTCCTAGATGTTCCTTATCCATCATCATAAACATTCAATCGAAGTTTGGAAGGATCAAATTCTTCATATAGGCCTTCTTTATGCTGCAACTCACCTGCTAATTCATCATCCACCCTTTCTTCAGCACTTGAAATATCATTCTGATACGCTACATCTAATGCATCCTCCACTACAACTCTACCAATGAGCTTTGTTTCTATAACTACCCACCATGCATATTTATTCTTTTTTCAATAGATAAGGAGCATAATACACTTATTTCACATTTTGCACAATGAAAAATAGATCATAGAGTCCATACTCCCTTGTACGCTTAATTTCAACTATTTTGTACTGAGGGTGCACCTTTGTACCTAACCTAGGTGTAGGATCATACCACTTACATCGAAATAGAACTAATTTTTTCTTTGGCCAACCAACAATATAATTGAGTTCTAAAATCTCGTGAAGCACACCATAATAATCAACACTGCCATCACCTTTCACCCAAACCCCACTATTGTTGGTTTTCTTCCCCTTAGAGAACTCTTCTGTATGAAATTTGTACCCATTGACAGATGTCTTAGAAAACTTTCTGACTTTAGCATCAGGTCTCCAAGCTATATCACGTAAAAATTGGCCATTTGGGTCATAATTAAGTGGATTATGAACCTATAAAAAGTTCAAAAAAAATTAGAATTTAAATATACATGATATTGAACATTGCTAGTAAATTGTGTTAAATATTTAAGTTAAACTTACATATTCTCGAAACCATACTGAAAACATAGGATAAATAATAGCATCCCCGTGTAAAGCCACGAAGTAGCTGTCCAACAAAGTTATGACTTGTATTAGTTAAAGCTTAGATAAACCTTGAAAATTGTCCTTAATATAAATATACTCACTTGTAAAAAGTCAAGAGCTCGAGACAATTTAATAATACATGTGTTGTAGCTGACTTAAGCTCTGCCTCATTCAAATATCGAAGTGGACCACCTTTCGGACTTCCTTTACCTGGTTGATTGAATATTGAAAATGGTGGTGCAAAAGGATCTGTATTGTCTACATCATCATGTCTATTAGGTCGGTTTCTCAGACATGGTACTTCATGTTTAAAATAATATGAACAAAAATAAGAGGTCTCTTTAGCCAAATAAGCCTTACATATTTATCCCTCAATTCGGGATCTATTTTTTATGGTCCGCTTACATTTGCCAATAGTCCTGCATCTTCCTTATATAATAACATGCAACCTTTCTCGCAACAGTGAATCCTCTCTAATGTAAGTCCTAACTTAGAAACCAACTTCTTTGTTGTGTAGAAATCTTTGGGTAAGTCAAGTTTATTTGGGTTAAGTTCATTCATAAGTCCAATGATCGAGTTCATTCCCTTTTGAAAAAATTGAATAATCTGACTTAATACTCAGTAACCAAACGGCAACAGATAACTTAGAATGCACTGATCCTTCATACAATGGATAACTAGCTTCCTCTAACTGTTCATAAAAGTGCTTAGCCTTATCATTTGATTCTTTTTGAGCCCTTGAGTGTGTCCCAAAAGCATCCCTGACCATCTCACTATATCGTGAACTTTCAATATTATTTTCTCTTATTAGACTTTCAACATAATTCTGAAAAGCAAAATGCTTAGCAACACTACTCTCTCCATGAGCTGTCCACACAGTATAATTCAATATAAAACCCTTCCTATAAAGATATAATGTAACATCATCTGGACTCAATAACTTGCAATACTTGCAATTCCAACAAGGACACCTAATTGTCCCTTCAATAAGAAAATCATTAAGTATCATTGCTTTCTCTATAAATCTATCTACCCCAGCTTTATATTCCTCCCTCAACCCCACATAGTTAGGATAAAGTCTATTATACATCGATGTTTGATTTTTATTTTCTATCTACACAAGAACGACAACAATAATAATAGAGAAGAGAAACAAAATCAAGAGAAATAAAACAATAACAGGATTGTTTAGAGATGCTACTATGCAGTGGACACAAACAAAAAACTAAGAGAGATTCAATATAAAATAGTAAAGCAGCCAGCAACAATAGAATATTTTAATTAAAAGAAGAATTTTTTATCAGTGAAAGGAATTCAATCCATGTGATAGCTTCACAAACAAGATAAAATAAAGGCAAAAAGGGAGACAAGCAAACGAGGTAAAGAATTTAAAAGAAGAAAATAAAAAGAAAGCGCATGTTGAAAACATTAAAGAGATTATACTATGACCACGTCCATAAACTCTTGTACCACAAATGACACAACAATGAAGACTAGGGTCTGCTCATCAATCAAAGGTACTAAAAATAGATCACGTAGAAAATGGAATAAATTTTTACCTCGAATCAGTGAAGACATGAGTGAAGATGTGTATTTATTAATTGATCTTCAATACCGTTACCTAAGAAAGCTGATTTGATTCTTCCAGACCTGTTTCAGCAACTCTGACAAAAGAAAAGCATACCACATTAATGTTTTGAAGGACCAAAATAAACCATGGATGCTTATGAGCAAGCTAAGTAAGAAGCCTCTATAAAAGGATGAGTTCAAGAATGGTTGATGCTTGATAAATAGAAATCTATCTTAATATCACAAACATGGAGTCGAACAAAATGTAGCAGTGTGTTTGATGTATTAGGCTATGTATGTAAAACATGACTGATTGCTTTTATGTTTATTCGCTATTTTGGGTAATGTCACAATTTAGCCATAGCAAAGATTAAATTACAGTCCAAGATTATGCTGATTGTGCTGGTCTCGAAAGAATTTCCCTGCGGTTAAACAATGGGGAGTTTCTAGAATTTGAAGAAGAAAATACTTACAGAAACCACAACAAATAGGTTATAAATATCTGTTTATCAATCATTATCCAGATATTTGTTTCAATTCTAAATGAAACACAATGTGCAATTCCTCTAGAGTCTAGTGTTTTACTACTTTACTTGACAAATTTAAAATAGTTTCAAAAGATTCGACAAATAGTCTTCTTGCTATGACTGAAATTTCTAACCTCAAAGAATCCATAATAACTGCACAAGACACCAATGGGAACAAAAGATAAGTCAGTAATGTATAGCTCTGTACCTTGACGCAACAACACATAATTTCTAGTATCATCCTATACATAAGACAAGTACTGAAACACAAGAAAAGCCTAGAGCCATGAGAGCAAAAGTTTTGGAATCATTTAAATACAACTGTACTCAAACAAAATAGAAACAACCCAGGCAAAACTAACCTTTACTCAACTACATAAATATTTATATTTGCATTGTACCTGCAATAAAAAATACGAAAAATGTATGTTGCAGCAGAGACAACTCCTACTAAAACACAACCACTCGTTACAAACAGTAACCAAAAACATCCATTCATAACCCAAAATTGAAAGCAAAATCAAAATATGTCCACACAATCTACCTGTCATGAATTCACCCTGAAGGTAAGTCTCATTACCCAAAAACATCACATTCAAATTTTAGAAAAAGGAAGTTATTTCTCTAAAAAATGAGACCTGATTATGATGCCAAAAAGTTAACAGAAATTTTTTGGAGGAAAAGGCTTGTATTAGTCTAATAGAAACCATGCACTTCAAAAAATAATTTCTAATCAAGCAATGGCTCAAATCGGTGGGGAGATAGTAAGAAACAAAGATACAGATCGTTTACAGATTGATTTTTCAGGAGAAAAACCACCTACACCATTTTTAGATACAATCAATTATTCGAAACATATAAATAATCTATCCAACCAGGTAAATTTATAATCAAGAAAATAAAAATTAAGGCTTGTAATTCATTTTTTAGATTGTTTAATAGATTTTTTGTATGTATTTTTATTTTGGAAAAATAGGATCTTGAACAGTTATCTGCAGAAGTAAGAGCAGAGATTGCGTACTCAGTGGCAAAGACAGTAGGCCATTTGAGATCAAGTTCAGGTGTGTGTGTGTGTGTGTGTGTGAGAGAGAGAGAGAGAGAGAAAGAGAGAAAGAGAGGGAGGGAGAGAAAGATCATACCGCCGTCGTCGGAGCTTCAAGGGTATCGATGGAGAGGGAGAAAGAGAGAGAGGCACTTTGAACAGAGAGGCACTTTGCCCTAATTGAAAGAGGCAGTGAAGTACTTTAATATATTAAAAATAGCCTTCTGACTACTACAGTCGGGTAAAAGTTAAATATATTTAATTATTCAATTATTTATATTTTCGACTATAGTGGTCGGATATATGCTTATAAAATTATTAATTTTATTTAGTTGTTCGTCTTTCCGACTAGAGTAGTAGGAAATATATATTTAATAATTTATTTAAATAATTATTTAATTTTTATTTAAGGAACTGATTATATATTTAGTATTATATTTATTTAATTATTTCAATTTCCGACTACAATGATCAGATATCTATAAAATTAATTATTAATTTTATTTATTTATCACTCTTTCCGACTATAGTAGTCGGAAATATATATTTAATAATTTATTTAAATAGTTATTTAATTTTCATATAACAGACTGATTATATATTTAGTATTATATTTATTCAATTATTTTAATTTTTGACTACAGTAGTCGGATATATAGTAAATTAAATTTTTATTTTATTTATTTATTACACTTTCCGACTATAGTAGTTGGAAACATATATTTTAATAATTTATTTAAATATTTATTTAATTTTTGTATAATGGATTGATTATACATTTAATAATATATTTATTTAATTATTTACATTTTCAACTACAGTAGTCGGATATATATTAAATAATTTATTAATTTTATCTACTTATTAGTATTTTTGACCATAGTAGTCGGAAAAATATATTTACTAATTTAATTAAATAAATAATTTATTAATTATTTATATTTTTGACTACTATAGTCGGAATATATATTTCCCGGAATTTGCCGCCAAATGTTCTGACTGTTTTTTTCACAAATGGTATTGGAAAAATATTGTGTAAAAAATAAAAATTAAAAAATAAGATTTCCGACTGAAGTAGTCGGAAATTTTCGACTACGTATTTTAGTCGAAAATTTTCAGTCGAAAAAATGCGAATTTCTGGTAGTGTGGCTTTTACCATATTTTGTGATGCTTCAGGTGTTGGGTTAAGTGTTGTGTTGATGCAGGAAGGCAAGGTGATTGCTTATGCGTCTTGTCAGTTGAAGCCTCATGAGAGGAATTATCCTACCCATGATTTAGAGTTATGCGCAGTTGTGTTTTCCTTGAAGTTGCAGAGGCACTACTTGTATAGAGTCCATTGTGATATCTTCTCAGATCATTGTAACCTTAAGTACTTCTTCACCCAGTGAGATCTTAATATGAGGCAGAGTCATTGGCTTGAATTGCTTAAGGATTATAACTTGACTATTCTCTATCATCTGGGCAAGGCTATTATGGTTGTGGATGCCTTTAGTCTAAAGTCGACTAGCATGGGTATCTTGGTGTATTTTTTGACCCATGAGAGGCATTTGGCCTTAGAGGTTCAGTCTTTAGCTAACCAAATGGTTAGACTTGATATTTTGACACCTGGGTGTTTTTTGACATTTATGGAGGCTAGATCTTCTTTGATGGAGAAGATTCAAACTCATCAATTGGATTAAGGTTGATTCGAGATAAGGTGTTGAGTGGGGAGGCTAAGGAGGTCTCACTTAATTCAGATGGATTTTTGAGGATTGGGGGCCGAGTTTGTGTGCGAAGAGTGGGTGATTGGATTAGGTTGATCTTGGAGGAGGCCCATTGTTCTAGATATTCTATCCATCCAAGTGTAACTAAGATGTATCGTGATTTGCGGCAGCACTACTAGAGGAGTAGTATGAGGTGAAATGTAGCAGATTTTGTGGCTCGTTGCCTATGTTGTCAGCAGGTGAAGGCCGAGCATATGAGGCCTGGTGGGTTGCTTCAAAGGTTATCCATTCCCGAGTGGAAGTAAGAATGGATCACCATAGAATTTGTTACTGGTTTGCCTCGTATATCGGACTCTGAATGAATTTTGGGCACCCCGTCGAAGTCCGAATTGGACATAAAAAAGGAAAAAAACTAGTGCATAGAAGTTTTTTGATATAAAACATCTTTTCCCTCTCTTTTTTGACCTATTTTGCTCATTTTTTTATTTCGTCTCTTGAGTGTTAAACCCTAAAATAGTGTGGAAGCTTAAAAGTAAAGCTTGTGGGAGCTTGGGAAAGCTAGATTAACACCTATTTCTTGATTTTATTACGGATTTAAGGTAAGAATTTACCTTTTTCTTAGTAATTTCTTGATAAATTTCTCAAAACCCTAAAAATCTTAAGGTTTGATTTTGAACTCAAATTTCACTCTTTTTCATTTGGATAGTATTTTAATCTTATAATTACTAGTTTTTCATCAATTTAACCTTCAAAACAATTCTGATTCTTGATTTTAACCCGAATTTTAAAGATTTTACCCGGTAAAGCTTAACATTTTTTCTTCAATTTGAACCTCATTTTTTAGTTGATTTGACTTGGATTTTCAGCTGTAGATTTCTAAAAATATGAGGAACATGTTTTTGAAGTAAACTTTTGATTTTTCCCTTCTTTTTTGGAAATCTGTTTCGATGGTCCGTTTTGACTCCAAATCAAAAGTAGTCAATAAGGGTGTCATTGGTTTTATTTTGATATGTAGATTCCATATTTGATGTTTTTAGAGGAGTTCAGAATTGTTCATGAAAAGTAAGGTCGTGGGGTCAAAGTGTAGCGGATCAATTTTGGCTTTTAAGGTAGGTTATGGCTTAACTCTTTCAGACTGAGATGAGTAGTAAATGATGGTACAAAATGCATGTTAAGGGTGAGAACTAATCATGAAAAATATGTATCTATGTGTTGTCCTTATGCGAGGGCCTATATGTGATGTAATTGTCGAAATTGAGATATTATGTGATATGTGTGACTGTGTGGGGGCCTATGTGATATTAAGAGCCTTGAATGCATATGAATAATTGTATTATGTTGTTAAAATGCTTAATATAGTACCATTGGTGTATTGTGATTATATTCATACTTTATTGGCATATAAGACATATGAAAATTCATGGATCAAACAAAAATAATAAGTGGATATTGGCTCACGTGATTGTGGAAATGTATCATTGTGGTTGGTTGTAGAAATATATCATGTGATTGGTTGTGGAAATATATCATGTGGTTGGTTATGGAGATACTCATTGTGATTGGTTGTGATCATTACATCTTCATATCATACTCATTCATGAACCACCGTGGAAACATCTGAGAAACACTGGCAATACCTGATAACACCTTTCCGAGGGATATGCCAAAAAGAAGATATGATATATGTGGATTGTATACGGGTTAACAAACCCCCCATGGGTCCTGTATTGGGAGGCTTGCCTCCATAGGTGTAGGGATGTGCGATGATCTCAGAGGTTGTGCGATGACCTCGTTCATCATCATCGTCGTCATCATCATCATCTACATTGCACTTACTTTATTGTGTTTATATTGTGTTGTATTGCCATATTGACTTTCCATTTATGAAATTGTCTTATCTTCTTTTACTTGTAGTTGATGATCTTGTATATGCATGCTCTCTCTTGTTCTGCTTATATGTGATGTAATGCATACTTGTGTTCTATCTTGTTGTGATGTTTTAATATATGTAATATATTGGAACAATTAGTGCAAGCGGTGTGGGCTACCATTGTGGGACATTTTTTTGATTGCAGGTGACGTGCCCTTAGTGTATATTTTATTATGCTTTATTTACTACTTTGCTTGGTTGGCCTATGATACTACTATGTACAAGTGGACCATACTCATGTCTACTGCGCCCTTTCGGTGCAGGTCCTAGCTCGAGTGCGCCTCAACTTTCTTGACTCGGGAGATTGTTGAAGCTCCCAAGGTAGTGGTTGGGCATTCATGCGACCGAAGTTCAACTCTATATTATTATAGTAGTTATGTCTTTATTAGTATTTAGAGACATATTATTCCTGTGTGGCTATTTTTCTAATGTGTTTTATTCTTGGATTGTATTAGTAGTTCTTACGCTATTGACACCTGATTTATTGGTATTTTGGATAAATTCTTTCCACATTTTTATAATTACTTGTATGGTTTGGCTTCGTTCTAGAAGCCTTACCTTGGGTATTTCTGTCTTTTTTTTCCTTTTTGAATCAGTTTGGGTGATAGGTTTACTTGTCAAGGTATGCTGCGACAAGTGACATCATGACCCTTATTGTTTGGATCGTGACATATTTTATATACGGTATTATCTTCATATTTAACTTTGACTTTTGAATTGTTAATATAGTTATCAATTAATTAAGATTTTAATTTTGGAGTTTTGGGTGACTCTTTGATTCGGTTCTTTTTTCTGAAGTGAAAGTTATTATAGCAATATAGCTGTCATTTGATTCGTACTCTTATGGGGATTATTTGTTAGAATAGATTTTGATCATTCAGAAGTTTTACGTAAGAACAAGTTTGTTGATTGATGCTTGGCTTCAGTTTGAGGCAAGTTGAGACTTTCTTAGACTCTTTTTTAAAGTGCTTATTTGTTAGTTATGTGTAATGGGAGTAATGGAAAATAAGGTCCCCGTATAGGTGAAGTGACAAGAATCTATGCAGGTATTGGTGTTATTTGAGGGGTTAAAATTAGTTAATTATACGTTTTGAATTGTTTTCTTATTTGCTAGCCCGATGGGCTGATTGGCTATGGTAAATGAATTGCTGAAAAAGGTAGCTAGTGAGAAGATTTTCACTTGATAACTTGAGTTAATTTTGAAATTGATGTTTATTCGGCATAAGACATGAAATATTTTGTTTAACATTATTGTTGTTTTGAGATCGGAGTTGCACCCCTGCGCGTCATGCATTTCATTACATATGGAGTTGGAGTGCATGCTTTCACAATATATTTATTGTGATCGAAGTGCACGTCTGCACAGTACATGGACCTTGTGAGTAGCCAATGGATCCTTCCCTTGAAGCCATTTCTTGATAGGTGTGTACATAACACGTGCATTTTATTTCATTCATTCGTTCTTGGTTCGAATTAAGTAAGGTGTAATTGTTGACTTTGTATTATTTATTAAGTACTTGACTATTTGTTACTTGATTTCGCTGTATTTGGGTAAACATAAATGACCCTTATAATGGATGACTTTGTTTTTTTGTCTCACATAAAAATGGTCTTATAAAATTTTTTTTTTTTTTTATATAACACAATTACCTATTTGCCCATCAATATCTTAAATATTTCTCAACAACTACATACTTATTTATCTTTTCACTTCTATTTTTTTTTTTCTCTTTTTTATTTAACTTTAATTTTTATCTTTTCTTTTCTCTCTCTTTTTAATTTTTCTTTTCAATTCTTAATTTTTTAATTTTTTTTTTAAAATCTCTTTTAGTTTTTCTCAACCCTTATTTTTTTTTCCTTTTCTCCTCTCAACTTCTATTTAAAACAAAAAATCTCCATTTTTCTTTGATTTTTATTTTTTCTCATTGTTTCTTTTTAATTTTTTTCAATCTTTATTTTTTATTTTGTCTTTTTTTTTTGTTTTTTCTCAACCTTTATTTTTTTCCTTTCTCCCTTCAGCTTCTATATTTTCCTTATTTTTCTTTTTATTTTCTTTGATTTTTTTTAAAATATTTTTCTTCATTTTCTTCTTTTTTCATAATTTTTTTTTCTTTTCTTCAATTCACTCCAACCAAGTTACACTCCATGAGCAAGAGTTGACATTACCACATTGTAGAGACAAGACTTATGACTTTCAAACAAGAATTTGCATTTTATGGGAAAGAATTAACGCTATCACATTGTGTTTTGATTTATGATATGTTCTATAAATCTTTTCTAAGAGGCACTCAAGGACTTTCAAACAACAAATTATGCCCTACGGGCAAGATTTGACTCTACCACATTATGTTTTTATTTATGAGATGTTCTACAACACTTGCCTTAGATGCAAGACATAGCTCAAGGACTTTCAAACAATAAATTATGTCCCACGAGCAAGAGTTGATACTACCACGTTATATCTTCATTCATGAGATGTTCTATAATTCTTGCAATACCCCGTATTTTTTCTAGTTCAGTTCAGCTCATAGTGCATGCATAAAAGGCTTAGAACCTGAAAATTTAGCTAGACTTAGTCTTATTTTTGACCTCTAAACTTTGATGATTCTATTTTTCACCTTCCCGGCCTTAGAATATCAATTTTAAAATTGATTTATGATCGGGGGTGTCAAATGTAAGTTTTGGAAATTTTGGATGATAGTAGAGGTGTGCTTGGATCACCAAAATAGTAGCAGCTCCAGGATAAGCGCGCATGCACTGCTAGGGGTGCCCGCGATAGATCCCATGGTGCACGCTCTAGTCCGGTGCTTCGGAGCTCGCGGCGTATACTCCATCGCCCGCCCCTTATTTTTTAGCTTTTGTTTCCATTTTTGCAAGGATAATTGGGTCTTTTCCCTTCACCCAATTGGTCCATAACACGTGATTTAGGGTCCCGAAAGCATATTTGGTCATCCTATTCACTAAATTCTCTTAAAAGAAAATATTCTCTCTCAAGAACAAACCCTAGCCTCTTTCAAAAGAAACAAGAAATTCAAGATCAATTCTCAAGAAAATCATCAAGAACCATCACAAATTCATCAATTTAGGTATGTTTGATGCTCATCCATGGGCCCTTTTCACCCATGGAGTTCAAGAATCCATTTTTAAGATTGAAATTATGGTTTTACATATTACTATGAATTATCTCTATAAAGCTCTAATGAATTTCGATCATTTATTATATTTCCAAGATTTTTTGATAGAAAGAGCCTTTACATGTTTGAAAGTTGAAATATGTTCATCAATATCTTGGTAATTTGATTTCAAGTCATGATTACAATTGTTTTTATGTAGAATGGATTATAGTATGTTTCAAATATTGTTGTTTCCATAACAAGTTCATGCGATTCAGAATAAATTCTCTGTTTATGATTTTTTTCATGTGATCGTGCTATCTCATCATGTTTAAAAGCATCCCCATGTTAAAGTATTAATCTCCACATGTTTGATAAAATACAAAGTGATGGTATTTAAATAATTATTTCCTATTATGGTTGTCAAAACTTGTATATGTCCTTATTCATATTTCCATCGAGTCCTGGAGGGTTATGAACACCCGTTACTTAGCTATTTACAGAATTTCAATAGTTTCAAAATGATTTCGGATAAACCAATAGAATTATCATTCAGTAGTTTTCCTGATCCGTTCCTTGTCCAGTTACACTTAGTTCAGTCTAGTAATCAGTGTCAGTTTAGTTGAGAGTAGGATTCAGTATCGAGCGAACCTAGGGATGGGGGCTCACCCGCCAGTTAGGAACGGATCCTTAGTAGCATTCCCTAAGTTTCATAACTATGTAGCCAACGTAGGTTATGATATGTCACCCGCCAGTTAGGACTGACAATCTCTTGAGAGGTCACCCGCCAATTTAGAACCGACACTCTTTTTGGGGTCACCTTCCAGTTTAGGACTGGATCTACAGCCATTGTTAGTACCCATGGCACGTTACTAGTACCCTTCCAATTGGGTTCACAGGTCAGACCCCGATCAGTTCAGACTGGGCATGTCAGTTAGATGATACCTCCTACAGTTTTAATTTCAGTTCTCAGTACAGATTCAGCTCAATTTGTTTGACCATAACATACAATTTATTAGTATTCAGTTACCAGATTTTATTATTTAAATTTTACAGATTATTTTAGATATATTATATGCTTGGTCTTGCATTCTTAGTATTTCTATTTCTCATGTACTCATATTCAGTTACCTCATGTCATTTAATTAGTTACTATCTCATGCACATGAACCTATGCATTTCAGCCTAACCTTACCTCATATACCGGTACATTTAAAGTACTGATTGCATACTCATTTCTTGCACTATGATGTCTTATATCATAGGTTCAGATGCTCAGTTTTTCGATTGTACTTAGATAGTCCAGCACATCAGCAACAACAATGGTGAGTGCTTATATATCAAGGACCGTCCATGTTTATTTCAGTATTTCAGTTTATTAGTCAGTCAGAGTTAATTTGGGGCTTGTCCTATCAACTCCTCAGTCAGTTAAAGGCTTTTCAGACACTTTCAAACAGTCAGTTAGATTATCAATTTTTATTATGTTTTTGATAGTTGCTTTCATACTTATGATTTAGTAATGTTCTTAGTATTTTAAAACCTTATGAAGTAATCAGTTATCCCGCACATGTGTATTTTTTTACTATTTTTCAGTGCTCACAGTAGCTACCAGTTCATGGGTTAGCTTGCAGTCACTTGTGACCGTAATCACCATTGTCACGACTAAGATGTAGCCTCGGGTCATGACAAAACTTGGTATCAGAGCCTAAGGTTTTAAAGAATCCTAGGGAGTCTGAAAGCCCCATCGAGTAGATTCTTATACCTGGGTTTTAAGCGCGCCACACTTATGGACGAGAGGCTACAAGATATTTTAGAAAATATTTCCTTTCTTTCAAGTCTCAGATTATGCTATAGAAAGGTTCTCTAAGAAACTCATGCAAATTCTCATCATGCTCCATTCATTTCAAATCTTTCTTATTTTAAGGTAACAAAAAAAGTGAAGCTTAAATCTTTACAAATAGAGTTTTCTTAGATAGTCCCCGCATACAATTATGGGATTGCATGTAGGCTCAAAAGTATCCCATTAGTTCTTTTAAGTTTCAAAGTTTGAAATATTTCATTGATGATCATGAAAAATCATGCACTAAGACAAAGTCATATGTGCCTTTAGATTTCTTTTTCAGAATCCTTTGATAACATATGACCTAGAGTTAGAGGTATGAACCTAGAAGTTTAGCAGCAGTAAGGTGGGGATACAATTTATCTGGATTTAGTATACTTTGTATCCATGCGGCTAGTTATATAAAAGGCAAATCAGTAGTCTTGAAATAGTGTATGCAAGAATTTAAGTTGTTAATTTAAAATTAAGTATGATGATGTGTGTATGATCTAGAGGTGTACCCAAAGTCATTTAGGATTGTATTATTCTAAGTTTTAATAGTGTGTGTACTTAGATAGTACCCTTTAATTGATAAGTGTAAATAAGGCTATGTGGTATATGATGTTCTTATAAGTTAATTTATAGGTTATAGGTTAATGATATGGGTGTGATTTAGAGATGTGATATCAGTAAGTTATGAAGAAAGATAGTATGGTTCATTAAAGGTTTGAAAAAATCCATTTTATGTGTTAGAATCTATGTTTGAATCTTGGATGGTTGATCTAATAGTATAGAGAATTGAAAATTTAGATGGTGTGAAATCATGGTATGGTGATACTCATGAAGATTCTAAGTTAGTCAGTGTTTAAGTTGTTATGTGATGATTATTAGGGGCTATAGAAAGTTAAGAGTTGTATCTCAGTAGGGTAGAGTACTAGAAGCGGATTGCTGTTTAGTTTAGAGTTGATTGAAAGAGTGTATAGACTTAGAATGATGGCTTGAAGCTAAGGGGGTATGATAGAACAAGTAACCAAGTCAGGATCTAAGATCCTATTAGTGATGCCAGTGTATTGTAGAACAATAGTAAGGGAGTAAGATGCCCAACCCATTCTGATCTCAGTACAAAGTTTTGTACTTCAGTCATCACAATATCTACTCATGCCTTATATATTGGATCCATGATCACATTTCATATTTATGCACCTTATAAAAAAATTATGTATGCTTCCAGTTCCCAGTATAAGGAGTTCCAATTCACTCAGCAGTCCAAATCATATTTCATAAATTATGAACTCCAAATTCAGGTCATGCAGCTCATGACTCATGTAATCATGCTTTGCAGTAGGTTCAATTCCAGTACTCATGCTACACTCTAAATGATCAGCGAAACTCAAATTATGTCATGCATGTCCTTTGTTTAGACATCTTAGATAAATTTATGTTATTGATACCCTATTCCTCAGGCTTCAGGTCGTCATGTTCTAATCTGTCAGTGACCTCCCTTTATGAAATAATGGTGATGATGAGTAATTTGTTTATATATGAGAGGGTAAATGTTTCATGTTAAGGAAATATTGTTGTATGCTTGTTTTACATGAGGCTATAGGCTAGAAGAATGATTGAGGCAAAGCTTTTGATACGTGTTATGATTAGTCTAAAATTTCATGTGTGTTATCTTGGTTATAATGCCTAGAAGTTTTATTGATAGAGGTTTAGATATTATGAGAAAGATGCTTTTATGGTTGTTTGCCTAGGAGTTCATATGTAGTTATGAAGATAGGTTTGAATGTCATGTTGGTGTGCAAGTGGATAAATGCATCACGCGTTAGTGAATGTTTAGTAAGAGGTTGAATGTAGTTGTTGAAGTAATAATAAGATTTATTCATGAGATGAGGAGTTGTGAAAATGCAGGGTGTGTTGAATTCATGACTTAGACTAGTATTATAGTGTTTTGTGTGCACTTCGTAGATTCTAGTAAACTTGAACATAGTGAGAGGATTCAGTTCATCCCATACTTCTGTAGAAAGAGTTATTAGTGCCCATGTGATTATTATAAGTAACCTCAAATGGAGTGCAGCATTGAAGGGGAGTGTATAGTTGAGAGAGTATTTGAGGAGTATGTCTAAACTTGAAAGTAGCAGTTGCATTGTCTAAGGCATAGTAATTCTAGCCTAGCTTATGTTTCGTAGGCTTATGTTCCATGTCACAGAACTATAGCCATGTTGTGATTCCTTATACAGGTGTCTTATTCAGATCATGCCCAAGGTTCCCTGCTCTCTAACTGACACAAGTGAAAGTGCATCATGGCCACAGTTTAGGGAAGAAGAGTAATATTGTGATCCCCCATGAGGAAATAATAAGAATGAAGACTACTTTATTATGTTTTGGGCTTTGGGTCACTTTTGGACCCATTGTGTAATAAATAGCCCATGGCTATAAATAACTAGTTTTCTTTCATTTTTAGGTAGATTTTGGATATGTTTTGAAATACACTTGCGAGTGATTATGTGAAGATTGATAGGATAATATGGATTGTCTAGAAACGTGGGTTGTGAGGCTTCAACGTCCTTCTCGGTCCTCGTAGGAGAATCGGTGCTTGTAGTTGGATTACATTAGAGGGCCTCAATTTTGTATATTGTGGTTTGCCTACGTTTCTTCTCTTGTGTCGTTCTATCTATCCTTTACATTATTATCTCATTTTCCTTTTTTTGTACTTGTTTTCATATTTTTTACATTTTCATAGTTTCATCTCATATCATTTGGCATCAAAGCCGAGCTTAGAATCGTTCCCATGATTCTAATCTTGGGTCTCGTTGTGTTGGAAAATCGAAAATCCAAAAACAAAAATTACTATTCACGTTTTTACCTTTAGATCAAATTTTGAGTCTTTGATTTTGTTTATTCTTGTGTTTTGGTGTTAGATTCATGTTCTCTAACACTATTTGAGTCTAAATCTTGAATTTGAGCTCAATCGGAGGTGAATCGAAGGGTCTACCATTGTTGAGAAGCTCAAGTTTGATGGTTGAAGGTGGAGTTAAAATCTGAAATTTTTGGTTTATAATTTGAGGAAATTTATGCTTGTAATGTGTTTAGAAGGTTGAAAATAGCCTAAGTTCAAAATTTCACCGCATTCCGAGCAAGGGTTGAAGATTTAGAGCATTTTGAAGTTGTTGGTGTTCTTGAGTGTTCTTGGAGAAATTCAAATCTTCAAGGGGAATTTTCTTCAAAAGGTGGTTGTTTGTTCCTCAAAAGTTAAGGAAAAGGTTTAAAAAAGTATTTTTACAAGTACCTAAATAATATTCTACAAGAGAATACAAGGGGGGGGGGGCTATTTAGAGGGCAAAAAGGCCATTTCAGGAGAGAAGGGCGGGTGACGTGCCTTGCATCTGTGCCCAAGGTGCTCTTTCTCTGATCCAGGAGGTCCAACGCACCTCAAACCAGTAGGGGGAGGTCCTCCTGTATCCAGGGTGTTCTGTACATGCACCCCACCTGCTGCAGCAACTCCCCAAACGCACCTCAACACAGAACACCTCAAATTGAGCGCAAATCAGCCCCAACGCATACTCAACAGAATTCAACACTTCTCCAACATCAATTCAAATTCTAAAACACTTCTCATCAATTCAAAAATCCATTAAATCAGGTTCAAACACATCAATTTGATCTCTTAATTCCTCCTTCCATTTCTTTGATTCTTGAAACTAATTAACAACTAAACCATAATCTACATAGTTGTCTAATTAGTTCTTGATCTGTTGTTCTTTATGTCTTTATTTCTTGTTTCTTTTCCTTATTTTAATTTTTTTCCTTAATTTAACACTTGAATTCAATTTCTTCAAAGGCCTTCACTTCTTCATAGAGTCATGTACGTTAAACAACCAAGACCAATAAGTTGAGCTAAACTATGAGCCAAACCAAACACTTGGATTGAGAATGTTAATTCCTCTAACTTTAACCTTGTTGCTAGTTGTGTTTGATTTTCTTGTTCATAGGTACTATGGAAACGGATGATGAAATCCAACCTACTTCAAGCGGGACTAGCTTTAACACCTTGGTCGAGGAAATGATGTGAATGCGGCAAGATATGAATGAGAAGTTGTCCATTTTGGATGAGAGAGTGACTAATTTATATGGAAGGATGGTGAGTGTGGAAGGAAACCATTATTCTTCCAATTCTACTCCTCAACTCCACCTTCTAGCATCCTCAAGTGAGCGAGTTCAAGAGACTTTGGCTACCATCTTTCCTTGAACCCTCTACCATGTATTCTACCCTCCCCCACAAGTAAGTGCTCCCTTGCCTACCACTACTAGTACCGACCAAACTCCCCGACATGTAGCCCAACCACTACAATTCAACCAAAAAATGCCCAAAAACACCACTCAAGCTCCCCAAATCATCACTCCACCCTATCAAACCCCCCCAATTCAAGTTCCAAACTACCAAATTCCCCAGGGATTGAACCCACAAGGACTTAATCCACCTTACTACTCTCCCTATCAAGTACCCCAAATCCAAATACCACACTACCAAAGTCCACCAAATACGAATACACCCCACCAAGATCTACTTAACCAAATACCACCATACTAAATGCCACCAAACCAAGCTGTTGGAGTTTAAGAAAATTTTGTAGGGCATATTGAAGGAGGTAATGGATATGGTGCACAAGGGCATATCCTAAAAGACCGAGGTAGCTATGGAGGTCGTAATATGGGTCTCAATTCTATCAAGGTCACTCTTCCTAGATTTCATGAAAGTAATGATCCTGAAGGGTACCTCAAATGGGAGTCGCAATATGATAGGATCTTCCAAGCTAATGATTTTCCTAATGTTAAGAAGACGACCTATGTCGTTGCTCAATTTGAAGGATATGCTTTAACTTGGTAGGATTCGGCTAAGAGAACACAAGAGATCATTCATGGAGGTCAATATCCACTATGGGATTTCATGAAGGACCTTATAAGAGCCACGTATGTACTGGATAGATATAGACAAGAGTTGCTTGCCAAGTTGTACAATTTGAGAAAAGAAGACAAGAGTGTTGAATTATACTATGATGAATTTCAAAATCCACTCTTTAAGCTTGATTATAACGAGGCTCAAGAGCACACCAAGATCCAGTTTAAGGTAGTATTGAACCAATACATTGCCTCTCGAATGTCAATACATAAGTTTGCCCAGATGAATGATCTTTTAGAAGCGGCTATTGATGTTGAAAGAGATATCAAGTTAGAGAAGGAGGTAACTAAGCCTAAGGTGGGGAGTCAATTGTCCTTCAATTGCAGTCAAGGCTCTAACTTTAAGAAGACTTTTGAGAAGAAGACCATTAAGAAGAGTGCTCCAAAGTATCCACCTAGAGGAGGAGGTAATCCTAATCTTAAGGGTACTCAATGCTTTAAATATCAAGGATGGGGTCACCGAATGAGTGAGTGTCCAATAAGACAAGCCATCATACTTCTAGAAGGTTATCCATACTATAAATATGAAGTGGAGCATGAGAAGAAGTTAGTGAGCTTGATGAAAATATGGAGATTGATGTGAATCCATGTGATGGGGATCTTACCATTCCAAATTTTCTAGCTAACAATGTACTGATGGAGGAAGTTTGGACTCAAGAAGGTGAGATTAGAATTCCACTTTACTTGGCTACCCATTTTATGCTCCTTACCATTTCTAAGAACTCTTCAGAATTCCTTGAACTTGAACATGATGAACTCTTGAATTTGAGGACAAATTCTTTTCAAGAAGAAAAGGATGATAAAAGTGAAAGTGCATCATGGCCACGGTTTAAGGATAAAGAGGAATATTGCGATCCCCTATGAGGAGATCAGAAAAATGAAGACTACTTTTTTATGTTTTGGGCTTTGGGTCACTTTTGGGCCCAATAGCTTTTAGGATCACTTTTGGGCGCAATAGCTTTTAGGACCACTTTTGGGCCCATTGTGTAATAAATAGCCCATGGCTATAAATAGCTAGTTTTATTTCATCTTTAGGTAGATAATTTTGGATATGTTTTGAAATACACTTGCGAGTGATTATGTTAAGCTTGTTGGGAGCTTACGGATTGTCTAGAAATGGGGGTTGTAAGGGTTCAACGTCCCTCTCGGTCCTCGTAGGAGAATTGGAGCTTGTAGGTTGATTACATTTTAGGGCCTCAATTTTGTATATTTTTTTGCCTACGTTCCTTATTTTGTGTCATTCTATCTATCCTTTACGTTATTATCTTGTTTTCCTTTGTTTGTCCTTGTTTTTATATTATTTCCATTTTTGTAGTTTCATCTCATATCACTAACATTATTAGAACTTCTTAGAAAGAACATTGAAGAAATGCTCCAGTTGATTATAAATTTTCAGTATGAGTTATTCCATGAAGCCAACAATTCAGTCTAGCAGTCAGAAAATTAGTTTCTATGGTTTTTCATTTTTCGATCTAGTCTTACTATCCGAAGTTTCATGAGTATAGCCATTTCAAGAGGTAATCTGTTCCCATCCATGTAAACTATGAATTTAGCTCAGTTCATACATCATGCATTAGCTTCAGGTTCCATATATTCAGCCATGGTTCAGCACGTAAGTGCCTCGTGCATCATCTCAGTCTTTCCTCAGTATTTCAGCCAGATCAATATCATTTGAGGGATGAACTATACCAAAGGGGAGATATTGTAACACTCTCGAGTTTTAATGTACTAAATCTCTAAATTTTTCTTATCAAAACTAGATCTAGCTTGAAGTAATATCTATGTCATTGCATGTATTCAAGGAATCAGTACAGTTCATGGTATTTAGCTCATTTAACATGTTTTAGACTCAGTCATGTAATCATGTTGTCAGTTATGCATGTTCATTATATAATATTAGTTCCTTAGTGTTCTCAACTTAATCAGTCTCATTCAAGGACGAATGTTCCCAATGGGGAGATATTGTAATACCCCATATTCTTTCTAGTTCAGTTCAGCTTATAGTGCATGCATAAGAGGGTTAGAACCTAAAAATTTATGTAAGTTTTGGAGACTTAGTCTTATTTTTGTCCTATAAACTTTGATGATTCTATTTTGACCTTCCTGGCCTTAGAATATCGATTTTAAAGTTAATTAATGATCGGGGGTGTCAAAGGTACATCTTGGGTGAGTTTCAAAATTTTCAGACGATCATAGGGGTGTGTTTGGATCATCAAAATAGTAAAAGCACTGGGATAAGCCCGCAGCGCGCACTCTAGTGCACTACTAGGGGTGCCCGATATAGAGCCAACGACGCATGCTCTAGTCTGGCTCTCAGAAGCCCGCGATGCACGGGGAGATATTATATTACTCTCGAGTTTTCATATACTAAATCTCTCAATTTTTATTATCGAAACTAGATCTAGCTTGAAGTAATCTCTCATGTCATTACATGTATTCAAGGAATCAGTATAGTTCATGATATTTAGTTCATTTAACATGTTTCAAATCAGTCATGTAATCGTGTTTTCAGTTATGCATGTTCAGTATATAATATTAGTTCCTTAGTGTTCTCAACTTAATCAGTCTCATTCAAGGACGAATGTTCCCAAGAGGGAGATATTGTAATACCCTGTATTCTTCCTAGTTCAGTTCAGCTTATAGTGCATGCATAAGAGGGTTAGAACCTAAAAATTTATCTAAGTATTGGAGACTTAGTCTTATTTTTGGCCTATAAACTTCGATGATTCTATTTTGACCTTACTGGCCTTAGAATGTCGATTTTAAAGTTAATTCATGATCGGGGGTGTCAATGGTACATCTCAGGTGAGTTTTAAAATTTTTGGACGAGCATAGGGGTGTGTTTGGATCACCGAAATAGTAGAAGCATCGGGATAAGCCCGCGGTGCGCACTCCAGTGCACTACTAGGGGTGCCTGCGATAGAGACAACAATGCATGCTCCAGTCTGGCTCTCCGAAGCCCGCGACGCACGCTTCATTGCCCACCCTTTATTTTTCAACTTTTGTTTCCATTTTTATAAGGGCAATTGGGTCTTTTTCCTTCACCCAATTGGTTCATAACACATGATTTAGGGTCTCAAAAGCATATTTGGTCATCTTAGTCACAAAATTCTCTCAAAAGAAAACATTCTCTCTCAAGAACAAAACCGTAGCCCTTTTCAAAAGAAACAAGGAATTCAAGATCAATTCTCAAGAAAATTATCAAGAATCGCCACAAATTCATCAATTTAGGTATGTGTGATGTTCATCCATGGGACGTTTCACCCATGAATTCCAAGAATTAGTTTTTAAGATTTAAATTATGGTTTTACATTAACTATGAATTATCTCCATGAAACTCTTATGAATTTCAATCATCTATTATGTTTCCTTGAGTTTTTGATAGAAGAGCCTTTACACGTTTGAAGTTGAAATATGTTCATCAATATCTTGGTAATTTGATTTCAAGTTATGATTACAATTTTTTTCACGTATAATGGATTATAATATGTTTTAAATGTTGTAGTTTTCTTAACATGTTCATGCAATTCAGAATAAATTCTCAGTTTATGATTTTGTCATGTGATTGTGCTATCTCATCATGTTTAAAAGCATCCCTATTCTAAAGTATTGATCTCGATGTGTTTGATAAAATGCAAAGTGATGGGTTTTAAGTAATGATTCCCTATTATGGTTATCAAAGCCTGCATATGTCCTTATTGATATTTCCGTCGAGTCCAGGAGGGTTATGAACACCCATTACTTAGCTATTTATAGAATTTCAGCAGTTTCAGAATGGTTTCGGATAAACCAATAGGATTATTATTCAGTAGATATCATGATTAGTTCTTTTTCTAGTTAAACTTAGTTTAGTCCCGTAATCAGTGTCAGTTCAGTTGGGAGTAGGATTCAGCACTGAGCGAACCTAGGGATGGGGGCTCACCCGCCAGTTAGGTGTAATACCCCATACTTTTTCTTTGCTTAAATTTGTCCCAAAAATGTCAAATACTTGCTTTAAATATGAATAGACTTTTATACATGTGTAATTTTCATGATTTTGACTTTTCATTGTGTAGAAAATTCAATTAGCTTTCCAATAATATAAAATTCACCTAAATAAGTTAACCAAGTAAAGAGTTATGGCAATTTTAAGTTTCAGTCGTTAGACCTCATCATTTTAGTCATCAGCGTGTCGCGAAGCCAGTGTAAATAGAAATTGTCAGTTTTCAGTGAGACTCCACGATCATGGCATATCGTGGAACAGACCAATTTCCCATTTGGCAATTTCCAGTGGGCCTCCGCAATGTTGGCGCATCGCGAGGATGGTCAAATTGGCATTTAAAAGGCTAGCCGTGATAGACCCGCATTGCGGTGTTTGTCCAGGTCTAGTTATCCCTTTTCTAGTGGCTTGGCACGATAGTGGCGCATCGCGTCAAGGATAAAAATCGGGATAGTCACTTTTCAGCTTTCGTTTTTAAATTTGTTCAGGGGTATTTGGGTCTTTTTCCATGGCCCTAATTAACCTAAAACACAAAATTTAACCCCTAAACACCCTGAGTAGTCGTTATTTCAATTTCTCTCACAATCAAAGATCCCCTTTTCAAGAACAAGAACCCTAGCTCTCAAATTCAAGGCCAATCCACAAGAACTCACCCAGAACTTCATGAAATTTATTATCTCAGGTATGTTAGATGTTCATTTATGGGTTCCTTTCACCCATAGAGTCTAAGAATCCCTTTTTAAACCTAAAAGATCTCAGATTTATGATTTCCATGTTTGATTTAGATTGAATTCATGTTCATGATATTAGTTGGGTTCCAATTCATGATTTAAATGCAAGTTTCATGAAATTAAATAACATGTGTGATGAATATGTGGTTATCTTGATAAACCCTTGAACGTACAAAGTGATTAATGCATCTAAGATGTTAATTTGGTTTGCAATCCATGATTATGATAAGATTCATGAAAAAGAGAATATTATTTAGGGGGAATTATATGAATTACGTGCTAAACCCTTGAATTTATAATTAAGTATTGTAGCCATTATGTTTATGCGATGACCATTATCATGTGAAATACTCATGCTCCCTAAGTATTTGCTAAAATGACTATGTGAAGTAGATAGAGGAATCATGAGATGTTATTATGTGATCCCATTCATGTACAAGTTTATGCCCTACAAGTGTTTGATGAAATGTCTCTATGAATGAATTATGAACAAGTGAACATTATTATGTTATTCAAGATTATTCTTTGCTTTACTTTTCATGCTATCAAGTCCTGGGGGTATTTAATACCCGACAATTTAGTTGTTTACCTTGAGACAGTGTCAGTTATAGAATAATATCAGTAATGTCACGACCATTAGTACTATCAGTTAGTTACAAAACTCAGTAAGTTATAAAACTCAGGAAAACTAGGTAAACTCAGTCTCAGTCTAGTCCCGTTTAGTAAACTCAGTTCGATGTCTTTCAGTTGGGAGCAGGATTTAGCACCGAGCGAGTACAAGGATGGTGGCTTCCCTATTAGATAGGCAGAGTTGTTAGTAGTAGTCCTTGTACTCCGAAACTACGTAGCAAGCATAGGATGAGGAGTCACCCACCTAGGTGTCACCCATCAGTTAGGCTTGGCATCTTCGTTTTCTAGTGTTAGAACCCGTGGCACGGTATTAGCACCCTTCCATCTGCGGTTATAGGTTGGACCCCAATCAGATTAGAGAGGGGCATGTCGATTAGATGATACCTCCCAAGTTTTAGTTTCAGTTTTGATCTTCAGTAGAGAACTCAGTTCAATTCTACAGAATCAGGAATGTCAAAAACATTCAATTTAAAACCAGTAATTCAATAATTAGTAACTATGATATCAGTTACTCAGTTATTAGAATTCAATACTTAGCTTCAGAAAAGCTCAACTACAACATGTATATAAACGCATAGTATTGTATACTCCGTATTTGTCGTAGTTCAGATTATCTATGTACTCTCATGTTCAGTTATTCTATATCATTTAGTCAGTTATTGTTCATGAATTTGAACCCTTACATTCAGCCTTAACTCATCTATCTTGCAAGTATATTCCCACGTACTGACACATACTTTTCTACGCTATGATATTTCATATTATAGGTTCGGATGCTCAGGTTCCCGACCACGCATAGTAGATTTAAATTCAGCCAGCAACAGTAGATTTAGAAGTGAGTTCTCATCATTTGAGGATATTTTATTATTTCATATTTTCAGTAGATATAGTATTTTAGTTGATAGAGTTAGTTGAGGGATTTTCCCATCAACTCTACTTTCAGACAAATTCAGTTAGAGGCTTTTCAGACTAGATTTTCAGATAGTATTCAGTTTTACAGATGTTATATTTTATTAGTATTTTAGATGTTTTGAACCTTATTGTATTTCAGCCCATTTTTTGCATTAATTATAGTATTATTATTCAGTGCTCACAGCAGATATCATTAATGGGTTTGCTTGTGGTCCTTCAGGGTCGTAAGCACCGTATGATAACTAGGGGGTAGTCTCAGGTCATTACAAACTTGATATCAGAGCCTAAGGTTCAACAGAGTCCTAGGGATTCTAAAAGACGCATCAAGTAGAGTCTTGTTAATGGGTGTGTAGCATGCCACACTTTTGGACAGGAGGCTACGAGATATTTTAGGAAAAGTTTCCCTTCTTTCCGTATTCATGTCAGGCAACTGAGCATGAGCTCAAGTTAAACTCTGAGTCTAATTCATCTATTTCTTACGGTTCCAGAACATGCCTTCCAGAGAAGCTAATAAAAGAAATAATGAAAATCAATCAGCACCTTAGCCTGTTCTGGCAGATCCCCTAGACGAGCATGTCTCTCATGCAGAATTTAGAACTGCTTTCATTACTTTAACCTACTCAATAGTTGCTCAGAATAACCTATAGGTTGTTGTCCTATCTAGGCTTGGGGTTTATACTCAACAGAGCAAGAAGGATGATAGAGAGAATAAGAGAGTCAGAATAAGTGGTTTTAGGCCAAGGTCAGAGGGTGGTAATCGCTTCCAATCCCATCAGAAATTCTCAGCCCCAAATCCTTCTGTAGTTAGTGCTCCAGTGCCAAAGTTTAGAAATGACACTCGATGTAGCACGTTAGGCTCTAATCCTCAGGTTATCCTGGAAAGTAGTTGTACCCACTCTTTTTGTCAGAAATGTCCCAGAAACCATCAGGTTGTCTGTAGAGCTGGAAATGATGTTTGTTTTGAGTGTGGTAAGTCAGGATACAGAGTTAGAGATTGTCCTCAGAGTCAGTCCAACCATCCTTCATCTCAGTCTGATCGCCCGACCCAGTAGGGTGCCACTACCAGTGCCGCCAGTGGGCAATGCCCACACAGGATTTATGAACTTCAGTCCAGACGATATCTGGAAAGTTCTCCTAAAGTGGCCACTGGTACATTACAGATCTACCATTTATATGTTTATACCTCATCAGATCCAAGAGTTTTTTGTCTTTTGTATCTCTTTGCATAACAGTCAACTTTAAGGTCAGATCAAATATTAACAGAACCTTTCTTAGTGCCTACCTCAGTAGATAAACCTATCCCAGCCAGGCGAGTATACAAAAAAATTGATCAATTACAATACTCCAAAAAAATTTCTTTAATTGATTTCCAGTAAAAGAGTTGTTCTATTTCAGTTTCTGATGGACCAATCATTGAATGAAGGGGTAGTACCTCAGTTTCAGTTGATTTGAGTTTGAATTTTGAAGATTAAGCTAATAGAAAGAAGAGTAAGAATTCTAATCAGTGTTGAGGTTTCTATGTGAAGATTGTTGGGGCTATAGAAAGCTAATAATTATGTATCAAAAAAAAGTACTAGCAGTGGGCCTTTCGTTATAGGGTGTAGTCCTTCAGAATAAGTTTAGTGTTTATAAGTATTGTTATAGCCCAAACTCTAGAGTAAAGTGGCGACAGTCCAGTTTAGGGTTGTTGATTAATTGGTTCACAGTTTTAGAATAATGTCTTTAAGATAAAAGGGAGATAGTAGAACAAGTAACTAAGTCAAACTTTCAGATTCTAGTATTAATGTCATTATGGGTAGAAAAGTAGTGGGAGGAGATGATGCCCAACCCAACTTTATCTCAGTGCCAAGTCTTTTACTTCAGCTATCCCAATATCTACTCATGCCTTACATGTCAGCTCTATGATCATAGTTCATATTCGTGCACGTTAACAAAAATCATATACGCTTATAAATCCTAGTATAAAGAGTTTTAGATCACTTAGTGTTATGAATCATGTTCCACGAATACAAAAACTCTAAACTTAGGTCATGCTGCTCATGACTCTTGTACTCATGGTTTATAGTATGTTCAATTCCAATACTCATGGTACGCTCCTAATAATCAGCTAAATTCAGATTATGTCATGTATAACCTCATTTAGACCTCTTGATAAATCCATGATATTGATATTCTATTTATCAAGCCTCAGTTAAGTATCAAGTTTGATGTAGTGTCAATTCATACTTCAAGTCCTTATGTTTTAGCCTTTCAGTGAACTCCCTTTATGAGATGATGTAGTGATGGTTGATTGTTTAGAAGGGAGAGAGTAGGGTAAATATTTTTTGTTAAGGAAAGATTGGTGCATGCTTGTTTTACCTGAGGCTGTAGTTATAAAGATAGGCTTGGATGTCAGGTTTGTGTGTAAGTAAATGGATAGCAAGAAGTTGTATTTAGTTATTAGATAAAAAATCAAAATCCTTCATGAGATAAGAAGTTGAGAAAATGTAGAGTGTGAGTGTACATTTAGATCCTCGATAAATACCAGTCCCCATCATGGGAGCTATCAAAACTCAGTCCAGTTTTAGGTTTGCTTGACCAAAGAGTACAATTATCAGTTATTTAGTTATCAGTATCTCAGTATTTCAAAATCATGTCATGCGTTTAGTCTTGTATTCCCATATAATACCATTTCCATGAATTCATGTTCAGTTACCTCACGTTCCTCAGTCAGTCCTTACCTCATATGTATAGTACTCTATTGTTTTAATCCAATTATTCAGGTTAAAAACAGTTCAATCTTACATGAATAGTAGTCAACTATCAGCTGTTTAGTTAATAAGATAAGCTAGTATGTTAATACATTCGTGCTCAGTGCCCGTGTAGATATTTTTAGCAGTTTTAGGTGAAGTGTTGTGCTAAGGTGGAGAGTATAGTTGAGAAAGTATTCAAAAGAATTTCTAAGCTTGAAAATTTATAGCTGCAGTGCACAAGGCTTAGCAACTCTATCTTAGAAAGTGTTTTGTAGGCCTTACTCCATATTACAAAATTGGAGCCATGTTGTGATTCAGATGTCTTATTCAGACTATGCCAAGATTCCTTGCTCCCTAAAGTCACTAGAAATCTATAGAAAGAGTGTCAATAAATGCTCCAATCGAGTATAAGCTTTTAAAATGAGTTAGTCCGTAAAATCAGTAATTCAGTTGGTAGTCTGGCAGACAAGTTTGTATGGTTTCCCATCTTTCCATCTAGTTGTACTATCCAAAGTTTAATGAATATGACCATTCAAAGATAGATCATCCTAGTAGTAATGAGTTCAGCCCAGTTTATGTATCATGTCTTAGTTTCAGATCCCAAATATTCAGTTACGATCATTTCGTAGGTGCCCCATGCATCATCTCAGCTTTTCCTCAGTATCTCAGTCAAGTCAACATTATTTGAGAGACATAGTGTCCCAAGGGAGAGATGTACTATAACCTCCGAGCTATCATGATCTAAACCTTTCATTTTCTCTCCACGTAACGAATCCAGTTGGAGTAATGGGTCCTCACAGTTGACCCTCTAGTTCCAATCTCAGTCGTAAGCTATGTACTCAAGGGCTTAGTTCAGTTCACGATATTCAATTTGTGTATCACATTTTAGACTCATTCATGTTCTCATGTTCCCATTCATATATGTTCAGTAAATGATATTAGGCTTATCAGTGTTCTCAGTTTAAGGTAACAGTCTTTCTTAGATCTACTTAGTTCCATGTTCGGTTACAACTATAATCTTAGTATCAGTTATCGTTGCATATTCAGTCACGCATTTATTAATTAGTTTAGTCATGTATTCCATACATCAGATATGCATGTCTAGTGTATAAACTCAGTCTATCAGCAGTCCTCAGCTTAATCAGTCTCATTCGAGGATAGATATTCCCAAGAGGGAGATATTGTAACACCCCATACTTTTCCTTAGCTTAAATACATACTAAAAATGTCAAAGACTTGCTTTAAATATGAATACACTTTTATACATGAGTAATTTTCAAGATTTTGACTTTTCATTGCGTAGGAATTCAATTAGCTTTCCAACTATATAAAATTTTCCAAAATCTGATAATCGGGTAAGAAGTTATGCCAATTTTAAGTTTTAGTTGTTAGACCCCATAATTTTAGTCATCATCGCATCGTGGAGCCAGTTTAAATAGCAATTGTCAGTTTCTAGTGAGAATCTGCGATCATGGCGCATCACAGAACAGGCTAATTTTCCATTTGTCAATTTCTAGTGGGCCTTTACAATGTTGGCGCGTCACAAAGATAGTCAAATTGGCATTTTAAAGGCTTGCCGTGATAGCCCCGCATCGCGGTGTTTTTCCAGGTCCTAGTTGTCCTTTTTCCAGTGGCTTGGCATGATACTGGCGCGTATCTCCAAGGATAAAAATTGGGATGAGCAGTTTTTAGTTTCTGTTTTTAAATTCGTTCAGGGGTATTTGGGTCTTTTTCCACTGCTCTAATTAACCTAAAACACGAACTTTAACCCCTAAAAACCCTAAGTAGTCATTATTATTTCAATTCCTGTCACAATCAGAGATCTCATTTTCAAGAACAAGAACCCTAGCTCTCAAATTGAAGGCCAATCCACAAGAACTCACCCAGAACTTCAAGAAATTCATTATCCCAGGCATGTTAGATATTCATATATGGGTTCCTTTAACCCATAGAGTCCAAGAATCCCCTTTTAATCCTAAAAGATCTCAGTTTTATGATTTCCATGTTTGATTTAGATTGAATTCATGTTCATGATAATAGTTGGGTTCCAATCCATGATTTAAATGTAAGTTTCATGAAATTAACATATGTGATGAATATGTGGTTATCTTGCTAAACCCTAGAACGTACAAAGTGATTAATGCATCTATGATGTTAATTTGGTTTGCAATCCATGATTATGATAAGATTAATGAAAAACAGAATAGTATTTAGGGGGAATTATATGAATTACATGCTAAACCCTTGAATTCTCAATTAAGTATTGTATTCATGATGTTTATGCGATGACCATTATCATGTGAAATACTCATGCTCCCCAAGTATTTGCTAAAATGCCTATGTGAAGTAGATAGAGGAATCATGAGATGTTATTATGTGATACCATTTATGTACAAGCTTATGCCCTACAAGTGTTTGATGAAATGTCTATATGAATGAATTATGACCAAGTAAACATTTTTATGTTATTCAAGATTATGCTTTACTTTACTTTTCATGATATCAAGTCCTAGGGGAATTTAATACCCGATAATTTAGCTGTTTACCTAGAGCCAATGTCAGTTACAGAATAGTATCAGTCATGTCATGACCAGTAGTACTCTCAGTCAGTTATAGAACTCAATAGAACTCAGTCATCTATAGAACTCAGGAAAACTCAGTCTCAGTCTAGTCCCGTTCAGTATACTCAATTCAGTGTCATTTAGTTGGGAGTAGGATTTAGCATTGAGCGAGTGCAGGGATGACAGCTTCCCCGTCAGATAGGCAGAGTCATTAGTAGTAGTCCCTGTACTCCAGAACTGCATAGCTAGCGTAGGATGAGGAGTCACCTATCACACTAGGCTTGACTACCTCCCAGGGGTCACCCATCAGATTAGGCTTGGCTCCGCCTAGGTGTCACCCGTCAGTTAGGCTTGGCATCCTAGTTTTCTAGTATTTGTACTTGTGGAAAGGTATTAGCACCCTTTCAGTTGGGGTTACAGGTTGGACCCCAATCAATTTAGAGAGGGGCATATCGATTAGATGATACCTCCCACAATTTCAATTTTAGTTTTGGTCTTCAATAGGGAACTCAGTTTAGTTATACAGAATAAGGACTGTCAAACACACTCAATTCAGAACCAGTAATTCTATTATCAGTAACTCATATATTAGTTACTCAGTTGTTAGAATTCAGTACTTAGCTTCAGAAAAGCTCAGCTACAGCATATATATAAATGCATAGTATTGCATACTGAGTATTTGCTGTAGTTTAGATTATTCATGTACTCTCATGTTCAGTTATTCTATATCATTTAGTCAGTTATTGTTCATGCATATAAAACCTTGCATTCAGCCTTACCTCATCTAGCATACCAGTATATTCCCACGTACTGACGCATACTTTCCTGCGCAATGATGTTTCATGTCATAGGTTTGGATGCTCAGGTTCCCGACCACGTATAGTAGATTTAGATTCAGCCAAAAAGTATAGATTTAATAGTGAGTCATCATCATTCGAGGACATTCTATTATTTCATATTTTCAGTAGATGTAGTAGTTCAGTAGATGGAGTTAGTTGAGGGGTTGTCCCATCAACTCCACTTTCAGATAGATTCAGTTAGAGGCTTTTCAGACTAGATTTTCAGATAGTATTCAGTTTTACAGATATTATATTTTATCAGTATTTTAGATGTTTCGAACCTTGTGGCATTTTAGCCCATTTTCTGTATTAATTATAATATTATTATTCAGTGCTCATAGTAGATATCATTCATGGGTTAGCTTGTGGTCCTTCAGGGTTATAAGCACCATGTGACAACTAGGGGGTAGTCCCAGGTTGTTATATTAGGATTGGGTCCTTAGTAGTAGTCCTTAAGTTCTAAAACTATGTAGCCAGCATAGGTTATGAGATGTCACCCACCAATTTAGGACTGACAATCTCTTGAGAGGTCACCTGTTAGTTTATGACTGACACTCTCTTTGGGGTTACCCGCCAGTTTAGGACTGATTCCATAACCATTGTTAGTACCATGGAATGGTACTAGAACCCTTACAACTGGGGTCATAGGTTAGAACCCAGTTAGTTTAGACTGGGGCATATCGATTAGATGATACCTCCCACAGTTTTAGTTTTAGTACAGAATTCAGTTCAGTTTGTTTGATTATAGTATACAGTTTATCAATATTCAGTTAGCATATTTTAGTATTCCAGTTTTATAGATTATTTCAGATATATTATATGCTTGGTCTTACATTCTCAGTATTTCTGGTTCTCATGTACTCATATTCAGTTATCTTATGTCATTCAGTTAGTTACTATCTCATGTACATGAACCCATGTATTTTAGACTAACCTCATATCATATACTAGTACATTCAAAGTAATGATTGTATACTTTTTTCTTGCGCTATGATGTCTTATATCATAGGTTCGTACACTCAGTTTCTCGACCGTACTTAGATAGTCTAGTGCATCATTAGCAACAACAGTGGTGGGTCCTTATATATCGTGGATCATTCATGTTTATTTCGGTATTTTAGTTTAGTAGTCAGTCGGATTTAGTTGGGGGCTTGTCCCATCAACTCCTCAGTCAGTTAGAAGCTTTCCAGACACTTTCAAACAACCAGTTACATTATCAGCTTTTCGATAGTTATTTTCAGACTTATGATTCAATAATGTTCTCAGTATTTTAAAAACTTATGGCATAATTAGTTACTCCACACATGTGCATTTTTTTACTATTTTTCAATGCTCACTGCAGGTACCAGTTCATGGGTTATCTTGCGGTCACTTGTGACCGTAAGCACCATTGTTGCGACTAGGGGGTAGCCTCTAGTCGTGATAACTTTTGACTTATAGTCAAGACTTATCTCAAGGACTTTCAAACAATAAATTATGACCCATGAGCAAGAGTTGATACTACCATGTTATGTCTTTATTTATGAGATATTCTTCAAACAATAAATTATGCCGCACAGGAAAGAGTCGATATTACCACGTTATGTCTTCATTTATGTGTTGTTCTACAACTCTTTCCTAAGAGGCAAGACTTATATTAAGGACTTTCAAACAATAAATTATGTCCCCGGGGCAAGAGTTGACACTACCACGTTACGTCTTTATTTATGACATGCTCTACAACTTTTTTCTTAGGGGAACGACTTATACCAAGAATTTTCAAACAAGTTACGTCCATTGGGCAAGATTCAATACTAACACATTGTGTTTTTTACTTATGAAATGCTCTATAACTCTTGTCTTAGAGGTACGATGCAGCCCAAGGACCATCACACAACAAGTTATGACCCATGGGCAAGAGCTGACACCACCATATTGTGTTTTGATTTATGAGATTCTTTATACTCTTCCCTTAGAGGCAAGACTGAGACCATGGTCTTTCAAGCAATAAGTTGTGCTTTATGGGCAAGAGTTGACATCACCACATTGTGTTTTGATTTATGAGATATTCTATAACTCTTACCTTAAAGGCAATACTTAACCCAAGGACTTTCAAACAACAAGTTATGCCCCAACATGTCTTGATTTATGAGATATTCTATAACTTTTGCCTTAGAGGTAAGACATAACCGATAAGTTACGTCCCATGAACAAGAGTTGACTATCATATTGTGTCTTGATTTATGTGATGCTCTATTAGTCTTGCCTCTAAGATAAGACTTAGCTTAAGAACCTCCCAAAAGAACAAGTTACTCCCAATGGACAAGTGTTGATGCTACCACATTGTTTCTTGATTTATGAGATGTTCTATAACTCTTGCCTTGGAAGCAAGACTTAACTCAAGAATTTTCAAACAACAAGTTATGCTTTATAAGAAAGACTTGACACTACCACATTGTGTCTTAATTTATGAGTTGTTCTATAATTTTTGTCTTAGAGGCAAGACTTATCCCAAAGGATGTACTTACAACAAGTCATGCCCTTAAATTTGCTTGGATATAAAAAAAGAATATTCCTTTGCGGATTATCCAACTTTTTATTTATTAGCAAAATATAATAGAGGTTGAGAGAAAATAAAAAAAGAACAAATAAAATAGAGAAATAAAAAAAGAGATTGAGAAAAAAAAAAGAAAAAAATAAAGGTTAAGAAAAAAAAGAAGAACAAAAAAGACAAAAAAAAAGATTAAGAAAAACAACATGAGAAGAAAAATAAAAATAAAGTTTGAGAAAAAGAAAAAAGAAAAAAAATAAGAAATGATAAAAATTAAAATAAAATAAAAAATAAAGATTGAGACCAATGAATTTTAAAAGGGAGAAAAATAAAGAAATAAATAATGTTTGAGAAAAAAGTGAAAAAAAAAAGTAAAAAATTAAAAGTTGAGACAAATTAATTTAAACAAGAAAAAAAATAAAAGTTAAGGTAAAAAAAAATCAAAATAGAAGTTGAGAGACAAATAAGAATGAAAAGTTTAAAAATATTTGAGGTGTAGAGGGACCAAATTTACTTGTACTATACATAAAAAAAGAAGGAAGGTTAGTCTTTAAAGACTTTTCGTATGGAGGTCAAAAATCCAAAGTCACCCACTAGTGGGGTCATCCCATGTAATTTCCTGGTATTGAGGAATTCTTGGGTTGTATTATGATATCGTTATGACTATTAGACTTGATTATTCAGTTAGAATAGGATGTTTTTCCTTAGAGTAGGTTGTATGATTGTCTTAGATGGTTGATGTGGTATTACTCGTCATCACTTTAAATTATGGTCAGTCGGCGATGCTTTTTGAGTACATATGGTTCCGTACTCACCCTTTTTTTTTCTTCACCTTACGTGCAGGTACCAATCCAACGACCTTTAGGCATTGAGTTCTTTGGTGTCTTCGGTGTTAACATTTTTGGAGATTTGAGTTAGCTGCTATTGATTTCAGAGACTACTGAAATCTCCTTCATCCTTATCTTTATGTATTTTTCACATTTTGAGATACTCAGAATTTTCTTTGATTTCTGTATTTAGTGGCTTGTATTAGTGACTATCAAGCCTGGGATTATCTATGTTTTAACAATGACTATGCTACTTATTATATTTTGGAGATCTTTTGGGTTTTATTCTATTTTCATCTTCTTTCGCTTTTATACATTTGGATGTTATATTTGAAATTCAATTCTTGGCTTACCTATCACGAAGGGTTGGATAGGTACCATTACGATTCTAAAGATGGGCCTTGAAATAAAATTATCTTGTATATACTTATTAGATTGTTTATTGCAAAATAACACTTTTTCATAATTATTAAATTAAAGATTTAATTGCAAGTTATAATAACAACTTTTTAAATAATTTTTTTTTTTTTTAAAAATCATTGTTATATATTTATTAGTCAAATTATCTCCTATTTTTTTAATCATTTAATAGTCTATCTCTCCTATTAAATTTTTTTAATCATTTAATAGTCTATCTCTCCATATTATGGTAGCAATAATTTGGTATATGATCCTTCTCAAAAAGCATTACAGTGAAGAATCCGATCTACAACATGCAAATTTTGACATTGTCGAACAAAAACGAGATGAGTATATAAATTGAACATATTACTTACAATTTTTCTCATAATTTTCGTGTATGAAACCTGTGTAAAATCAATATGAAATATCAATATTCCGCTCAAGGTTTATAAAATAGTTTCTTACATGTTATATTTATATGGTATGAGTATAATGATTGCAAAAGTTGGTGCAGAAATCGATTTCCACCAAAAATTATATGTTATTATTTATTTTAGTATATAAAATTTCTATTTCTACCATATAGAAGCATGAGCCAAGGAACGACCAAGGGCAAAAAGTAATTTCATAATTAACAAACACACTATGTTGGTACTCTAGAAGCATCCATTCCTAACTCATATTACTACTATTATGCATATTTCATAATCCTCCATTCACAAGTCATCTAATATCTCAATGTTTGCTTTAGTCAGGTTTCTTCCCCCGTTCCTTTATGGTTTGCTTCCCAATATTCTTTCTCAAATCTTCTTTTTTGCTTATTTTTTCAATTTTAGTTCAGAAAAAAAATTGATAAAAGAGCAGTCTATGATTCTTCTCATACAATTTTTTATTTTGAAGATGGGAGCAAACAATCGAAAAGGACTAAAATATGGGGCTTTTGGAGTTCAAGCAGAAGATAATGGCAAGGACAACAAAGAAGATGCTATTGTGATATGCGAACAACTCCTCATATTGAGAGGTATGGACTAGAATTTTAATTTATTTGGGTATTGCCCAACAAATAGAGTTAAAGATCTCCTCTCTACTTGTTATCTTTTTCTCTGCTTAAACTCTCTCATCATCCTTGTATCTCTTCATCACCAAAAACTTCAAATCCTTCGATTAATCTCACATAATCTACTTGAATACTACAGAGACCATATTTTAGAATATCTATTTGCAGTTCTATTCATTTTTGCCTGCTAAGTAGTGTTTGGTACCTAATGTTAATTTGCATTCCTCAATTGTTGTGTCTACGTAAATTTTGTGATCGTACACCTTTTACTATTTATATATAGTAGTAATTAAAAAGATTATGATATTTTAACGTAAGTTTTGAAATTAAGGATTTTTAAAAGTCAATTGATCTCCAACTGCAGATAATGTAGAGAATAGCAAAAGAAACATGTAGTTGGAGAGACTTTTTGCTAGCCCAAGATCGTTAACTAAGATCGAAAGATTCAACTAAAAAGAGGAAGCTATGAAAGAGAAACTTTGTTATGGAAGAGGACTTCTTGAATTGGATTGTTTTGGGTTGGGTTGAAATGTACAAGACTCATCTCTACTTATACTAGTCCATAGATGGTTCTAAAAATTCTTCTAGATACTTCTACAAAAAAAAATCTAGTGATCTTTATCTTCTAATACTACTCTAGAATATTGAGAGAATTTTACAAGAACAATCTAGACTACTTTTATCTTCTAACTATCTAAGAATAATCTAGATATTTCTCTAAGATAATTATCCTAAATACTATGTTAGAGTATTCTAGAAACTTTACTAGAAAATCTATGATTTAAAAAAATCAACTTTCATATTTTCACACTCTGCCTTAAAGTAATTTTTTGAAAGCTACCCTAAACTTGTCTGAATGTTTGCAATAGAATGATTACCTTGAGTGGTGTTCACCAATTCATTCTCCAATATTTGTAATTAGGATTCATTCTTCTTATTGAACAACTAGTCGAGGGTCCTCCAAATTTCATGAGCTGATTTACACCTTATAATATGGTCAAATAAAACAAAAGAGACGAACCTCTTCAGAATGAACTCCGCCTTCTATAGACACCTAATTTTCTCTCTCTCAAAACCTAATTTATCCATTTTTTTACCTCACGTTATCATACACTCTCACCCATATGATTATACCCCAAAAAAAGACAAAAAAAAAAAAAATTTCAATAAATCCCTAACAAATAAAATCTATAATATTCCCTTATCCTAACAAACTTTATCTCAACCAATTCATACCCCTCACCCCACTCTTACTCTACCCCACCACCCCACCCTACCTTACTGTTACACGTCACACAAACGGACACCATCCATACTCTTTTTTTTTCATATATATCAGCAATAATACCAGGGAGGGGGGGATTTCATGAAAAAAAGGAGAGAACACAATACATACATAACACACACAGAAAAAAATCACTGACCCTCACTAACCATACATACACATAATGCACAGTGAAGAAGGGGACGACTCCATCTATATCATATACACAAACCGTCAATGGATACACACTATTATTCACACATACAACTCCACTAACACACATACTGAACACGATATATATTATTGATCAGAGAGATATAGAGGGAATCGAGAGAGAGAGAGATAAGGATCGAGAGGGAGAGAAATAGTTTAAGACAGATTCATTCCGGTGACCAGAGTTCGTCAGAGCTCCAGGGTCGCAAAAATAGTGGTTCCAAACTCACCATCAAAACCATTGGAAAACATCGCTAACGACAGATTCAGCAACCAATTCCAGCGACCAAAACCTCTAAAACAACTCAAGCCGCCCAGAAATACATCAGAATCGGAACCCTCGTGGAATCCACTAATCGCAGGTCCAAAACCCTAAAATTTTCTCTGACTTTTTTGGCTTTCCGGTGAAACCCAGCAGGGAGACCTTGTTCTGTTGACTGTCGGGTCAGGTGGAGCTCCGATGAGCTATAAACGTCAACCCAGCTATGATTCCGATGAGGTTCGTTTAAAATTAGTACGAAATCCGTGATTTGAGGTTTGTATTAAGGGGTTTTCTACTGGTTTAAGTCTTTTTGGATCTCAATTTTTCCATACCGAGTTGGAGTTGGTCCGTTGTTGAGGTTTGAATTAAATATTTTGGACACAGATTCTACCAAATTTAATCAGAATAATACATCGATTTTGAAAGCGGCATTGAGGTTCAATTCTACCTTCTCTCCCTTTAATTTTTATGTAATCGTGAATGATTTGTGTGTTTGATATTTTTGAATCTTGATTTTGTATTGGTTGATGTTGGATTTAAATATTGAAAACATGGATTCTTAGTCGAAGAAGTAATTAATTATTTCAAGAATGGATTCGGGGAAGGATCGATCTTAATGAAGAAATGAATATAGATTAATTTAGATTTATTGATGTTAGTGTAATTCAATTTGAACATGAATGTTGTTGAACCCGATAGTGCCATGTTTTAGGTCAAGAAAGAATAGGCAAGATATAGGTTGGGTAGGCAAATCTAGAGATTGTGGATTGATCGAATGTTTGAGATGTGTGTTGAAATTGTTTTGTTTTATCGTATTCGACTCAATTGTACTCATTTGACTGTAGAATGCCCTAAGTTATCTGTATTGTTTTTTTTATCTGGGGAATTCCCCAAGAAAGTTACTTGAAGATGGAGCACGGTCGAGGCCTGGAACGTTGAGTAGAGTTTAGTTTAGGATTAGTTTAGAATAAAATAGGTTTTACATTTCCGTATATTTTTATTTTGGACTGTAAAATTGGACTGGATATTATATTTTTGGATTTATTTTGTTTGGGTTTTTTGGTTTAATTGTTATGTGTTTATGTGGTTTATACATTCTTAGTGTCAAAATTAGCCGATACGCTCCACCAAGCGATCGTGGTTGAACCACGGGATCGAGGGGTGCTTAACACCTTCCCCTCGCTCAATAGAATTCATTAGCCAGAATCTCTGTTAGCAAACTGGTTTTAAAGAGTCAAATCATTTTGAAAAGATTTTTTCAAAGGTGACTTGGGCACATCGAATTATGTCAAGTGGTGACTCTGAGTCTAAATATAAAAAGTTCTTTTCGAAATAAATCTTTATTTTTGTCAATTTACTAATAAAAATCCTTTCAAACTTTAAAAAATAATTCTTTTTGGTTTAAAAAGGGGGTGTGACACCTTTGATTGTGGGTAGGCAAAGCTAGAGATTATGGATTGATTGAATGTTTTAGATGTGTGTTGAAATGGTTTTGTTTTATCATATTTGACTCAATTGTACTCATTTGTCCAGGGAATGCCCCGAAGTATCTATATTATTTTTTTATCTGAGTAATACCTCGAGAAAGTTGTACTCGAAGATGGTGCACGGCCGAGGCCCGGAATGTCAAGTGGAGTTTAGTTTAGGATTAGTTTAGAATAGAATAGGTTACATCTTCGTATATTTTTTTTGGATTGTATAATTGGACTGGACATTGTATTTTTGAATTTATTTTGTTTGGGTTTGTTTGTTTAATTGTTTTGTGTTTTTGTGGTTTATACATTCTTAGTGTCAAAATTAGCCGATACGCTCCATCAGGCGACCATGGTCGAACCACGGGATTGAGGGTTTCCCAACACCTTCCCCTCAATCAATAGAATTCCTCAGCCGGAATCTCTGTTCGCAAACCGATTTTAAGGAGTCAAATCATTTTGAAAATAATTTTTCAAAGGCGACTTGGCACACTGAATTAAGCCAAGTGGAGAATCTGAGTTTAAATATAAAAAGTCCTTTTTGAAATAAATCTTTATTTTTGTCACTTTACTAATAAAAATTCTTTCAAACTTTAAAAAATAATTCTTTTTGATTAAAAAGGGGGTGTGACAGTTTTGGCGACTCTGTTGGAGATTTTTCATAATTTCAGCTTATTTTTTGGAGTTGTATCATCTTAGTTTGACATTATGGGTGTATAGACATTATTTGTGTTATCGTTCGTATTTATTTTATCATTGTTGAGTGCCTACTTGCTACGTGTTTATAGTTTTTCTTTATGTGTTATCGCTTTATATCTTGCATCATATGCATAACCCGAGTCATTCTTTCTGCAACAAGTCCGTAGTACACGTATTGTACACGACCTCTAGTTGAGTCACCCTTATTTTAGGAGGGGGAGCCGTCGATTGTATGGAGTGGGTGGAAAGATCTCGCAGCCACTATCGACCATACGCTCTTCCGAACAGCCTTGTTAGTGAACCCCAATGTAGGTCAGCCTTTAAGTCATGCTTATGTGCATCATATTGAGATCCAGTGGGGCCCATTTGATCCTTTGTAGGAGATTCACCTCTAAAGCAACCCTACATGCTAAATATTGCATCTCTGGGTAACGTGGTCATTTGACGAATTGATTTGGGGAAAACATGTGTTAGAAGAAAAGTGCATAGGCAAGAAAATGCTGAAAAAATAAAAAAAAAAAAGTGAGTCAAAAAAAAAAGTTTCTTAAGTTTTTAAAGTTCTTTATGGCTTTTGATTTTTTTTCACAATCCAAAAATTCAAAAAGATTTTTTAACTTTTGCACTCATTTTCTTAAAAACATCAAAAAGATTTTCCTTTTATTCCTTTACTATGCATTCACAATTCTAAAATTTCAAAAAAAATTCTTTTCAAATAGAAGCTTTTTATAAAAGGAAAATTAAAAAAAAAAGGTAGAAGCTTTGTATATTTCATATCGAAAATATCAAAAAGTTTTTTCTTTCATAGTTGTTGGTGTCATTTTTGTGTGAAGTGTCAAATTAAAAACCCAAAAAGATTTTACCTTCATCATCTATCTGTAATCGTGTCTCTCAAGTCAAGGTTTTGTTTGTTCTTTAATCCTTAATTGTTCAATCTGGACGAACTACGCACCCCTGATTCTTCTCTCTCGGGAGTGAGATACATAGGCAGCCTATTGTTGGTTCGGGGATCTTATTTCAAAATATTCAAAAAAAAATAAAAAATTCACTCATCATTTAGAATAGGTGTTTCATGTACATATTTAAAAGAAAACTACAAAAAGATTTTTCTTTAATAGTTTCAACTTTCAAGTTTCATTTTCATATGAAATTCAAAATTGAAAACCCAAAAAGATTTTTTTTCTTTGGTATCCATAGGTTTCATTTTGTATAGGAATCTAAAAAATTCAAAAAAAGATTTTTTCTTCACTCTTTATTTAGAGTAGATGGTTCATATATATCTTTAAAAGAAAATCACAAAATGATTTTTCTTTAATAGTTTCAAGTTTCATTGTCATATGAAATTCAAAATCGAAAATCCAAAAAAGGATTTTCTTTGGTAATCATAGGTTTCATTTTGTATAGAATTTTTAAGATAAAAAAATTCAAAAAATGATTTTCGTTAATTCTTTTGACAAATTGTTATTTTTTTCTTAAAATTTCAAGAAAAAGAAAAAGAAACAGAGTTTTATTGTCCCTTTTGTGGCCAAACTTCACGAACTATGCACACCTGATTCTCCTCTCTCGGGAGTGAGATACATAGGCCCCCTTCTTAGGTTCAGTGATCTTTTTCAAAGAAAAAAAAAGAAGGTTTTCAGTAAGTGTTGAACTCTAATGCATTTGTTATCTCTTGTTCAGTTAGTTTAAGGTGGTTGGCTTGTGACATTTTGGCTAGTCCTCCATGTTACACCAAATTGAAGAGAAAAGTTATGGCCAACAAGGATACTGAGGTTGTTTTCACTAATCAGATAGGGATTTTGGGGAATGAGAATTTAGGAGCTAATGAAGAAATTCAGAAATTAAGGCAGCAATGATAGAAATGCATCGAGCTTGGGCTAATGGGTTGTCACCTCCTCCATTTCCCACTGATAATTTGGAATATCTTTTTAGCTTGCCTCCCGTGTCATATGCACAATTTCTCATTTTTCTTGACACGCCACAACATGCATCAGGGTCTACTCTGGGGCAACACTATCCTAACACTCCCAATATTCCTTTCCAAACTCCTCAATACACAACTACCACATACTCGGCTCCACCGGCAATTCCCATTTTTGTAGTGCCACCCCCCGCCTGAAGCCCATGCTTTTAATGTCAATCCAACGGTTGTGATTCCTCACTCTGTAAGTGAGCCTGTGTTGAATATTTCTAGTGATCAACATTATGCTCCCGAGCCCACATTCAAGTCGACTGGTCCTTATGGCAACACTCAACAACCTGAATTTTCTCTTAACACTAAGAAGCCTGTAATAACGGAAGAATAAGAGAAAATGACTAGAAAATTAAGAAGTTTGAAACTGGCTATGAAAAACTTCCAAGGACTTGGGGGGTACAAAAGTGTCTCATATAAAGATCTGTACATGTTTCCAGGTGTTCATCTTTCTTTTGGTTTTAAAATGCCAAAGTTTGAGAAGTATGATGGACATGGATATCCTGTAGCACATTTGAGATGTTATTACAACCAACTAAGGGGTGCAAGAGGGAAGGAAGAATTACTCATGGCATATTTCGGTGAGAGTCTTTTAGGCCTAGCTTCAGAATAGTTTGTTGACCAAGACATCGACAAGTGAATTAGTTAGGATGACTTAGCTAATGAATTTTTGAAACAATTCTAATACAATATAGAGTTGATTCCTGATGAGAAATCCCTAACTAACATGAAGAAGAAGAGTACTAAAAGTTTCAGAGAGTATGCCATTCGATGGCGTGAACAAGCTGCTAGGGTGAAACCGCCAATGAAATAAAGCAAAATAGTGGAGGTATTTATTTAAGCATAGGATGAAACATATTATCAACACTTGTTATTTGCATTAGGCAAACCATTTATTGAGGTTCTCAAAATAAGGGAGATGTAGAGGATGGAACTAAGACCGGTTACATTGTGAGTTTCACAACATTGAAAGCAACTACTCAAGCAATTCAAAATGGTTCAGGAATTATTGGGGGAAAGAATAATGAGGAGGATGTATCTGCTATTATAGTTGGACATCGGGCACGGTCAAGAAGACCACGTCGTCGTTCCCCTCAGGCTCATACCCAAGTTCATGCCCAACCTCCACATAATCACTCCCAAAATCCATTGTACTCCATTTCTCCACCTCCATATCCAGTGTATAGTGTACAACCACATGTTCAACCCCAATCTTACCTACAATGGCATGCACCAACTCCTCAGAGTCACCCTCCAACTTCACAAACATACCAAAGCCCTTTTAGGCCCGATTTTTTATCCAAGCCAAACAATTAAATGAGGCAGAAGTTGAGAGATAACTTCACACCAATTGGAGAGTCGTATGCCAGTTTATTCTAGAGATTGGTGCAACAAGGCATGATCACTCCCCTCATTGGGTATACTCCTAACCCACATTCAAAAATTTTTGATCCTAATGTACAATGTGATTATCATTCTGATGTTCAAGGTCACAATATTGAAGATTGCCGTTCTTTGAAAAGAAAAATAGAAAAGATGATTCAATATAAATTGATTATGGTGTAGGCCATCGATAGTGGCGAAATTTCTAGTCATGCTGATGTGCAAACCAGTGGCTAAGATGTCAAGTTCGACAATTGGGAAGTCACTTGTCTCTATACTTGAAAGGATTGTTGGTAGTTGGTTTTGTTTTCTTTTCTATTTTTCAAATTATTTTAGGATTGTAATTCGGAATCTATCTTGTTTTGTCCTTTGTCGTTTATGTTCAAACCCTTCCATCTTTCATCCTAACTAAATAGAATGTCCTTTTTCCCATTGTGTTTGAAATATGTGTTGTTTGTTTGTTTTCTTTACACAGTACATTTTATGTTGGCTCTAGTGATATGACATGCTTACGGAATTTTCAGCTAGATCTTAAAATCCAATTGAAGCATGAATTGTGAATTAGAGGGCTAAAGTTAGAAAAGCATCTAAGAAAATAAGTAGGGTGTTGAGGCGTTTGGTGACAAGTTGAAACCTTCTTTGAAAACCAAGGCAATTATTTTGAGAATCACAAGAATAACTTGGTCATCAATTGTGTTGACACCTAATTTTGGCCCTCTCCGACTAAATTAAATTCTGAGTTTCTTCAGTTTTTAATAAAATCAAAATATTTATTTCATCTGAATAAAAAAAATTTAAAATATTTTTTGTACGTGATTTTGTCATTTTAAGTAGCGATTATATATTATCGTGTTTAGTTATACAAGATTATATAATTTGATTACTTAAATATTTATTCTATGGAATATTGGATTTTAATTAATGATTATTTTAAAAATAAATATAATGATTAAAATCTTGATTTTAATATAATTTATTATCAAACTAATTTATTTGGATAAATATGCATTTGATTTTATTAAATCAAGAAAAATCGGGATTTAATGAAGTATTAATTTGTATCGAATTTCAATTTAATTTAGCCAATCTATAAGATTTGCCCATAATTGAAATCAAATTGGACAAAATTACAATGCAGTCCATCAATTAATTTTTTAATTTGATCAAAATTAAATAAATATGGCTAAATTTTAAATCTCAATTGGGGTTATATTTTAAATAACCCCCAAATTCCCAAAAGCTCTCATAACTTCTACCCAATTCCCACCAAAAAATAATTTCAAATTGTACTATATTGTACTATTTCCCCCAACTTTGTCCTTTTCCAATTTTGAAATTTAAAAATTGTACTATATTGTACAATTCCCCCCAACCTTTTTCCTTTTTTCAAATTTCAATTTTGAAATTCAAAAATTGTACTACATTGTATAATTTCCCCCCACATTATCTTCCACCTCACTTTATCTTTAATTTTTAAATTCAAAAAACACCCCTAAATGTCTTTTCTCCCACATTGGTGGATGACAAGAAATAAATCTTCATCCTTTCCTATAAATACTTTTCTCCCACATTGGTGGAGGAATAAAATAAAACCCCATTCTCTCTTATAAATACTATCACTACTTTGGTAGAAAGGGGGGTGGAAAAATAAAAAAAAAAGAGGCCAGAAAGGTGGAAAAATCCCTTTGAGAAAGATAGTTATTTTTATTTAGTAAAAATTTTTGTTTCATAGAGTTGGTCGACTAATCAAATTTTTTTAAGTTGCTGGCGACGTTTTTCGGTGGTGGTTGATTCCGACGAAGCTCGTAGTCTCGTTTGACTGCACCAAAAAAGGTAAACACAACTTTTCCTTTTTTTCAGTCTTATTATCATTTTTGTTCTTCATCTTTTCTTCTTCATAGTTTGTAGTTATAATTTTTTTTGCTGGGATTATTTACTGTAGACGGCCTTGAAGGTCATAGGACGTTGTAGTATCAATATTATGGTTATTTTCATGTTCATGGTATAAAAATGAGCTAACAATAATTGTACATGCCTTTTTGACTTTATTCTTTGATTATTAAAAATAAAGTTTCATTCTTTGCTTAAAAGATGTACTTATGCTTTGTTTAAATTCACTATTGGCGGATATATTTGTTTTTAGCATGTAAAGTTGTTTCCTTTATATTGAAAAGAATAGTTAATATTGATTGTTTCTCCTTTTTGACTTTATTCTTTGATTATTATAGTTAAAGTTTCAATCTTTGCTTAAAAGATGTACTCATGTCTTGACTAAACTCATTGTTGGTGGATATATTTATTTTAGCATGTAAAGTTGTTTCCTTTATGTTTAAAATAATAGTTAATATTGATTGTTTTGCCTTTTAGCTTTATTCTTTAATTATTTTGTATAAAGTTTTGATCTTTGCTCAAAAGATGTACTCATGTCATGTTTAAATTCATTGTTGGAGGATATATTTGTTTTTAGCATGAACAGTTGTTTCTTTTATGTTGGAAAAAAAGTTACTACTTTTTGTTTCTCCTTAATTAAAATAATAATTGATTAAATCAAGAATTTGTCATTTGCTCGTTAATTATTTTAAGGGATTCCCAAAATCCTCATATAAGAGATGAAGTGCTAACTTTATTTTCCATCCACGATGTTTTTCATCTCTTTTTTTCGCATGTTTATAAATTTTTCAAAATGATGAGAAAGTTTTATATGCTCTTTGTGAGTGTAAAGACTTGATTCGTGTCTCTCCTTGATTCATAATATCAAAAGAGAATCAACAATGTCTTAGAAAGACAAACCATAAAATATTGGTTGTAATTTAGATGTATGAATCTTTGTTGATGTCGCTTTAACTGAAATTTAAGGATTCTCTTTCTTGAAAAATTAGCCTTTATTTTATTTTGTTATATGAATTAGTGTCTATGTTTGTTCAATTTTAGAAGTCGTGGTTATTTTTCTTATTGCCTCATCCCTTTACTTTCACAACCTTGCGTTGTTTGTTCTCACGTTAATTCATTGAATATGGCCTTCTTCCTTTTACCTTTATTCATTCTTAATATGAACATAAATCATGAGGAATGTAAGTGGGTTTCTTTGCTTTGCATTTTATCTGTTAACTCTCATTCTTGTTATGCGTGTGCAAGTGTGCTTATCATTGTCATTCAAAAACTAGTTCTTGATATTTTCTTTTGCTTTGATATATGTCACTTTTAAGCCTTGAACGTATATTAAATTCTTTATCTTTTCTTTGCATGCAAAAAATGTCTCGAGTTCAAATGGATTCCCCTTCTCTTGCATTTCATAATGGGCCAATGAGGTCCACCTCTTCGAGTCAATTTCGAAGTTTAAACCCAAGGTCGACTACATGGCATGCGGGTGCTAGAAGATAGATGAAGAAGGAAAATGGATCGAAACCAATTGATGAGGTCGCTAAGAGACTTGAAAAGTATCAGTTTTTATTATTGTTTTCTTTTTACTTAGTCATTTATTTATTCATTTATTTGGGGCCTCGAAGCCAAGGTTGTATTCTAATACAGGTGAAGTAGATTGTGAGCCAAAAAGGGCTCGAAAATATAGATTAGGACAGATGATAATAGGTCAAAAGCCCAAATTAGTTTAGGATAGGTTTATTGGTTTAGGCCTAACGGCTTAAATCTTCTAATTTCTCTCTTTCCCCTTTTATGAACTTATTTTGCTTTTCATTTGCTTAGACCTGGTTAAATCCCCTGCTAAGTCATCAAAATTTATTTTTTATACAAATCATTTTCTAAAATCACTTTCTTTTCAAAAGAACCAACTTCTTCTTTTTTCATTGTTAGTCAAAGATAGTTTTCAAACAGTCCGAATAACCGTAAGTTAACGGACATTTTAGGTGCCTTAAAAACCTTCCTAAAATGTTAATAGGAACTGCTTACCTAGACTTTCAAAACTCAAACGATTTTTTTTTGGATCGTTTAAAGTAATTTATAAAGGTTTTCTTAAGTCCTTTTCAAATAAATTAAGTGGCGACTCTCAAAAAGTCAAAATTTTTGTAAAGCAGAAATAGCGACTCTGCTGGGGATTCTAACTAGGTTCTAACCAAATATTTAATTGTATATTTTGACTAACTGTTTAAATTGTTTACGAGTTTATATTCTACGAAATGTAATTATTGCATCTAATAGCATAATCCCGCATTGATTATTAAATTGTTTTGGGGTTTCTTGGATGTCCTGACCCCTGTTGTTCAACTCCAAATAAAGTATTGAAAATATGATGGTTTATTAGCACGTGAGACGTCTGAGGGTGTTCGTATTTTCAAACTCAAGTCGTCCGCTTGGGAACCTAGTTTAAACCCACTCTAGACACCTAGGATAGAGGAAAACCAAAACCCTCTTTTAGGCATAAAGCTAGGATGACCCAATAACCGGGGGGCATTGGGCCCATTAGAAAACTTGCCCTATGTCTATTTACCCCTACTCAATTATAGACGGACCATATTAATGTGTTGAAGAAATATATGTTTGTTTAATCCAATCCATTGTCCTTTGGGGGATGGGAGAAGGATTAGTTTGCTTACTTTCGTGTAAGGATACCTCAATCATAGGCCAATTGAGGGAGGAATTGAAGCAAGCAAAGAAAGAAATTGATCAATTTTGACGGTTGCATTTAGAGCACAGTTATACAGAAATCTCTTGATCATCAATGGATATCTCCAATGACAAAAAATGGACAAAGCTAAGAGGGAGAAGACTGATAGAAGAGCATTCAAGAACTAGTAATTCTTATCCCCTACGCGGAACATTGTTCTTTTTCTCATGTTGTTTTCCCTTTCCCTAAAGATTGTATTCCTTTTGTGCAACTTTTGTTGGAATTTAATCCATTCATGTACACCTATGAAGGTTTTTGGGAGGATAATGGATTGGTTTTAAAAAGCATATACGTCCTTCAAATACGTTAGGCAAACCCTTGGCACAAAAGGGTCATCAAATTAGGATGCACGTTTATTACAATATGCTTGTGTGATATAACTATTTATATGCTTATACGTGCTATGTTGATTCAAATCAAAGGCAAAATGATCCAATCCCATTTTTCATAGAGCATCTCTAGGCAGAAATATACCCCACTATACAAAGATTCGACCAAACATAATCCAAGTCTCCCATAAAGTCCGAAATCATTCTTAAAACTTCCTAAAAGCTCGCTACTATTTCAGGAAGACTAACTATGGACTTAGAAGAAGCCATTATATGTTTGAACTATATAGGGCTTGATTTCTCCTTCATGGGATGCGTAGGCAGCCTTTCGGCCCGTCCTCTGTGGAATACCCCTTATTTTCCAAGCCTAGATTAACCCTCAGCACATGGGTTATCCTAAATAAAATTTTTGAAATACTCAGTAATTTTTAGATTGGCGCCTGCCATTACATAAAAAATTCAATTATCTTTCCAATGATATAAAATTCACCTAAATCCAAAAACCAGGTAAGAAGTTATGGCGATTTTAACTTTCAGTCGTTAAACATCGTCATTCAGGCCAGTAGCGTGCCGCGGAGTGTGTCAAAATAGCAATTGTCAGTTTCCCGTGTTTCTCTGTGATATTGGCATGTCACGCTATAGACCCAGTTCACAATTGTCAATTTCCAGTGCACCAACGCGATTCCATCGCGTCGCGGTGCACTTCTAGTTCACAAACAAAGTGGAAAAGCGATATCACTGCGTTGCGCCACCATGAAATTTCCCAGTGACACGGCACGGTAGCACCGCTTTGCACCAGGAGTCCAAATCGGGAAAATTTTTCAAAAAATTAAAGTTTCATCCAAGGTTAAATGATTCTTTTCCCATGTATTAATCCACCTAGATATGGAATTTAATCCCTAAAAATGTATTTAGGTCATTATTAACTCACTTTTCCCTAATTTAAGACATTCTCTCTCAAAGATAGAAGACCCTAGCCCCCAAGTTTCAAAAGCAACCTCAAGAATCCCTCCAAGAGTCTTCAAAAACTTCAAGAATTTAGATTTCCAGGTATGTTAGATGTCCATTCATGGATCCTTAACTTCCATGGAGCCCAAGAATCCCTTTTCAAAATACAAGATATGTTTGAATTAGATTGAATTTATGTCCATGATGTTGTTTGAGTTTTAATCCATGATTTAGATTACAAGTTCCAAGAACTGATTCTAGCACTTGTTGAATTACATGATCTTTATGATAAACCCTACGATGTACAAGTTGATTGATGTAGCTATGATCACCATATGTTTTTAATATTATGTGACCTAAGCGTGCTCTCCAAGTGTGTCTAAATGCCTAAGTGAATGAAATAGTGTCATTATAGCATGATAGCATGTACTCCCCATTCGTGTACAAGTTAATGGATTACAAGTGTTTGATGAAATGTCTCTATGAATGAATTATGACTAAGTGAACATTGTTATGGTATTCAATATTATGCTTTGCTTTACTCTTTATGATATCGAGTCCTGGGGGTATTTAATACTCGATAATTTAGCTGTCTACCTAGAGCCAGTGTCAGTTACGAATAGTATCTATCATGTCACGATTAGTCCTTCTCTCAATTAGTTACCGAACTCAGTAGAACTCAGTTAGTCACAGAACTTAGGAAAATTCAGTAATCCCAATATCAGTCCAGTCCAGTTCAGTATATTCAGTTTAGTGACTTTCAGTTGGGAGTAGGAACTAGCACCGAGCGAGTGTAGAGGTGACGACTTCTCCCGTCAGGCAGGAAGAGTCTCTAGTAGCAGTATCACACTATAGAAATACGTACCTAACGTAGGATGTGAGAAGTCACCCATCAGATAAAGGCTTGGCTACCTCCTAGGGGTCACCTGTCAGATTAGGCTTGACTTCCTGTTCAGGGTCACCCGTAAGATAGGCTTGACCACATCAGTGTCTTTACCCGTGGAACGGTACTGGCGCCTTTCCAATTAAGGTTACAGGTTATACCCCACTCAGCTTACTCAGGGGCATATCAGTTAAGTAAGAACTCCCACAGTTTCAGTTTCAGTATCAGTCTTCAGAATAGTACTCACTTTAGTTCTATAGAATTAGGACTGTCAGATACAGTCACTTAAATATCAGTAATTCAGATTATCAGTGATCTCAGATTATCAGTATATTCAGTTATCAGTTATCAAATTCAGTACCAGTATACTCAGTTACAGTATGTACAGTATGTTCAGTAGTTACAGATCCTCCATGTATGCTAATCAAGCTCTTTCATATCAATCATTTAGTTATTATTCATGCATATAAACCCATGCATTCAACCTTACCTCATTTAGGATACAAGTACATTCTCATGTACTGATCGCATACCCGTTTCTTGAGCTATGATATTTTATATCATAGGTTTAGGTGCACAAATTCCTGACCGCGCTTAGACAGATTCATCCAGCAATAACAGATTTAGCAGTGAGACCTCATCTATCGAGGATATGCTTTTATTTTAGTACTTCAGTTTAGTAGTATTTTAGATAAAGTTAGTTGGGGGATTGTCCCATCAACTCCACTTTCAAACAGATTCAGTTAGAGGCTTTTCAGACTAGATTTTTCACCAATATTTCAGATTTAGATGTTATATTTTATCAATATTTTAGATTTTTTGAACCTTATGGTATTTCAGCCCATTATTCTATATTTATTTCAGTATTATTATTCAGTTCTCATAGTAGATATCATTCATGGGTTAGTTTGTGGTCCTTTGGGGTCGTAATCATTGTGTGATGACTAGGGGTAGTCTCGAGTCATTACAAATTTGGTATCAAATCCTAAGGTTCAACAGTGTCCTAGGGAGTTTGAAAAACTGCATCACGCAGAGACTTGTGCATGGGTGTGTAGCGCGCCACACTTATGGATAGGAGGCTATGAGATATTTTAGGAAAAGTTCCCTTCTTTCAGTATTCATATCGCGCGAGTGAGCATGAGCTCAAGTTAAACTCTCAGTCTAATTCGCTTCTTCCTTTCATTTACAGAACATACCTCCCAAAAGGACTAACAAAAGAAGAATCAAAAACCAGTCAGCCCCTCAGCCCTTTCAGAAAGATCCCTTGACAAACATATCTCTCATACAAAATTCAGAGCTGCATTCACTATTCTAGCCAATTCAGTCATATCCTAAAATGAACGGCCAACTACTATTCTGACCAACCCAGTGGCCAATACTACTGCAACTAGGATTCAGGACTTCACCCAAATGAATCCTCCTTCCTTTATGGGATCTATGTCGGAAGAGAATCCACAGGAGTTTCTCGATCAATTTTATAAAGTCACAGATATCATGGAAATGACTTCCAGTAAGAGTGTAGATTTAGCTGGCTATCAGCTACAAGATGTAGCCCATACGTGGTTTAAGTAGTGGAAGGTAGACAGGGGTATAGATGCAAAGCCCGTAGAGTGGGAAGAGTTTGCTACAGCCTTCCTAGATAGATTCTTTCCCTTAGAGATGAGAGAAGCCAGTGTGTTAGAGTTCATTAATCTTAAATAAGGTAGTATAAGTGTAAAATAGTATTTCCTCAAGTTTACTCAGTTAGCCAGGTATGCTCCCCATGTAGTAGCAGACAATAGGTCCAGAATGAGCAAGTTTGTATTTGGTGTGTCAGATAGTGTGGTTAAAGAATGCAGAACAACGATGTTGATTAAAAAGATGGACATATCTAGGATTATAGTCCATGCTCAATAGATTAAAGAGCAGAAACTTAAGAAGAAGGAGAGGAAAAATAAGAGGGCTAGAACAGGTAGTTTTAATTTTAATCAGCCTAAGTCTGATAGGGGAATCGTTCCCAGTTTTTCCCAAAGTTCTTAGTCCCAGCTCCGTCCTTTGCTAGTATACCGATAACCCAGGACATCATAAGCAATGGTCGTACTAATCCATTTTGCAAGGAATGTGGTAAAAACCATCAGAAAGAGTGTAGGTCTGGCAGTAATGTTTATTATGGATATGGGAAACTGGGCCATAGGCTCAGGGAGTGTCAATTAGCTACTCAGAAAGGCAGAGTTATGTGCCATCAGGGTCAGTCACCAGTTCAGTCCAATCGCCTAAATCAACAGGGATCCCCTTCCAATGCCACCCACGGTCAGTATCTAAACAAATTTTATGCACTTCAGTCGTAACAGGATTAGAAAAGTCCTTCTGTTGTGGTCACTGATAAGTTACAATCCTTCCACTTATATGTTTATGCCTTATTAGATCCATGAGCTTCTTTATCTTTTATAATTTCTTATATAGCAATCCATTCCAAGGTTAAACCATGAAACAGTAGTAGGGTTATTGATTTAGTGACCCACAGACGTAGAAAGATGACTTTAATCTAAGGGAGAAATAGTAATATAGTACATGGTAGAAGACTATACATGCTTACAATTCCTAGTATAAGGAGTACCAGTTCACTCTGTAGTACGAATCAGGTTCCATAAGTTCAGAAATTCTAAACTCAGGTTATGCAATTCATGACACACATATTAATGTTTCCCAGTATGCTCAATTCTCATGACTCATGTTACACACTTAATGGTCCATGAAGTTTAGTTTATGTCATGTGTTCCTAAGGCCTTAGTAGTGTGTTGAAGTCATTCAATCATCCTTCAGTTAAATGGTGTCTCATACATCATCACAGTCTTCCTTAAACCTACTCAGTCCCATATTCAGTACCGTTATAAAATAGCCATATTCGAGGATAAATGTTCTCAAGGGAAAGATATTGTAATACCCTATATTTCCCTAGCCTAGATTAACCCTTAGTATATGGGTAATCCTAAATAATTTTTTTAAAATACTTAGTAATTTTCAAATTAGAGCTTTCCATTGCATAGGAAATTAAATTAGCTTTCCAACGATATAAAATTTTCCTAGATCTGACAGCCAGGTAAGAAGTTATGGTGATTTTAAGTTTCAGTCATTAAACATCGTCATTCAAGCCAGTAGCACGTTGTGGAGTGTGTCAAAATAGCAATTTTCAATTTCCAGTGTTACTCCATGATATTGGTGCATCACGCCATAGACCCAGTTCACAATTGTCAATTTCCAGTGTACCAATGCGATTCCACCACGTCACGGTGAACTTTCAGTTCACAAACAAAGTGGAAACGCGATACCACCATGTCGCGCCACCATGCAATTTCCCATTTGTCATTTTCCAGTGACACAACGCGATAGCGCCGCGTCGCGCCAGGGGTCTAAATCGGGAAAATTCTATGAAAAATTAAAGTTTCGGCCAAGGTTAAATTAGTCTTTTACCATGTATTTAATCCACCCATATATTGGATTTAATCCCTAAAAACATATTTATGTCATTATTAACTCACTTTTCCCCAATTCAAGACATTGTCTCTCAAAGATAGAAAACCCTAGCCCCCAAGTTTCAAAAGCAATCTCAAGAATCCCTCTAAGATTCTTCAAGAACTTCAAGAATTTAGATTTCCAGGTATGTTAGTTGTTCATTCATGGATCCTTACCTTCCATGGATCCCAAGAATCCCTTTTCAAAATACAAGATTTATGGTTCATGATTTCCATGTTTGAATTAGATTAAATTTTTGTCCATGATGTTGTTTGAGTTTTAATCCATGATTTAGATTACAAGTTCCAAGAATTGATTCTTGCATGTGTTGAATTACATGATCTTCATGATAAACCCTATGATGTACAAGTTGATTGATGTAGATATGATCACCATGTGTGTTTACTATTATGTGACCTAAGCATGCTCCCCAAGTGTTTGTCTAAATGCCTAAGTGAATGAAATAGTATCATTATACCATGATAGCATGTACTCCCCATTCGTGTACAAGTTAATGCATTACAAGTTAATATTATTATGAATGAATTTTGACTAAGTGAACATTGTTATGTTATTCAATATTATGCTTTGTTTTACTTTTCATGCTATTGAGTCCTGGGGGTATTTAATACCCTACAATTTAGCTGTCCACCTAGAGCCAGTGTTAGTTACAAATAGTATCAATCATGTTATGATTAGTCCTCCTCTCAATTAGTTACAGAACTCAGTCAGTCATAGAACTTAGAAAAACAAAGTAATCCCAGTATCAGTCCAGTCCAGTTTAGTATACTCACTTTAGTGTCTTTCAGTTATGAGTAGGAACTAGCACCAAGCGAGTATAGAGGTGAAGACTTCTCTCGTTAGGTAGGCAGAGTCGTTAGTAGCAGTCTCACACTACAGAACTATGTAGCCAACGTAGTGTGTAAGGAGTCACCCGCCAGATTAAGGTATGAGTTTATGTATGAACTACGTTTGACCTAAATTCCCAAGAAAGGGATACTTAGGTAGCCTATCTCGGCTTCGGTCAACCCCTTAGGAAAATTTATCCTATTCTTTTATGTACGAACTATGTTTGACCTGAATTCCAAAGAAAGGGATACGTAGGCGGCCTATGTCGGCTTCGGTCAATCCCGTAGAAGATTTATCTATTCCTTTTATGTATGAACTACGTGATGACTTGAATTCCCTAAAGGATGATCACCACCACCATCCAACCACACCCCTGTTAGAAGGCATGTGGGAATTTTTAGGATATTTTGGTTTCAGCTTCACCTTTGGTATATTTCTAAACTCATACCAATGTTAAACTTTTCTTTCTTTCAAATTCGAGTGATAGTGCACCTAGAGTTTTGGAAATTATGTCCAGGTAAGTTTTTGCCTATGGATGTGAAGGATCCCACACTTATGTTTAAGAGGTTCCAAGCCTCTTTTTTGCAACTCGATCAACTTGTCACTCATCCCGAGCTACTGATCATCTAAAATAAGAGACTTTCTTTTCTACCGATTGAGTCAAAATACAAGCAGTCTGATTCCCTGAGTCTTAGGGATATGTAGGCTGGGATCTATGTAGAAAACTCGACTGTATTCCAACCTTCCCCCAAGATCCCTCTATTCCCCAACTTTTCGATTTTATCAAAACTCCAAAACCAAGATAGCTTATGAATTTTTTGAAATCGTGCTTCACATCAAGCTTTATGAACTACAAGTGGCCCGAATTCTCAAATAATCTGAGATATGTAGGAAACCTGATACCAAGGTCCGGACATAACTCTATGAAACTCGTACGAAAGCCAACCTCTTTCAGATTCGAATTTATGGTCGGACAAAAAATTAGGAACGACAATCTCTCTTTGCCCAGGTTACTTGCGTCCACCCCACCCAAAGGGAGGGGGCAGTTGTTGACACCTAATTTTTTCCCTCCACAACTAAATTTAATCCTGAGTTTCTTCAATTTTTAATAAAATTGAAATATTTATTTCATCCAAATAAAAAATTTTCAAAATATTTTTGGTACGTGATTTTGTCATTTCAAGTAACGATTATATATTATTGTGTTCAGTTATAACAGATTATATAATTTGATTACTTAAATATTTATTCAATGGAATATTGGATTTTAACTACGGTTTATTTTGAAAATAAATATAATGATTAAAATCTTAATTTTAATATAATTTATTATCAAAATAATTATTTGGATAAATATGCATTTGATTTTATTAAATCAAGAAGCTCGGGATTAAAAGAAGTATTACTTCGTATCGAATTTCAATTTAATTTAGTTAATCTATTAGATTTGGTCATAATTGAAATCAAATTGGCCAAAATTGCAATGCAGTCCATCAATTGATTTTTAATTTGATCAAAATTAAAGAAATATGACTAAATTTTAAATCCCAATTGAGTTATATTTTAAATAACCCCAAAATTCCCAAAAACTCTCATAACTTCTACTTAATTTCCATCAAAAAATAATTTTAAATTGTACTACATTGTACTATTTCCCCCAACTTTGTCCTTTCCCAATTTTGAAATTAAAAAATTGTACTATATTGTACAATTCCCCCCAACCTTTTTCCTTTTTCCAAATTCTAATTTTGAGATAAAAAAAATTGTACTACATTGTACAATTTTCCCTCACATTATCTTCCACCTCACCTTATCTTCAATTTTTAAATTTTAAAAACACCCCTAAATTGCTTTTCTCCCACTTTGGTGGATAACAAAAAATAAATCTTCATCCTTTCCTATAAATACTTTTCTCCCACATTGGTAGAGGAAGGAAATAAAATCTCATTTTCTCCTATAAATACTACCACTACTTTGGTACAAAGGGGGATGGAAAAGTAAAAGAAAAAAAAAAAGGCTAGAAAGGTGGAAAAAATCCCTTTGAGCAAAATAGTTATTTTTATTTAGTAAAAATTTTTGTTTCATAAAGTTGGTCGGCTAACCAAAATTATCGAGTTGCTGGCGACGCTTTCCGGCGGTGGTTGATTCCGACGAAGCTCGTAGTCTCGTTTTGCTGCCTTAACAAGGTAAACACAACTTTCCCCCTTTTTAGTTGTATTATCATTTTCTTCTTCATCATTTCTTCTTTGTAGTTCGTAGTTATAATTTTTTTTTTGCTGAGATTGTTTGCTGTAGATGACCTTGAAGGCCATAGAACATTATCGATATTATGGTTATTTTCATGTTCATGGTATAAAAATGAGCTAACAATAGTTGTACATGCCTTTTTTACTTTATTCTTTTATTATTATAGATAAAGTTTCAATCTTTGCTTAATAGAAGTACTTATGCTTTGTTTAAATTCATTGTTGGCGGATATATTTATTTTTAGCATGTAAAGTTGTTTCCTTTATGCTGAAAAAAATAGTTAATATTGATTGTTTCTCCTTTTTGACTTTATTCTTTGATTATTATAGATAAAGTTTCAATCTTTGCTTAAAAGATGTACTCATGTCTCGACTAAACTCATTGTTGGTGGATATGTTTGTTTTAGCATGTAAAGTTGTTTTCTTTATGTAAAAAAGAATAGTTAATATTGATTGTTTTGCCTGTTAGCTTTATTCTTTGATTATTTTGTATAAAGCTTTGATATTTGCTCAAAAGATGTACTCGTCGTGTTTAAATTCATTGCTAGAAGATATATTTAAATTTGGCATGAAAAGTTTTTTCTTTTATATTGGAAAAATAGTTACTATTATTTGTTTTGCCTTAATAAAAATAGTAATTGATTAAATCAAGAATTTGTCATTTTCTTGTTAATTATTTTAAGGGATTTCCAAAATCTTCACATAAGAGATGAAGTGCTAGCTTTATTTTCCATCCACGATGTTTATTTCTCTTTTTTTTTTCGCATATTTTTAAATTTGTCAAAATGATGAGAAAGTTTGGATTTTTGTGACTAAATAGAATTATTTAGATATTTTTGAGTCATGCATAGTATGATTGTGAAACAATATTTCACTTTTAGAAATACTAAACTTTTATTCTAATTTTCTTACTCCTTTGGATTGTTATATGTGCTCTTTGTGAGTGTAAAGACTTGATACGTTTCTCTCCTTGATTTATAATATCAAAAGAGAATCAACAGTGGCTTAGAAAGATAAACCATAGGCCGTTACATGTTTTTTCCTAAAATATTGGTTGTAATTTAGATGTATGAATCTTTATTAATGTCACCTTAATTGAAATTTAAGGATTCTTTTTCTTGGAAAATTAGCCTTTATTTTATTTTGTTATATGAATTACAGTCTGTGTTTGTTCAATTTTAGAAGTCATTGTTATTTTTCTTATTCCCTCATCCCTTTACTTTTGCAAGCTTGGGTTGTTTGTTCTCACGTTAATTCATTGAATGCGGCCTTCTTCCATTTACCTTTATTCATTCTTAATATGAACATAAATCATGAGTCATATAAGTGGGTCTCGTTGCTTTGCATTTTATCTGTTGACTCTCATTCTTGTTATACGTGTGCAAGTGTTCTTATCATTGTCATTCAAAAATTGATTCTTGATATTTTCTTTTGCTTTGAAATATTTCACTTTTAAGCCTTGAACGTATATTAATTTCTTTATCTTTTCTTTGCATGCAAAAAATGTCTCGAGTCCAAATGGACTCTTCTCCTCTTGCATTTAGTAATAGGCCAATGAGGTTCACCTCTTCGAGTCAAGTTCAAAGTTTAAACCCAAGGTCGACTACATAGCGTACGCGTGCTAGAAGATAGATGAAGAAGGAAAATGGGTCAAAACCCATTGATGAGGTCGCTAAGAGACTTGAAAAGTCTGAATTTTTATTATTGTCTTCTTTTTACTTAGTCATTTATTTATTCATTTATTTGGGGTCTCGAAGCCAAGGTTGTATTCTAATACAGGTGAAGTAGATTGTGGATCAAAAAGGGCTCGAAAATATAGATTAGGATAGATGATGATGGGCCAAAAGCCCAAATTAGTTTAGGACAGGTTTATTGGTTTAGGCCTAAAGGCTTAAATCTTTTAATTTCTCCCTTTCTCCTTTTATGTGTATTTTTCTTTTCATTTGCTTAGACTTGGTTAAATCACCTGCTAAGTTGTCAAAGTTTATTTTTTATACAAATATTTTGCTAAAATCACTTTCTTTTCAAAAGAACCAACTTCTTCTTTTTTCAAAGTTTGTCAAAGATAGGTTTCAAACAGTCTGGATAACCGCAATTAGCAGACATTTTAGGTGCCTTAAAAATCTTCGTAAATGTTAATAGGAAATGGTTACCTAATATTTCTAAACATAAACGATTTTTCTATTTTGGATCATTTAAAGTAATTTATAAAGGTTTTCTTAATTTCTTTTTGAATAAATTAAGTGGGGACTCTCTAGAAGTCAAAATTTTCGCAAAAAAAATTGAAAGCCATGTATCATTTAGGTCAAATAGTAGATGTGTAATCCTACATCAAAAGGAACAGAAAGAAAATCAGCTCCACGAAAGCATGATGCATTCGATATGAGGATTGTACAACAAAGGTGGAGTTTATTAAAGAAGTAGCGTCGCACAGGATCAGTTAAAGTTAAGTGTTGTAAAGAATGTCACAAGTGATCTTCATCTTTCATTTTCATTTTGCATGATGTGTACGTGCATTTTCAAGGACTGATATGACGAAGGCATTTCATTCTGCTATCCAAACATTGTGTCATTCTTTGTCTACCCATTTGAGTCTTAGTGTTATTTTCTTTCATACTCCTCTTTTGGAATCAAGATAGAGTCAACTAATCTCAAAAGATAAGTGTCGAGCAAACTAATAGAGTTAGAAAAGTTTCAAAAAAAAATATGTCAAAAGAAAGAAAAGAAAAGAGGGTCAAGAAAAAAATAGAGTCAGAAAGGCCCCTAAAAAAAAGAGTCAATAGAAAAAAAAAGAAAAAAAAAGAAAAAGAAATCAGAATCAAGAAAAAATGAGTTGTCGGAACTACACATGACCTGATTATCCTCTCTAGGGGGGTAAGATACATAGGATGCCCTACCTTGGGCTCGGTCCAACCAAATAAATAATTAAGAATTGCCCAGTTAAAAGAAACTGGAGCATGATTTAATCCTCATTGTTTGAGTCAATTCCAAAAGTTGTAAGTCCTAACCCACTTCAAGTGTCATTTGGGCCTCATGCCATCCTTTTTTTCTAACTCTATCCAAAATCCAAGTTACAACCAAAGAAAAATCTTCAGATCAATCTTTGAGGATGTTATGACTAAGCATGAAAGGGATATGATGATGCATTTGGGAACTGCTCGTCTTTCTCAGCATAAGGAATCAAGAGAGAAATAAAAATGAGAGAGTCTTATTGGTGAAAACCCTCCCGAGCACCATAAGATGATGGTATGTTGAGAGAGATAAAAATGAGAGATTATTATCGGTGAAAATACTCACGGGCACTATAAGACTACAGTGAGTTGAGAGAAATGAAAATAAGAGAGTCTCATTGGTGAAAAACTCTCACGGACACCATAAGGCAATAGTGAGATGAGAAAAGAAAATGAGAGAGGCTTGTTGGCGAAAACCCTTTAAGGCACCACTAGCCAAATGAGGTCTTAAATACAATTGACCTAAGAAAGCAACCCAGTTTCAAGACCCTTAACTCAATAACAATTGGTAGAAAGTTTGGATGGACAGATCAGACAGCTTAATCCAAAATGCATAGGATAATCATTAGAGTTTACTGTCATTTTTAGATAATTTTTCATTTCTTTGTTTCAAATAGGGACATTCATTGTCTTTTCTTTCTTCTCTTTATTTTTATTTTATTTTCTTGAGTTAGTTATCCAAATAAAAAAATCATTGTTATTTTTTCTCTTGTCTTTGAGTCAAGTCCATGTCAAAACAAGAGAGAAAAGATTTCAAAATTGGCTACCAGCTTCTTCAATTGTACAAACCAAGACAAAAGGCCAGCGCATGAAAGAGACATGATTGTGAGCCGAAATAAAGCATGCAGAAAATTTTGTCGACATACAAGTCCGGAAACTCATGAAAATATCAAGTTTTAAAGGGTTTATTTAAGGAGCATCGCAAAGCAAAGATACTGTGTTTGTTTTAGAGTCGCTCTTAATAATCTGAGTTTAGGTCAATGATGCAGCAATTTAATGACATATGCTAATGGTTGAAAGCAAGGTTAAATGTGACAAGGGCAAGAGTGATTTGCCATAAAAGCTAAAGCCATAAACCAGCCACCATTTTTTTAAACTCACAAGTTTTCTTTGTATGAAATAGAGACACATCTTGTCTTCAAATCAAGGACTTCAGGATAAATATCAAGGGCTGTAATACCCCACTTTCGCAAATGCAAGAGGCAATGTTTCTGCACAGATTTGGTAATCAAAACCATATATCTCTAGGAGACACACTTCCTTGTTTGGCCAATGCAAGTGGCACTTGTAAGGATACACACTTTCTTATTTGTCTAATTCAAGTGGAACTTGTAAGAAGATGCATTTCCATGATTGGACAATTCAAGCGGCGTTGGTAAAGAGATACACTTCCTTGTTTTGGTAATTCAAGTGGCATTTGTAAGGAGACGCACTTCCTTGTTTGGATAATTCAAGTGGTATTTGTAAGGAGACATATTTTCTTGTTTAGGTAATTCAAGAGGTATTAGTAAGGAGATGCACTTCCTTGTTTGGGTAAGTCAAGCAACATTGGTAAGGATACACACTAATTTATTTTGGTAATTCAAGAGACATTGGTAAGGAGACACACTTCCTTGTTTGGGTAATTCAAGAAGCATTGGTAAGGAGACGTACTTCCTTATTTGGGTAATTCAAGCAGCATTTGTAACGAGATGCACTTTCTTGTTTGGGTAATTCAAGCGGCGTTAGTAAGGAGACTCACTTCCTTGTTTTGGTAATTCAAGTGGCATTGGTAAGGAAATGCATTTCCTTGATTGGGTAATTCGAATTTTACTTGTTAGGTGATGCACTTCCTAACTTAAGTCTTGATTCCTAGAAGATGTACTTCGTAGTCAAGTCAGTCCCTTTGATTTCTAGAAGATGCATGTCCTGGTTGAGTCAGTCCCCTTGATTCCTAGAAGATGTACTTCCTGGTGGAGTCAGTCCCCTTGATTTCTAGAAAATGCACTTTCTAGTCGAGTCATTGCACTTAACCCTTAGGAGATGCACACCCTTGTTAGTTTTCATTTGTCAGGTGGCACACTTTTTAACTTAAACGTTTATCTCTAGAAGACACACTTTCTAGTCAAAATTCATCACTTAATTTTTAGGAGACGCACTTCCTAGTCTTGGTCATTTAATTTTACTCTCAAGAGATGCATTTCTTGGTCAGAGTCTTGATTCATCATTGCAACATACAAGTAATTATGATTGTATTTGACATTCACAAAAGTTTCCTAATGATAAACTGGGACAAAAAAATTTAATTCCTATTGTTTGAAACTTTACTTTTTTGGTAAATGCAATCTCTCTTTATCATAATCTTTGTTTGGAATAATTTTCTTTCTCGTTTTGGTGTGATTTCAGGAGCCCGATTGAAGAACAAGGTAATGAAATTGAAAGTCAGGAGCCCACCTAAAGAACAGGGTGATAAAATAGAAAGTCAGGAGCTCGCCTGATGGACAGGGTGATGAAATTACGAGTCAGGAGCCTGCTTGAAGAATAGGGTGAAGAAGTTTAAAGTCAAGTAATAAAGTAAATAAATTAAAAGTCAAGCAACAAGGTGAAGAGATTGAAAGTCAAGCAACAAGGTGAAATAGCTGAAAGGCAATAAAGTGAGGAAATTACAAGTCAGAAGCCTACCTGAAGAACAGGGCGGTGAACTTGAAAATCAAAATATCAAAAATAGCAAGTCAGGAGCCCGCCTGGAGAATAGGGTGATGAAATTAGATGTAAAGCAACAAGGTGAAGAAGTTGTAAGTCAGGAGCCCGCCCGAAGAATAGGGTGAAGATTTTCAAATTCAGGATCAAGGTTCAGAAGTACCACCGATAGAACATGGTCGATTTGTGAGTTTATCTCCAACATCAAATTTTATATGGAGAAAGAATCTATTCTCAAGTTCAATCCCAAAGAAAATTAGATCTTTTGTCAATTTTGAAAGCATCAAAAACTCAAGTCAAGAGTCCAAAAGAAGCTGCATAGATAGAATTTCTGTAATTTTATTTATGTTTTAACTTGTAATTTTCAATTTTGATGTAATGATAGAGTCGCGGACTAGAACCTCGATAAGGCCTCACTCAACTCTCCAACTCGGTATAGTCCCTCTCCTTCCAACCATTTGAGATACCTGTGACTTGATTCCCTCATAACTTGAGTAGGTAGGATGTCCTAAGTCAAGATCCGGTCGCCGTTCTTCCTTCTGTTTCTTTCCTTGAATAATGGTCGGATCAAAATTTGGTCTCGTTGTCTATTTTTTTGGCTGAAAACACTTTGTGTTTATACCAAAAAAGGGGCATAATGTAGACACCTAATTTTGTCCCTCCCAAAACCCAATTTATCCATTTTTTTACCTCACGTTATCATACACTCTCACCCATGTGATTATATCCCACAAAAATACAAAAAAAAAAAATATTTCAATAAATCCCTAACAAATAAAATCCTTAATATTCTCTTATCCTAGCAAACTTTGTCTCAACGAATTCATATCCTTCACCCACCCCTAACCTACCCTACCACCCCACCCTACCTCACTGTTACATGTCACATAAATGAACACCATCCACACTCCCTTTTTTCATATATATCAGCAATAATACGAAAGGAGGGAGGGGATTTCACGAAAAAAAGGAGAGAACACAGTACATACATAAAACACATGGAAAAAAATCATTGACCCTCACTAACCATACATACACATAATACTCAGTGAAGAAGGGGATAACTCCATCTATATCACACACAAAAATCATCAATGGATACTCACTATTATTCACACACACAACTCCACTAACACACACATATCGAACACGATATATATAGTCGATCAGATAGATATATAGGGAATTGAGAGAGAGATAGATAAGAATCGAGAGGAAGAGAAACAGTTTAAGAAAGATTCATTTTGGCAGCCAGAGTTCATCGGAGCTCCGGGGTTGCAAAAATAGTTGTTCCGAACTCACCATCATCAAAACCGTTGGGAAATGTCACTAACAATAGATTCAGCTACCAACACCTTGAAAACATCTCAAGCTGCCCAGAAATCCACCTAAATCATAACCCCCGTGGAATCAGCCGATCGCAACTCCAAAACCCCAAAATTTTCTCTGACTTTTTTTGGCTTTTCGGTGAAACCTAGCAGGGAGACCTTGTTCTATTGACTGCTGGTTCAGTCGGAGCTCCAGTGAGCTATAAACGTCAACCCAGTTATGATTTTGATGAGATTCGTTTAAAATTAGTACAAAATCCATGATTTGGGGTTTGTATTGAGGGGTTTTCTATTGGTTTAAGTCTGTTCGGATCTCAAATTTTCAATACCGAGTTGGAGTTGGTCCGTTGTTGAGGTTCAAATCAAACATTTCGGACGTGGATTCTCCCGAATTTAATTAGAATAATACATAAATTTTGAAAGAGGCATTGAGGTCTAATTCTATCTTCTCTCCCTTTAATATTTATGTAATCGTGAATGATTTGTGTGTTTGATATGTTTGAATATTGATTGTGTATTAGTTGATATTGAATTTGAATGTTGAAAACTTGGATTAGTAGTCGAAGAAGTAATTAATTATTTCAAGAATGGATTCGGGGAACGATCGATCTTAATGACAAAATGAATACAGATTAATTTAGATTTATTGATGTTAGTATAATTCGATTTGAACATGAATATTTTTGAACCCGATAGTGCCATGTTTTAGGTCAAGAAGGAATAGGCAAGATGTAGGTTGGGTAGGCAAATCTAGAGATTGTGGATTGATAGAATGTTTGAGATGTGTGTTTGAATGGTTTTGTTTTATCGTATTTGACTCAATTATACTCATTTGACTGGTTAATGCCCTAAAGCATCCGTATTATTTTTTAATCCGGGGAATGCCCCAAGAAAGTTACTCGAAGATGGCGCACGGTCGAGGCCCGGAACGTCGAGTAGAGTTTAGTTTAGGATTAGTTTAGAATAGAATAGGTTTTATATTTCCGTATATTTTTATTTTGGACTGTAAAATTGGACTGGATATTATATTTTTGGATTTATTTTGTTTGGGTTTGTTAGTTTAATTGTTATGTGTTTATGTGGTTTATACATTCTTAGTGTCAAAATTAGCCGATAAGCTCCACCAAGCGATCATGGTCGAACCACGGGATCGAGGGGTGACTAACACCTTCCCCTCGGTCAATAGAATTCCTTATCCAGAATCTATATTAGCAAACTAATTTTAAAGAGTCAAATCATTTTCAAAAGACTTTTCCAAAGGTGACTTGGCACACCAAATTATGTCAAGTGGTGACTCTGAGTTTAAATATAAAAAGTGCTTTTCGAATAAATCTTTATTTTTGTCACTTTACTAATAAAAACCCTTTCAAACTTTAAAAAATAATTCTTTTTGTTTTAAAAATGGGGTGTGATACCTTTGCATTGATCTGCTTTCCCTTCTTGTATGCACTACTATTCTTTGGTCTGTCGCCCAGAGGACTTGTGTTACTTCTTCTAACAACATCCCATAAATTCTCTCCCACAAGTTATGATTTCATACATGTCTTCTATATCTTGTAACCGGACTGATTCAACAACTCATTCCTAGTCCATTAATGCAACCGCTTAAATCCATTAGGACAAACCAGTTGAATCATCCACAAACTCAATATTGAAATAAATGCAAGTCAATCTATGACTTTGGCTTTGATACCACGTAGAGAACAATAAAAGAAATATGTAACTAGAAAGACTTTCTGCTAGCCCAAGACCGTTAACTAAGATCAGAAGATTCAACTAAAGAAGAGGAAATTATAAAAGAGAAGCTTTGTACAAGTCTCATTCCTATTTATACTAGTCTATAGATGGTTCTAGAAATTCTTATACAAGAAAAATCTAGTGATCTTTATCTTCTACCACTACTCTAGAATATTTAGATAATTTTACAAGAACAATCTAGACAACTTTTATCTTCTATCTACCTAAGAATAATCTAGATATTTCTCTAAGATAATTATCCTAAATACTATGTTAGAGTATCCTAAAAACTTTAATAGAAAATCTATGATTCCAAAAAATCAACTTTAATATTTTCATAGATAGTGTTATTTGGAGTTCAAGAGAAATAATGGGCAAAGACTACATTTAAGTTGCTTGATAGAGCTATGGTGGCTCACTTAGAGATAAGGATTTGAATTATCACTTTCTAAAAAACCTGTAAGAATTTTTTGGCTTCTATAATTTTTAGTATCGATAGTCATGATATTTCATTTTTAAGATATCAATTTTTGCTTTCTAATACTCCTCCTTTTCTCTTAGTTAATTATTGTAAGGTCACAATTTGTTTGAACAATAAGTGATGATCAGATCTCCAATTCTTCATTTGTACAATCTCTTAAATAGCTGCTACAATGATTTTCGTTCTCTTGACTGTTAAAAATCTTAGTCCTATTTGCTGTGTCTCATTGTTTTCTTTGATTTTCACAGGTTTAATAATTTTTGACGAGCAAAAAATGTTGTCGGATTGTGAGTGGATGTACATGTCCTCTTCCACTAAGATATTCTTTCTAATTCTACTCCATTGCTCATTTTGGGATGATCTGAATGAGTTGTTGTGAGCTTAAACTTCCTCTTTTGTTTTCTTTTCTTTATGGCTATGGTTCTTTTATGTGCTTCTATTTTTCGGTGCATGTATGCTCTCTTTTTGACAATCGCACTTATGATTTTCATTTTTTTGTTCATAGTTTATAATTATGTAAAGATGTCATTGTTGTATAATTAGGCAGTTAATCTTTCGTTACAACTTGACACGTATGTCCTTTCTACATGATTTTGTTGAGCTAATGGTTGGCTCTTCGTGGTTACTTAAGTTCTTCTTAGCTGGGAGAGGAAAAAGCAAAATAAGTTCATGTTAAGAAGAGTTGTAAGAGGTGCTTATAGCTGTTGAGTGGTGATAGTAATTTTATAACGTAAATGACTTACCCTTCAACTTAAAGGGTAATACATAAAATTTTTCATTCTCAATTATTTAGATGAAGTAGATACCTTGTTGATCTTTGAATAAAAATTAATTATTTCAAAAATTGGTTGTATCGTTGACATATATTTTAATTGCATTAGATTTTACTTACTTATAGTAATAATTTTATTTTCTGAGATGATCAATACCTGTAATAATTTTATTTTCTGAGATGATCAATACCTGTAACTTTAGAATCTCTTAGTGGTGGAAAAAAATAGAAAAAAAATTCAAAAAAAGGAGAAAAAATAAATAAGAATGGAGGTCATTGGAAAGTGTCATATCACCTCTTCTTCATTCTCCTTTATTACTATATATTAATTTGATTTAATATAAATCAATTAATTATAGAGAAAGATATAAACTATTAACAAAATATTTAGAGTTTATTTTTTAAAAAAAAAAAAGAAGAGAAAAAAGATAAATGGTTTTCTTGTACATTAACTAATTGAGGATTATGAATATAAAAGGTTTGACAGCCATGGACATTACTAATATTTAAGAGTAGAATTTGTGTAATTGAACTCATAAATTAAGGACATAATTTTGTAAAATAAAATAATTGAAAGAAATGAGAAAAAATGTCAAAAAAGGAGAAAAAAAAGAAAAATGAAAACCATAAAGAGGTGCTACAAAGACATATATATCTATAGTCCTCCTTTATATATATATATCATGGACATTACTAATATTTAAGAATAGAATTTGTGTAATTGAATGTATGAATTAAGGACATAATTTTGTAAAATAAACTAATTAAAAGAAATGAGAAAAAATGTCCAAAAAGTTGGGAAAAAGGAATAATGAAAATAAAAATCATAGAGAGGTGCCATAAAGACACACACATATATATAAACCTATAGAAATCAAGAAAATAAATATGTAAAGAATATTAACACCGATCACACACATGCAAAGTATGTGCACTAGTCTAATTTAATAAAGACTAAAAAGAACTTTAATTAGTTCATAAAATTAGAAGTCATCATTAACCTAGGTATCTTGCAAGAGTGCGGTAAAAATAATCAGGTCATTTGAAAAAAAAAATAGATTTGTCAGTCTTCATTCTAATTGATGAGCTTATGTCGACCATAGTTCCTTTTTTGTTTTTAGTTTGTCTTAAAGATACCATTTTCACGAGTAAAAAAAATATGTGGTTAATCGAATGAATCACAGATTACGCAAAGAAATGTGTTCTCTGCATGTGTGCACGCCCGAATGTGGATATTAGCAAGTCGGGTTATATTAGTAAATTCCAACTTATAAAAATCATGAAAAAATAAGCAAAGAATATTAATATCGGGTTATGCACACTGCACAGGTTGAATAAAGACTAAAAATGGATTTTAATCAGTTCATAAAATTGAAAGTTGACATTAACCTAGGTACCTGACAAGATTGCGGCAACACAACCAAAAAAGTGTAACCTATTTCTTGACCCTCTAACTTTATATATGCTCATGCATATTAGGCCTCATTTGTTTGCACTTAATGCAGGTCTGAATTTGAATGGTTCAGACTTCAGACCATTATAAAGTGCATTTGTTTTTTATTAAGGTTTTAACTCTTAATAGGTCTGAATAGGTCTTAATTATTTAGATCTAGAACCAAGACTTAATAGGTCTGAAGGGACATTCTAGTGTTGGATAATATTCACTATTCTATTCATAATCAGCAGTTACCACCACTAGCCACCTCTGCCACCGTCACCATTGTCAACCAACACACACCACCACCAACCACCTCCACTATCACAACCACCATCGACAAAAAATACCGCTACCAACGACAATTGTCAACCACTACCACACCTACTACCTCTTTTTTTCTAATTATATTCACCACCACTGCCGTCAACAACACCACAATCAGCAACCACTAGCGGCCAATCTCTACTACCAACCAACTCATCTATCACAACTAGCACCACCACTAACTACCACTAATACATCATAACCTCTACACATTCTTTGGTTGCCACCACCATTGTCACTAGTAATGCCATCTCTACCACTACTTCAACTAGTACCAACGCTACAATTCATCTCTACTAACAACCATCTCCACATCACAACAAATAAAATCTCCAACTAGCACCAACACATCGTCAATCATCATGCATTCATGTTTCAGCCAACACTATCAACACCTTAAACTACTAACATCAAGCAACGTCACATCACAACAACCACCACCATCATCAATTGCCACCATCATAACAATCACTACAATACCAACCATCACAATTATCACCACCAACAATAGTAATCACTAACATCAATCATTATCACCGCAACATCATTATAAGCCATTCCACTATCACTAACAAGCATAAATATTTTTTATTAATCAAATACTAATAATTTTATTGTATTAAATTACGTACTTTTAAATTTATAATTAATTTTTTATTTAAATTTTATTTTTTATTTATTATGTATACAAATAAATTTTTTTTACACATTCAGATGTTGAAAAACAAACAGTCTTAATCATTTAGTTTTCAGATTTAGAGACAACATCTTAATCATTTAGATGTGCATTCAGATTCAGACGTCTGATTCTTAAAAAAAAAAAACAAATGGAGCCTTAGTAAGTTGTGTTATATTAATAAATTCTAACCTATAGAAATTATGAAAATAAATTAGCAAAGAATATTTATCTCGGTTATACACGAGCAAAACACACATGCAAGACTAGTTTAATAAAGAGAAAAAAAGATCTTTACTCAGTTGATAAAATTGAAAGTTGACAGTAACCTAGGTACCTTGAAAGAATACAATAACACAATCAAAAAAGTTTAACCTAGCGTACTATCTTAACCCTCTATCCTTATATATATGCACATGAATAAGCAAGTCGGGTTATATTAGCAAATTTCAATCTTTAGAAATCATGAATCTAAATTGGTAAAAATATCAATGTCGATTATAGACGTACACTAAAATAGTTTAATAAAAACTAAAAATAGACTTAATCAGCTCACAAAATTAAAAGTTGGCATTAACCTTGATACTTTGCAAGAGCGCGGTAACTATAAAAAATGTGTAATCTACTATCTTAACCATCTATCCATATATAATCTGTGCATGGATATTAGCAAGTCGGGTTATATTAAAAATCATGAAATAAATTAGCAAAGAATATCAATGTCGGTTATACACGTACATTAGACTAGTTTAAAATGATAAAAAAAGGACTTAAATCAATTCATAAAATTAAAAATTGACATTAACCTAAGTACCTAGCAAGAGTGCGCCAACACGATCAAAGAAGTGAAACCTACTTTCTTAACTCTCTCTCTCTCTATATATATATTTTAGAATACGTGTGTTGCACATGTATTTACATTAACATACAAAAATGCAGGCAAAACAAATTATATAATATTACAATTAAAAGTTACAGTATGTAATATTATATTCATTTAAATAGAAAAAGAAGTCTTTTAATATTAATATATATGTGTTGCGTTGTATGTTATGTCGTGAATTAATTAGCAAAAAAGAGTAAATAGATTATTAAAAAATAACAATTAAAGCCAAAAAAAAAAAAGATAAATGCAATATTTTCTTAATTGATGAAATTGAGAATTATTAAGTTAATATAATAGATGAATTAAATATATATTATTTCTGAAAAGGGTAAATCATTATCATTTAATTGTTTATCTAATATTTAGAAACAATTATGCAAATATAGCAGTGCCCTTCCAACAGCCAATCCGGAGCTTTAGTTACTGCATTTTATTCTAGCTTATGCTTTGTCTTGTTGCAAAACATTCTTTAATTCAGTTGCTCAAAAATTGTTGTTGTTAAATTGCCTTTCCTTGAAAATTGTCATTGGATATCCTACTTCAATCAGTAGTATTCAGACCTCTTTTTCTTTTAACAAAATATTTGGTGGTGCAAATGCATGATTCAGATAGAGGTAAAATCGGACAATAAATATTTTCAAATGACTTTTCTATAAAAAAAAAAAAAAAAATGATTCTACATGAATTCAATTATAAGAATTATAAAACATATAGAAACCTTGAAGTCCAGTGAATTTTTTGCAAGCTTCACAATGCAATCAAACCATAGATCAGCCACTTCTTTCCCCAACTTTACACAATTCAACGTTCAAAAAGCTTTGATGACATTCTACAGATTCAAACGTTGAAACATATGTTACAGGAAAAGAGAGGGACAAGATGACATGGCTAATAATTCCAAAAGCCGAAGGTTTGTTTGAACACCCTAACAAAACAAACCAACTAATAAAAGTTTTAGAAAAACGTATGTTCCCCCCCTTCTTAAGCTCCACGTTTCTGTCCCTCAGTTCCTGATTTTAGGCTGAAATCCAGCATGCCATGGAAGCTTACATCGAAAGCCAAAATTTCTTTTATAATTTGGACATTGCGAAGACGTTGCATTCGCTCCACACTCATCAAAAATAAAAATAGAACAATTTTGATTCGGACAGTAACACTGTGGTAACCCTATAATAATATAACACAAGTACTTGTAACAAATTAATAAGAACAAAAAGGATTATGATAAAGTCATGTGTGCTACCCCAATCGGCCTCATATTAATGATATCTTAATATAGATAGAGAGATAGATATAGCGCAAAATCTGTACGAGAAATAATGATTGTGATGAAGATGCTCTCTTTTCAAGTTGCTCTAAATCATCTTGGCAACCTACAACAACAACAACAACCTGATTATCAAATTGAAGTTGATCACATGATTCACTATTCATCGCATATATTCTTATTTTTCAACTCGCTCGGGTTCCTCATAAGACACTATGTGTTTCATCAGCCCACCCTTCACCGATACATAAAACTTGATGTTTGATACACCTGTCATAAATTCATAAATTATGTGTATATACATGAAAACTAATATAGGAATCTTAACATCTAAAAGTAATAATATAAAAAAACCCATAAAATCTAATGTTTAATTCACCTACCATAGATCCAAAAGATTTAGAAAATGATAAAATATTGACTTTTACTTACTTTTGTCTCCAACTTCCTTCGGAGGCAAGAAACAAACAACACCAAAACTAAAGAAGAATGACATTAATATTAAAAAGGCCCTTAGTAAACTAACTGGAATAAAAATAATTATGTACTAACCTCAAGAGGTTTTAAAGATTGAGAATAAAAGTTGAATATATATACGCACCTTTGCACATAAATACGACATACATGAGGCTGAAAGCTTTGTTGATGCATCCATGTATAGGAGGATTGTGACACTGCCAGGTGTACGCCTCTATTGTTGATATATATATATATATATACATGGTGTTTGTATTTATGTGTAATATAAAGACTCCAATTAGGGTTTTTAGTTTAACATTATAGTTTTAGTTGATTTCAAAATACTAAATATTATAAATATAATTAAGTAATAATTTGAGAAAATAAGTAAAAAGACGATTTTGTCTAAAGTAAAGACTTTTAATGAAGAGCAAAAACTTCGAATCACCTTTCTAAGGGTGTTCATACTTTTAATATATTATAAAATAAATATAAATTATAGATATAGATTATATATATATATATATATTAGCAAGTCGGGTTATATTAGTAAATTCCAACTTATAGAAATAATGAAAATAAGTTATCAAAGAATATCAATGTCGGGTTATGTGCACTAGACTAGTTTAATAAAGATCAAAGGAGGATAATTAGTTGACTGATTTATTCAATGTCATTTTTAAGATGACTAAGATGTTTGAAAAATGAAGACGGAGTAATGGTTCTGTTGTACAAGAAACAAGGGTGATATTCGAAATTGTAACAATTACAACAATATCAAATTATTAAGTCCTACTATCAAAGTTTGGGAGAGACTGGTGGAAATGAGGGTGAGGAAGGATGTATACATTTTTTAGAATTAGTTTGGATTCATGTTGGGCAATCTATTACGGGAGACATTAATCTTCTGAGGAAAACTGTAACATCCCGCAAAAAAATTTCAGCGTTGTATCTCAGCTAGTAGCATATTTGAGAGGCTAGAAACTAGAAATCTTTCTACGTGTAAAGAATGACTTAGCTTCATTTTTAGCTCTCGAACTTGGATTGTCTCTAAATTAATTTTTCGATCCAGAGGCTTGGTTTTTAAAGTTGATTCGTGATCGGGGATGGAAGGTGGGTGGTCCAGAGAAGTTTTAGATTTTTCGAATAAAGGACGAAGCGTATTGGGATATTAGAAACAGTGGCCCAACGCGAAGTCGGGGCGTCGCGTCGATTATCCCATTGGTGAAGCAGTGAACCAACGCGAAGTTGACGTGCTGCATCGATGAAACAGTGACCCGACGCGATATCAACGTGTTGCGCTAGTTAATGCATCGGGTGGACAGTTCGTGTTTTCTTGTAAGTTCCATGTAAGGAGGGGTATTTAAGTCTATTACCCTCATCCAAACTCTATCATAACATCAAATTAAAATGTCTTTAGGGAATATTATGCTCAAAACCACTCAAAATCTCTCTATACAAAATCCTAACTTTCCTTCCATAGATCAAGAATTCATCTACTAAGTCAAATCATCAGGAAAGAAGTCAAGGCTAGGGTTTCTTTCTTCAAATTAAAGAAATTAAGGTATGTGGGACTACTCTAAAAACCTTGGGCATAAGTTTAAGTGTTTTATCAAGATTAAAAGAAAATCCCCAACTATGATTTACAATGAAGTATTCTATATTGTCTTCAAAAAGTATGCATCATGGTATTGTTTTGATTAAAGTATATGGGTCTTGAATTACTTTTTATGGAAATTGAGTTACAACGATATATGTACGTGAGTTCGTGTAATTTGTAAGATTTATTCAATACGAATGATTTGGAATGCATGTTTTGGGATTTAAAAGTGATCATAAAAACATCATGGTGTTTGACATGATTTATGCGTGATGAGAGAGAGAGTTTCTTGCTACAACTACATCATTGTTTAAAAAGAAAGAGAATTGAATGTGTTTGACTAAATTGACAGATCATCACATGTTTTGAATCTTACAAATAGATGAAAAATGTCTAAGTTTTCTTGAGACTTCAAAGTAATAACTCTATTGTGATGTTATAAATCTTGGGTGGTCATGTGCATGTTTTAAATATGAGGGGCTGTGAATTTGGAATGATATGGACTGGCAAGTCAGGGTATTACGATACCTGATGATAGTATGCCCTTAACAGAATAAATGATGAATGTTTTGAATGCATTAAGAATGGTTTTAAAGAACTAAAATTGATCCTAAAGAGAGGTAGATGGTTACCCGAATAAAACGTTTGAGTGTAAGGGCTCATCTCCAGAAATCGAGTTTGCCGACTCGGGTAATATGATTGGCTAATGCCAATGTATACTTGTCCTTAAGACTCTGGTATACTAGAATAGAAATTAGGACCCCAATTCATGCGGCATACTTGGATTGGGGGCTTGGCCGCCGAGTTAAGGGCGGATTTTATATAACCCGTGGGATTGTAGAAATGTAGGGTGTACTATCTATATCAAAATTAAGATAAAGCATGAGTCATGATTTCAAGGGAAACATTTAAAGATTTTAAATAATTCCCATGAGTTTTACGAAATTATATGTAATGTGTCGATAAATGCTCTCAATTATTTTGTATTAAAAACATGTTATTTTGAGTTGTTTCATATACCAATACATATGTATTGATCCCCTATATCTCAGGATCCGAGGAACAGTCCCGTGGCCCCATCCAGCAGTAAATCGGTTCACGTCAAAGTTAGTAGTTGGTGAGCTTTCTCTATTTCGGAAGGCCTGTTGTGTAGATTTCTATTGTTTCTCCTGTTATGGTCTACTGGGGGCCTTTTCCCATTTTTAGAATATGATTTAGATATGATGTTGGTTATCTATTTGTTAGAGATTTCACAGACGGTTTTTAAGTGTTATTAGAATTCATGAACTCTGTGTTGGGTATGTTAACTTGACTTAAATTAAGTGACCATGTTACCATTTATTAATCTTCCACATTTCTTTACTTTGTATGAACATTGTGTATGCTTACCAAATAGAATAGGGGCGCTCGGGCCTTCATGGTTTGGGATGTCTGTCATGGCAAAGGCCTCGTTAGAGTCGTGACAAACTTGGTATCAAAGCATGGTTCATAGTCCCAGGGTGTTTGCGAGATCGCGTCAGGTAGAGTCTTATTTATGGTTATGTTGCACACAAACTTATAAGCGGGAGGCTACAAGACGTTGAGGAATGTCTCACTTTTTTCATGACTTAGTTCATTCCATAGAGTCTATATGTCCCCTAATCAATGATTTCTTGTATTTCATAAAATTACTATGCCTCCTCGTAGAATCAACAAACAGAGTGCCCAAGCGGAAGAGGTCTGTCCAACCCATGGGATGCGGAGTCGTAACAGAGCTCACACCCCAGAATTTGTCCCCACTCTGAGAGTTCTTCCAGTCTCGACCAGTCCAACTCGGGCTCCAAGGACCAATGCAAACCGTCCCCAGTCTCCTCAGAGGGATATTTCTAATGCTGTGTTCAAACAGTCCATACATATGATCATACAACTGGTAGCCTCTCAGACCCGTTGGTCTGAAGATGTGGGTTTGATATCTGGATCATCTGAAATTACTCTGGTTGGTCAATTCATGAGACTAAACCCGCCTACATTCACTGGCACGAAGGTTGAAGAGGAAACTCAAGGGTTCATTGATGAGTTGGAGAAGATTTCCAAAGTCATGCACATGAATGAGGTTGAAGGTGTGGAGTTTGTAGCCTATCAACTGAAAGATATGGAAAATCAATAGTATAATGAGTGGGAGGATTCAAAAGGTTTTGATGTTGAGCCATCGGTGTGGGGTGATTTTGTGGAAGCTTTCTTGGAGAGGTTCTTTCCCTTAGAATTGAGAGAGTCCAAGGCCAAAAAATTCAAGAATTTGAAACAAGGAAATATGAGTGTCAAAGAGTACACCCTGAAATTCAACCAGTTATCCCGTTATGCTCCAAAATTGGCAGGCAACATGAGGGCCTATATGAGGAAGTTTGCATCCGGTCTCTTGGATGACCTGGTGTTAGAGTGCAAAGGAGCGATGCTGTACAGAGACATGGATTTCTCTAGGTTGTCTATTCATATGCAACAGGTGGAGGATGTAATACCCCAAAAATCCAAACCAATATTAGAGCCATGTACCAAGCTTATGCATAGTACATCATGATTCTTTTATAGTTTTATGAGTAGGTTATATGTATATTAAGGCTTCAAATAACTCCCAGCTATCAGACGAATCAAAACATTCCTCACCGATCGAATTCTTGAAAAAGATATTGCCTTAGTCAGATTCAAATGAGTATATCTCTAATTATACTTAGAATTTTTTATCTCATGACCTATCAACAGATATATAATTGAATTATCTTTCCAATGATATCAATTTCGCCTAAATCCAATATCGGAGCAAAGAGTTATTCCTATTTTACTCCAGCATGTCATGCTAGAAACTATGTGATGACATTCGTGGTAGCTTACCACATTTGTGATGCCTTACCATGAAGGTCGTCAGCCTTATAAAGAAACCAGCTCATAAGTGACAACATTCGTGGTAGCTTACCATATTCGTGACGCCCTATCACGAAGGTCGTCAGCCTTAGGCAGAATCTAGCTCCTGTGTGATGACATTCGTGGTAGCTTACCATATTTGTGATGCCCTACCATGAAGGTCGTCAGCCTTAGGCAGAAACCAGTTCCTAAGTGATGACATTTGTGGTAGCTTACCACATTTTTGACGCCCTACCACAAAGGTCGTCAGACTTAGGCAGAAACCATCAATTCCAGCTCTTGTGTGACGACATTTTTGATGGCTTACCACACTTTTGACGCCTTGTCACAAATGTCGTCAACTATGATTTTCAGCAACTGGGAATTTATTTCATAAGGGTATTTGGCCTTTTCCATCACCTTCCACGACTTATAACCCTAAAGAGGCATAATTTTTCCCATTTTTCTTTAGTTAAGCATCTTAAAAACCCTCTCTTACACTCTCAACCACAAGATTAGGGTTTTCTTTCAAGATTATCTTCTCAAGAGCAAGCCTAAGGAATTCTTCAAGAACCTTCAGAAACATTAGATCTCTTTCAAGATTTAATCACTAAGGTATGCGTAGTGTTCATCTATGGATCCAATCCATTCATAGAGCTCAAGAACCATGTTTTAAATATTATTTTGTAAACTTTTTGTGGTGATATGAGTATGTACATATTGACGATTGCTGTTTTAAGTTTCAATGTGATGTGTAAAGGTGTTTTCATGGAATATATATGTTTGTTAATTAAAAATCATAAACTTTAGGTGGTTTAATATGGTGCAAGTATGAAACCCACCTATGCCTTAAAAAATGCATGCAAGGTGTTTGATAAAATGCTTAGGATTCTAGAAATTCATGTTTGTATGGTTCTATGATGTCTAAATGACAAGTTCATGTTAGCTATATACTTCACTATGAATTCCATGCTTTTCATGTGTTGCTATTGTGGCGGTATGAAACATGCAAGATAATGGAGATATACAATATGTACAATAAATATATCTATGCATTCCCTACAATGTTTAAGATGTTGAATAACTATAAGAAATATGATACCCCTTACTTATGATATTATGAATTGTGGACTCAAATCTTGTGATCAAGTCATGTCATGTTTGTCAGTTTCCTTCTATCGAGTCCTCGAGGTATTCGTACCCAAAAAACATAGTTGTGTGCCTAGAGCCATGTCATGTTGTCACGATAATCTCAGTCAAGCTATAATCTATAGAACTCATTTAGTCATGTGACTCAGGAAACCTCAGAAATCTCATGATCTCAGTTAACTCTCAGATAATAGTACTACTCCGTCAGTCAAAGAAAGTCAGTTAATCTGTCCATGTACAGTCAGTTGAATCATGTTTAGTCTCTTCGGATGGGATTAGAATTTAGCACCGAGTAAAACCAAGGATGGGGACTAACCTACCAGTGTTAGGGTGTGATCCTTAGCAGTCATCCTTGTGTTCCAGAACTACGTAGCCAGCGTAGGATGAGACATCTTAGCCTGTCAGATTATGGTTGATGAGGTGGCTTAACCTGTCAGTTTAGGGTCCCACCGTTATCACTTTGAGTACCTGCTAGATAAGGGTCACTCACAATTGTCCTTACCAATGGCGTGGTATTAACACCCCTCCAGTCGGGGTAGAGATTGGACCCCAGCTTAGCCGTGATGGTATACATGGGCCATGTCAGTTAAACAACTACATCCCATAGTATCAGTATTAGTCTCAATAAATAACTCAGACAATTCTTCAGATGTCAGTATACCAGGACTGTTAAATACGGTCAAATTTAGTTGTATGAAAGAACTTAGAAAGTTCAACTAGATTCAGGGCTGTCAGATACAGTCATCCATGTTATCAGAACTACGGTTCCAGCCATGTATTAGCGTACAGATTTATCCATTACGTACTCACAATCTTAGTTACTATGTATGTATGTTTGCACTCTTCTGTTCATATTAGTCAATTAGTTAGCATTGTTCAAGCATGCAAACCCTATTTATATTTAGACTACCTCACTCGTATACTCAGTACATCCCCTTGTACTGACGCATTTATGCTATGGTGCTTTCTTTTCATGTTACACCATAGGTTCAAAGACACGAGCTCCAGATCGGCAGTAGCCATAGCATTTCCAGTCGCAGAGATTCAGTGAGTTCTCTTCATTCGGGGACAATATGATTGGATTTATTCATTATTATTTTTATTTAGTTATCAGTTAACGGAGTTAGTTAGAGACATGTTCCTTCAACTCCCTATTTCAAACAGTACTTAGAGGCTTTCGGATTTACGCTCAGATTTAGCTTTCAAATTCAGTTTTCAGTTGTTTTGGGTAATTTTTGCCCATATGGATGTTATATTATTTCAGTTGAACCTTATGGCCTGTCGTGCATGTTTTCGGCATTATTATGTCATGAATTACAGTATACAGGTATAGATATCAGTCATGGGTTAGCTTGTGGTCCCTTGGGCTCATAAGTACCGTGTAGTGTTCCGATTCAGAAAATCGAGGCATTACAAACTTGGTATCAGAGCCTAAGGTTCAATAGAGTCCTAGGAAGTCTGAAATCCACATCTAGTAGAGTCTTATACATGGGTGTGTTGTGCGCCACATTTATGTACAGGAGGTTATGAGATGTTTTAGGAACAATTTCCTTTCTTTAGTATTCATGTCGTGCTAGTAAGCATAATTTTAAGTTAGTCTCTCAGTCTAATCCACTCTTTTCTTATTTCAGAAACATGCCTCCAAAGAGAAGAAATCAGCTAGCTCCTTAACCCAAAGATCCTTTGGGTGAACATGTTTCTCATGCGGAGTTTAGGACTGTATTTACAGCTCTTCCTCAGTCTGTAGCTTCCTAGAATGAACGACTAGTAGTCATTCCGGCCAACCCAGTGGCCAATTCAGTAGCATCTAGGATTCAAGACTTCACCCGAATGAAACCTCCATCCTTCTTTGGGTCTAATCCAGACGAGGATCCTTAGGAATTTATTGACCAAGTCCAGAAGGTCATTGATATCATGAGAGTCACTTCTTCTCAGAGTGCCGAGTTAGCCATATACCAATTGCAGGATATCGCTCACACTTGGTACAAGCAGTGGTTAGAAAAAAGGTTAGGGGATGCAGGTCCTGTTGAGTGGGAAGAATTTGTCACGGCTTTCTTAGATAGATTCTTTCCCCAAGATCTGAGAGAGGCCAAAGTTCTTGAGTTCATCAATCTCAGGCAGGGAAATATGATAGTTA
>NC_061111.1:25473707-25502801 GCF_002878395.1 Capsicum annuum
CAGGAATTCATTGACCAAGTCCAGAAGGTCATTGATATCATGAGAGTCACTTCTTCTCAGAGTGCCGAGTTAGCCATATACCAATTGCAGGATATCGCTCACACTTGGTACAAGCAGTGGTTAGAAAAAAGGTTAGGGGATGCAGGTCCTGTTGAGTGGGAAGAATTTGTCACGGCTTTCTTAGATAGATTCTTTCCCCAAGATCTGAGAGAGGCCAAAGTTCTTGAGTTCATCAATCTCAGGCAGGGAAATATGATAGTTAAAGAGTATTCTCTTAGATTTACTCAGCTAGCCTGATATGCCCCTCATATGGTTGCAGACAACGGGGCTAAGATGAGAAAGTTCATGTCAGGAGTAAATCATAGCGTGGTGAATGAGTGTAGATCTGCGATGCTGAACAGCAATATGACTTTAGCCAGGCTCATGACCCACGCTCAATAGATAGAGGAGCAGAAGGTTAAGACTAGGGAGAGGCAGAACAAGAGAGCAAAAATAGGCAGTTTTAGTTTTGCTTAGCACAAATCAGAGAGAGGAAATCATTCGCAGTTTCATCCTAAGTCAGCAGTTCCATCCCCTTCCTTCGATAGTGCCCCAGTGCCGAAGTTCAGGGACAGAAATAAAGACAGAGCACCAGGCTCTAAATCTCAGGGCAGTGTTAGTAGTGCCCGAACAAACCCTCTTTGTCAGACTTGTGGTAAGAACCACAAGGGTATTTCCAGAGCCGGTAGTGATGCTTGTTTTCATTGTGGTAAGCTAGGCCATAGGATTAGGGAGTGTCCTCAACCAGGCCCTCAGGGTCAGTAGAATCGTTTCGCAGCCCAATTCGGTCGCCCAAACCAGTAGGGTGCCACTTCCAGTGTTACTAGTGGGCAACACCCAAATAGACTCTATGCTCTTCACACCCGACAAGATCAGGAAAATTCTCCTGATGTCGTTACTGGTACGTTACAGATTTTCCATGTTCATGTTTATGCTTTGCTAAACCTAGGTGCATCCTTGTCTTTTGTCACTTAATACATAGCAGGCGATTTCAGAATTAGTCCTAAAATATTAGCAGAGCCCTTTTCAGTCTCTACCCCAGTGGAAAAAACCATCATAGCTTGGCGGGTATACAGGAACTGCCCGATTATGATATTTCAGAAATCCACGTCAGCAGATTTAGTCAAGTTAGAGATAACTGATTTTGATGTCATTCTCGGCATAGATTGGCTTCATTCCTGCTATGCCATAGTCAACTGTAGAAACATGATAGTTCAGTTTTAGTTCCCGAATGAGCCCGTCCTAGAGTGGAAGGGTAGCACTTCATCTTTCAGGGGTCAACTTATTTCCTACCTTCGGGCAAGGAAAATAATTTCTAAGGGGTGTGTGTATCATCTCGTGTATGTTAAGAATTCCAGTTCTGAATCTCCAAGTCTTGAATCAGTCCCAGTGGTTAATGAATATTCAAACGTCTATCCCGAAGATCTTCCAGGCATTCCTCCTGAAAGGGAAATAGACTTTGGCATAGACCTTCTCCCAGATACTCAGCCTATTTCTATTCTTCCATATAGAATGGCACCAGCAGAACTCAAGAAACTGAAAGATCATTTGAAGGATCTCTTAGATAAGGTATTCATCAGGACTAGTATATCCCCATAGGGTACACCAGTCTTATTCGTGTGCAAGAAAGATGGTTCTCTCAGAATGTGTATTGATTATCGTCATCTTAACAAAGTCACGATCAAGAACAGATATCCGCTGGCTAGGATAGATGACTTGTTCGACCAACTTCAGGGTGCCAGTTATTTCTCCAAGATAGACCTCATATCAGGCTATCATCAGCTCAGAGTTAGAGAATGTGACATTCCAAAGACAGTTTTTCATACTCGGTATGGTCACTTTGAATTTCTAGTCATGTCCTTTGGTCTTACCAATGCCCCTGCAGCTTTCATAGACTTGATGAACCAGGTGTTCAAGCAGTACTTGGACACATTCGTCATAGTCTTCATAGATGATATTATGGTCTATTCTCACACAGAGCGTGATCATTCAGACCATCTCATAATTGTTTTCCAGACTCTTAGGGATCACCAGTTGTTTGCCAAGTTCAATAAGTGCGAATTTTAGCTAAGATTAGTAGCATTCCTTGGCCACATTATTTTCGGTGATGCCATTAGAGTATATCCTCAGAAAACTGAAGCGGTAAGAAACTGGCCTCGCCCTATCTCTCCTTAGATATTAGGAGTTTCTTGGGTTTTGCTGGCTATAACCGATGGTTTGTCGAGGGATTTTCTTCTATTACATCTCCTATGTCCAGATTGACTCAGAAGAAGGTCAAGTTTCAGTGGTCAGAACCTTGTGAGAAGAGTTTTCAGGAGTTGAAGACTCGACTTACCTCAGCTCCAGTTTTAGCATTTCCCAACTATTCCGATGGATTCGTAGTATATTGTGATGCATCCAGAGTAGGTTTAGGTTGTTTCTTCATGCATCATGATAGAGTCATAGCCTACGCCTCCAGACAAATAAAGCCCCATGAGAAGAATTATCCTACTTATGACCTTGAGTTAGTAGCAGTTGTCTTTGCCTTAAAGATATAGAGGCATTATTTATACGGTGTTCATGTAGACGTCTTCATAGATCATAAGAGCCTTCAGTATGTCTTTTCCCAGAAAGATCTCAATCTTTGTCAGAGAAGGTGTTTAGAGCTCTTGAAGGATTATGACATGAGTGTCCTTTATCATCCTGGCAAGGCCAATGTAGTGGCTGACGCACTTAGTAGAATGTCCATGGGTAGTGTTTCCCATGTTGAGGATAGTAAGAAGAAATTAGCTCAGGAGATTCATCACCTTGCTAGACTAGGCATTTGCTTAGTTGACTCTTCAGAGGGTGGTGTATGTATTCAGAGTAGTTCAGAGTCATCTCTAGTTTCCGAGGTGAAAGAGAAACAAGGCAGGGATCCTAGCCTTGTCAAGCTAAAAGAGTTAGTTCAGAGTCAGGAAGTAGAGGTTTTCTCCCAAGGGGGAGATGGTGTTCTTCGTTGTCAGGGTCGTCTGTGTGTTCTCGGTGTAGATGACTTGAGGTAGCAAATTCTTGCAGAAGCGCATGGTGCGCGATACTCTATATATCCAGGGGCCACTAAAATGTACCGTAACTTGTGGGAGATCTATTGGTAGAGTGGAATGAAGAGGGATGTTGCAGAGTTTGTGGCTTAGTGCCCTACATGTCAGCAAGTTAAGATAGAGCATCAAAAACCTAGTGGTTCCATGTAGGAGTTCACTATTCCTACTTGGAAGTGGGAAGAAGTGAACATGGACTTCGTGATGGGTTTGCCTAGAACACGTCATCAGCATGATTCAGTATGGGTCATTGTAGACAGAATGACCAAGTCAGCTCATTTCCTTCCAGTTAGTACCTCTTACTCAGTCGAGGATTATACCAAACTCTATATCAGGGAGTTGATCAGATTACATGGTGTTCCACTATCTATCATCTCAGACAGAGGTACCCAGTTCACCTCTCACTTCAGGAAAGCATTCTAAAAGGGTCTTGGTATCCAAGTTCATCTCAGTAAAACATTTCATCCTCAGACAGATGGTCAAGCAGAAAATATCATTCAGACTCTAAAAGATATGCTAAGGGCGTGTCCAATTGATTTCAAGGGAATCTGGGATGACCACTTGCCTTTGATTGAATTTGCATACAACAACAGTTATCACTCCAGTATTCAGATGGCTCCATTCAAAGCTCTCTATGGTAGGAGATATAGGTCTCCGATCGGTTGGTTCGAAGTTAGTGAGACCATATTCATAGGGCCTAACTTAGTATTCGATGCCTTAGAGAAAGTTTAGTTGATCACAGAAAGACTCTAGGCTGCTCAGAGCCGACAGAAGTCTTATGCGGATGTTCGTAGAAAGGATCTCGAATTTGAGATTGATGACTATGTCTATCTCAAGATCTCTCCTATGAAGAGAGTGAAGAGACTCGGCAAGAAGGGAAAGCTCAGTCCCCGATATGTCGGTCCCTTCAGGATTCTCAGTCGCTTTGGCAAGGTAGCCTATGAACTCGAATTGCCTTCAGATCTAGCCTTAGTTCATCCAGTCTTCCATGTCTCTTTGCTCAAGAAGTGCATAGGTGACCCTGCAGTTGTAGTCCCTATTCAGAGTGTTGACTTTCAGAATAGCCTCTCTTATGAAGAGATTCCAGTCGAAATCCTCGACTATCAGACTCATAGGCTCAGGAACAAAAAAGTCCCTCTAGTCAAGGTTCTTTGGTGGAATCAGTCTATGGAGGGAGCTACTTGGGAAGCAGAAGCAGATATGCGAACCAAGTACCCTCATCTTTTCTCTGCTAATTTAGAATTAGCTCGAGGTAACCATTTTCCTTAAGCTTATTCAGTTAAATATTCAAAATTCCAGTATAAAATTGGTATCAAGTATCAGTGCATAGCTTATCATGCATTCATGAGTTCAGCTTATCAGTCATGCATCAACTATGCATGTTCAGTTGGGCTATATTCAGTTTAGAATTCAATTTAGTCCTAAATCATGTGCCAGTTAAGCATGATCAGTGTATGTGTCGTTTATCTTTTCTCCCCTCTTAAGAAGTCATAATTCGAGGACGAATGTTTCCAAGGGAGAGATATTGTAATACCCCAAAAAATCCTAACCAATATTAGAGCCATGTACCAAGCTTATGCATAGTACATCATGGTTATTTTATAGTTTTATTAGTAGGTTAGATGTATATTAAGGCTTCAAATAACTCCCCGCTATCAGACGAATCAAAACATTCCTCACCGATTGAATTCTTGAGAAAGATATTGTCATAGTCAGATTAAAACAAGAATATCTATCATTATACTTAGAATTTTTGATCCCATGACCTATCAACAGATATATAATTGAATTATCTTTCCAATGATATCAATTTCGCCTAAATTCGATATCAGAGCAAAGAGTTATTCCTATTTTACTCCAGCATGTCAGGCTAGAAACTGTGTGACGACATTCGTGGTAGCTTACCACATTTGTGACTCCCCACCACGAAGGTCATCAGCCTTAGGTAGAAACTAGCTCCTAAGTGACAACATTAGTGGTAGCTTACAATATTTGTGACGCCCTATCATGAAGGTCACCGGCCTCAGGCAGAATCCAGCTCTTGTGTGATGACATTCGTGGTAGCTTACCACATTTTTGACGCCCTACCACGAAGGCCGTCAGCCTTAGGCATAAACCAGCTCCTAAGTGATGACATTCGTGGTAGCTTACCACATTTGTATGCCCTACCACAAAGGTCGTCAGACTTAGCCAAAAACCATCAATTCCAACTCCTGTGTGATGACATTTTTAACGGTTTACCACACTTTTGACGCCTTGTCACAAATATCGTTAGCTATGATTTTTAGCAACTAGGATTTATTGCATAAGGGTATTTTGGTCTTTTTCTTCACCTTCCATGACTTATAACCCTAAATAGGCGTAATTTTCCCTATTTTTCTTCAGTTAAGCATCTTAAAAACCCTCTCTTACACTCTCAACCACAAGATTAGGGTTTTCTTTCAAGATAATCTCCTCAAGAGCAAGCCTAAGGAATTCTTCAAGAACCTTCAGAAACATTAGATCTCTTTCAAGATTCAATCACTAAGGTATGCGTAGTGTTCATCTATGGATCCAATCCGTTCATAGAGCTCAAGAACCATGTTTTAAATATTATTTTGTAAACTTTTTGTGATGATATGAGTATATACATGTTAAAAATTGTTTTTTAAGTTTCAATGTGATGTCTAAAGGTGTTTTCATGGAATATATATGTTTGTTAATTAAAAACCATGAACTTTAGGTGGTTTAATATGGTGCAAGTATGAAACCCACCTATGCCTTAAAAAATGCATGCAAGGTGTTTGATAAAATGCTTAGGATGCTAGAAATTTATGTTTGTATGGTTCTATGATGTCTAAATGACAAGTTCATGTTAGCTATATACTTCAATATGAATTCCAAGCTTTTTATGTGTTGCTATTGTGGTGGTATGAAACATGCAAGATAATGGAGATATACAATATGTACACGAAATATATCCATGCATTCCCTACAGTGTTTAAGGTGTTGAATAACTATATGAAATATAATAACCCCTACTTATGATATTATGAATTGTGGACTCAAATTTTATGATTAAGTCATGTCTTCTGTGTCAGTTTCCTTCTATCGAGTCTTGGGGGTATTCGTACCCAAAAAACATAGTTGTGTGCCTAGAGCCATGTCATTTTGTCATGATAATCTCGGTTAAGCTATAATTTATAAAACTCAGTCATTCATGTGACTCAGGAAACCTCAGAAATCTCATGATCTCAGTTAACTCTCAGATAATAATACCACTCCGTCAGTCAAAGAAAGTCAGTTAATCTGTCCATGTACAGTCAGTTGAATCATGTTTAGTCTCTTCAGATGGGATTAGAAGTTAGCACTGAGTGAACCCAAGGATGGGGACTAACCTACCAGTTTTAGGGTGTGATCCTTAGAAATCATCCTTGTGTTCCAAAACTATGTAGCCAACGTAGGTTGAGACATCTTAGCCTGTCAGATTAGGGTTGATGAGGTGGCTTAACCTGTCAGTTTAGGGTACCACCATTCTCACTTTGAGTACCTTCCAGATATGGGCCACTCACAACTGTCCTTACCAGTGGTGCGGTATTGACACTCCTCCAGTCAGGGCAGAGATTGGACCCCAGCATAACCGTAATGGTATACATGGGGCATGTCGGTTAAACAACTACCTCCCACAGTTTCAGTATCATTCTCAGTAAAGAACTCAGACAATTCTTCAGATATCAGTATACCAGGACTGTTAGATACAGTCAAATTTAGTTATAGCACGGAACTTAGAGTGTTCAACCAGATTCAAGGCTGTCAGATACAGTCATCCATATCAAAACTACAGTACCAGCCATGTATTAGAGTACAAATTTAGCCATTACGTACTCATGATCTTAGTTACTATATATGTATGTTTGCACTCTAACGTTCATATCAGTCAGTCAGTTAGCATTGTTTATGCATGCAAACCCTGTTTATATTTAGCCTACCTTACTCGTATACTCAGCACATCCCCTCGTACTGATGCATTTGCGCTATGGTGTTTTATTTTCATATTACACTATAGGTTCAAAGACACGAGCTCCAAATCGATAGTAGCCATAGCATTTTCAGTCGCAGAGATTCAGTGAGTCCTCTTCATTCGAGGACAATATGATTGAATTTATTCATTATTATTTTAGTCAGTTATCAATTTACAGAGTTAGTTGGAAACATGTTCCTTCAACTCCCTATTTCAGAAAGTACTTAGAGGCTTTTGGATTTACGCTCAGATTTAGCTTTCAGATTCAGTTTTCAGTTGTTTTGGGTAATTTTTGCCCATATGAATGTTATATTATTTCAGTTGAACTTTATGGCCTATTGTGCATATTTTTTGCATTATTATGTCATGAATTGCAGTATACAGGTACAGATATCAATCATGGGTTAGCTTGTGGTCCCTTAGGGTCATAAGCACTGTGTAGCATTTTGGTTTAGAAAATTGAGGCGTTACAAAGAAGCAGAAGAAAGGCGGATGCAAGGGAGAAAGATAGACAGGCCAAGAGGGCCAGATCTATAGATCAGAATAATAGCCAGCACCAGGGAGGAAATAATTTAGGTAACAAGTGGGTGCAGAGAAAGTTTTGGAGTAATGCTCAATCTTCAGCTAGCACCCCTACACCTAGACTTTCAGTTGATCGATGGTTTTAAAATTTCAGACTAGGAGTGGGCCTGGTGTGAAAGGTGCTCATTCACAGGGGAGTGTGGCTCCACCTTTTAAACTGTATCCTCTCTACAAAAATTATGGGAAAAATCATCCGATAAGGTGTATCCATGGGGAGCGTGTGTGTTACAATTACGGTAAATCAGGTCATTTTAAGAAGGACTGCCCTACTACTAGACTAAATGTGGGAGGTTCTAGGCCCCAAGCTAACTCCACGACGCCTCCACCACTTTCCAAGGGTGTTACTTATGCTATCGAAGGTGGTTGTAACTGATTGTATGCTTTGTCTAATCGCCAGGATGCAGAGGCTTCACCAGATATAGTCACGGGTATGTTACAAATTTTCTTCCGTGATGTGTATGTGTTGCTTGATCCCAGGTATACTTTGTCTTATGTGACCCCGTTTATGTCAGTCAATTTTGGTTTTGAGCCTGAAAATATTCTGGAACCTTTCATTATTTCTACTCTTGTTGGTGACTCTGTTGTAGCTAGGAAAGTGTACAAAAATTGTGTTTTGACTTTTTATAACCATGATACTGTGACAGACCTTGTAGAACTCGATATGGTTGATTTTAATGCCATTTTAGGGATGGATTAGCTCTATTCGTGCTATGCCACACTAGATTGTAGAATTCAAAAAGTCACTTTCTCCTTTTCGGATGAACCAGTGATAGAATGGGAGGGGTCCTCTTTAGCACCTAAGGGGAAATTCATCTCTTATCTTAGAGCCCATAAACTTATATCTAAGGTTTATTTGTATCATCTGATTCTGGCAAAAGATTCTAATACTGAAAGTCCTTCTCTTAAGTCTATTCCCATAGTTAATGAATTTCTGAAAGTCTTCCTTGATGATCTCCCAGGGATACCACTTGATAGGGAGAGATATTTTGGCATTAACCTATTACCAGACACTCGACCTATTTCTATTCCGCCATATAGGATGGATTCTGTAGAATTGAAAGAGTTGAAAGAGCAATTAGCAGATCACCCTGACAAGGTTTTTATCCGTCCTAGTGTTTCTCCTTGGGGTACACCTGTACTCTGTGTGTAAGAAAGACGGTTCCCTCCGTATGTGTATTGACTACTGTCAACTAAATAAGGTTACTATTAAAAACAAATACCCTCTTCCTAGAATTGATGACCATTTTGACCAACTTTAAGGTGCTAAGTGTTTCTCAAAGATAGATCTTCGTTCGGGGTAGCATCGCTTGAAGGTTAGGGAAGTTGATATCTCCAAGACAGCCTTCCGAACCCGATATGGCCATTATGAGTTTTTAGTTATGTCTTTCAGATTGACTAACACCTCTGCAACTTTCATGGACTTAATGAATAGTGTGTTCCACCAGTTTTTAGATCTATTTGTCATAGTCTTCATTGACGACATTTTGGTTTACTTTAAGAGCGAAGAGGATCATGCCAGTTACCTCTGAATCATTCTTCAGACCCTCCAAGAGCATAAATTGTATGCAAAATTTTCTAAGTGTGAATCCTAGCTTAGTTCTATTGCTTTCTTGGGGCATATTATGTCTAGTGAGGGAATTAAGGTTGATCCCCAAAAAATTAAGGCAGTGAGAAAGTGACCCAGACCCACGACTCTAACCAATATTCAGAGCTTCTTGGGTTTGGTGGGGTATTATAGAAGGTACGTAGAAATTTTTTCTTCCTTAGCTGCACCACTTACCAGGTTGACACAGAAAAAGGTAAAATTTGCATGGTCTAACTCCTGTGAGAATAGTTTTAATAAATTGAAAGATAAGTTGACTACTGCACCTGTTTTGACTCTTCCTGAGGTTACAAAGGGTTTCGTTGTGTACTGTGATGCATCTTGGGTGGGACTTGGTTGTGTACTTATGCAGCATGGCAAGGTGGTAGCATATACATCTAGACAGTTAAAGGTGCACGAGCGAAATTACCCCACTTATGACTTGAAGTTGGCGGCCATGATGTTTCTACTTAAAATCTGGCGGCATTATTTTTATTGGGTACATGTTGATATATTTACTGACCACAAAAGTCTATAGTATGTTTTCTCGCAGAAAGAACTGAATCTCATATAGAGGCATTGTACTATGATATGAGCCTGCACTGTCATCCAGGCAAGGCAAATGTGGTGGTTGACGCCCTTAGTAGGTTGTCAATGGGCAGTCTTGCTCATGTTGAGGAAGGAAAAAGGGAAATGGTGAAGGATATTCACCAGCTAGAAAATCTAGAGGTTCGACTGTTGGATTTCAAAGATGGAGGAGTAATTGTTCATGACATGGTTAAATCTTCCCTACGTGTTAAAGTGAGGGAAAAGCAGGCCGAAGACCCCATCCTATTGCAAATTAAGAAAAATGTAGGTCAACATAAGGTGATGGCGTTTGAAATTGGTGGTGATGGTATTTTAACGTATCAAGGTAGGGCATGTGTACCGAATATAGATGGTTTGTGAGAGAGGATCCTCGATGAAGCTCACACTTCGAGGTATATTGTTCACCCAGGCTCTACTAAGATGTATCATGATCTTAAAACTATATATTGGTGGAATAATATGAAGCGTGATATTACTGATTTTGTTTCCAAGTGTATGAACTGTCAACAAGTAAAGGTGGAACACTTGATACCAGGTGGTACTTCCCAAGAGATAGCCTTACCAATATGGAATTGGGAGATCATCAATATATATTACATCCCGGGGCTTCCGAGGTCCCAAAACCAATATGATTCCATTTGGGTGATTGTGGACTGAATGACCAAGTTAGCTCACTTTCTGCCTGTGAGGACAAATTATTCGGGAGATGATTATGCCAAGTTGCACATTGAGGAAATATTTCATTTGCGTAGGACACCGATATCCATTATATCCTATCGAGGTACACAATTCTCTTCTCAGTTTTGGAGATCTTTTTAGATGGGTTTAGGTACCCAAGTGAACCTGAGTACTGCATTCAATCCTCAGCCCGATGGGCAAGATGAACGCACCATTCAGACCCTTAAGGATATGTTGAGGGCCTGTGTAATTAACTTCAAGGGTAGTTGGGTAGATCATTTATCGTTGATAGAATTTGCCTACAATAATAGCTACCATTCTAGCATTAAGATGGCTCCTTTTGAAACACTATATGGGAGGAGATGTAGATCACCAATCGGGTGGTATGAAGTGGGTGAAACCTGATTTTTTGGGACTAACCTTGTTCATCTGGCAATGGAGAAGGTGAAAATCATTAGATAATGACTTAAGATAGCTCAGAGTTGTCATAAGTCCTATGCCAATGTTAGGATAAGAGAGTTGGAATTTGAGGTTGGTGATTGGGTATTTCTCAAAGTCTCCACTATGAAGGGAGTCATGCGTTTTGGAAAGAAGGGAAAGTTTAGTCCTCGTTATATAGAACCATACCAGATTAGGAGAAGGACAGGTGTGGTTGCCTATGAAGTAGATTTGCCTTCGAATTTGGGTTCTGTATATCCCGTGTTCCATATGTCTATGTTGAATAAGTGTGTTGGGGACCATTCCTTGGTGTTACCTATAGAGGAAATCAATGTGAAGGACTCCTTGTCATATGAATAAGAACCCATTGCTATTTTGGATCGCCAAGTCTAAAAGTTGAGAAGCAAATAATAACGTCGATTAAAGCATTGTGGAAGAACCAAATGGTGGAGGAAGCTACTTGGGAGTCGGAGGACGATATGAGTGCAAGATACCCAAATCTCTTTGATCTGGTGGATGACGATATAAAAGATACAATCCTTGCCCTATTCTTTTTATCTTCTTTTCAATGAGACTAATCATGCCTATTTGTGTTCCTTGCAATCATTCAGGGAGGAATGAGCCTAAGGGGGGATAATGTAACACCCCACAAAAAAATTTCAGCATTGTATCTCACCTAGTAGCATATTTGAGAGTCTAGAAACTAGAAATCTTTCTAAGTTTGAAGAATGACTTAGCTTCATTTTTATCTCTCGAACTTGGATTGTCTCTAAATCGGTTTTTCGACCTTGAGGCTTGGTTTTTAAAGTTGATTCATGATCGGAGATGGAAGGAGGGTGTTCCGGAGAAGTTTTAGATTTTTCGGACAAAGCACGGAGCGTGTTTGGATGTTTGAAACATGCGCTGCATCGATTATCACATTGGTGAAGCAATGAACCAATGAGAAGTCGACGCTCCGCATCGATTATTGCATCGATGAAACAGTAACCCAACGTGATATTGATGCGCCACATCGATTAATGCATCGGGTGCTCATTTCGCATTTTTTTGTAAATTTTGTGTCAGGAGGGGTATTTTAGTCTATTACCCTCATCCAAACTCCGTCATAACATCAAATTAAAACGTCTTTAGGGCATATTATGCTCAAAACCACTCAAAATCTCTGTATACAAAATCCTAACTTTCCTCCCATAAATCAAGAATTCATCTACTAAGTCAAGATCATCAGGAAAAGAGTCAAGGCTAGGATTTCTTTCTTCAAATTAAAGAACTTAAGGTATGTGGGACTACTCTAAAAACCGTGGACATAAGTTTAAGTGTTTTATCAAGATTAAAAGAAAATCCCCAACTATGATTTACAATGAAGTATTCTATATTGTCTTCAAAAAGTATGCATCATGGTATTGTTTTGATTAAAGTAATGGGTCTTGAATTACTTTTCATGGAAATTGAGTTACAACGATACATATACGTGATTTCGTGTAATTTGTAAGATTTATCAAGAGCATGTGTATGAATTCCCTCTCTTGTTGCAAAGTAAAGTTTACATATTCAATACGAATGTTTGGAATGCATGTTTTGGGATTTAAAAGTGATTGTCTAAATATCATGGTGTTTGACATGGTTTATACGTGATGAGAGGAAGTTTCTTGCTACAACTATATCATTGTTTAAAAAGAAAGAGAATTGCATGTGTTTGACTAAATTGACATGATCACCACATGTTTTGAATCTTGCAAATAGATGAAAAATGTCTAAGTTTTCTTGAGACTTCAAAGTAATAAATCTATTGTGATGTTGTAAATCTTGGGTGGTCATGTGCTGTTTTGACTATGAGGGGCTATGAATTTTGCATGATATGGACTTGCAAGTTAGGGTATGACGATACCCGGTGATAGTATGCCCTTAACAGAATAAATGATGAATGTTTTGAATGCATTAAGAATGGTTTTAAAGAACTAAAATTGGGCCTAAAAAGAGGTAGATGGTTACTCGAAGAAAGCGTTTGAGTGTAAGGGCTCATCGCTGGAAACCGAGTTTGCTGACTCGGGTGATATGATTGGCTAATGCCAATGTATACTTGTCCTTGAGACTCTGGTATGCTAGAATAAAAATTAGGACCCCAATTCATGCGGCACACTTGGATTGGGGGCTTGGTCTCCGAGTTAAGGGCGGATTCCATATAGCTCATGGGATTGTAGAAATGTAGGGTGTACTATCTATCTCAGAATTAAGATAAAGGGTGAGTCATGATTTCAAGGGAAGCATTTGAAGATTTTAAATAATGCCCATGTGTTTTACGAAATTATATGTAATGTGTCAATAAATGCTCTCAATTATTTTGTATTAAAAACATGTTATTTTGAGTTGTTTCACATACCAGGACATATGTATTGACCCCCTATATCTCAGGATCCAAGGCACAATCCCGTGGCCCCATCCAATAGTAAATCGGTTCATATCAAAGATAGCAGTTGGTGAGCCTTCTCTATTTCGGAAGGACTTTTGTGCAAATTTCTATTGTTTCTCCCATTATGGTTTGGGGGCATTGTCCCAGTTTTAGAATATGATTTAGACATGATGTTGGTTATATGTTTGTTAGAGATTTCGCAAACGGTTATTAAGTGTTATTAGAATTCATGAAATCCGTGTTGGGTATGTTATCTTGACTTAAATTAAGTGACCATGTTACCGTTTATTAATCTTCCATGTTTCTTTACTTTGTATGAATATTGTATATGATTACCAGATAGAATATGGGCACTCGGGCCTTCACGGTTCGGGATGTCCGCCACGGCCAGGGCCTCGATTCAGATCGTGACAAAAACGATGGAGAAATATTTGAAAAGGAAGAGGGACTGATATATGGTATTCATTGACCTTGAAAAGTCCTATGACAAAGTTGTAAGGAAAGTTCTCTGGAGATGCTTGGCGACTAGAAATGTACCAATGAATTATGTTAAGGCAATAAAGGACATGTATGATGGAGCTAAGACACAAGTTAAAACAGTAGGAGGAAACTCAGAGCACTTTTAATGGAGAAAAGGTCGCACCGAGGATTAACTCTATCTGTTTCTCTTTACCTTGGTGATGGATTAGTACTGATTAATGAGACTCATACCAGAGTCATGCCAGGTTAGGGCTATGAAGAAGAATTCTGGAGGCTAAAGGATTCAGATTAAGCAGGACCAAAATAACATATTAGAGTGTAAATTCAGTGAGAGATCATATGAGGCAAATGTGGAAGTGAAGCTTAACACACATGCTATCCCCAAGAGAGAGATCTTTAAGTATCCTGGGTTTACAATCGAGGGAAGTGGAAAAATCACTGGTGATATCACCCATCGTATTAATGCAACGTGAATGAAGTGAAGGCTTGCTTTTGGTGTCTTGTGTGATAAAAAGATACCACCGAAACTTAAAGACAAGTTTTATAGAGTGGTGATTAGACTGACATTGTTATATGCAGGTGTGTTAGCCAGTCAAAAAAACTCTCATGTTCAAAAGATGTGTATTGCAGAAATTAGGATATTGAGGTGGATATATGAACACACTTGATGCGACAAGATTAGGAATGAGGGTATTCAGGATAAGGTCAGAGCAGCCACTGTGGTGGATAAGATGAGTGAACTGAGATTGAGATGATTTGGACATGTGAAAAGGCGTGATGCAGACATCCCAGTGAAGAGGTGCGAGAGGTAGAATATAATAGGTACTAGAAGAGGTAGGCGGAAAAAGTATTGAGGAAAGGTGATTAGACAGTACATGACGCAACTTCAAGTTAACAAGGATATGACCTTAGATAGAAGGGTGTGGAGGACACATATTCGAAGGGTTATCATACTTTCAAAGGGTTAGGCTTGTAGACGCTTATCGTTGTACTAGCCGTAGTGTCGTAGTCCTTGCTTGTGATAGCTAATGTAAATTTATTATTTACTATGTTTCGGATATTACATTATCTTCTTGTTATTCTTCATTATTTCTTGTAGACTTTGCACTGTTTCCCTAATAGTTGCTATATTTTCTTCAATGTTTGTTCTTTATAACTAGAACTGCAACACTTGAACCGCCAGTCTTTTGAAAAGCAGCCACACTACCTCCACAAGGTAAAAGTAAGATCTGCGTGCACTCTATCCTTCATTTCACTGAATACGTTATTGTTGACGATAAAACAAAAACATCTACATGATACAAATTAGTATCAACTTACTAAATATTGTCAGAAAAAAGAGCAAATACCAGGAGATAGAACAACTTGTACAATAAAGTATTACCAAGTAATAAGTAGAACAAGCAGGTCATAGTTACTAGCTAGTACCCCAACTTGCTGATTTTTGTTCTCACCAGACATCAGTTCATTGTTAGTAGCAGAACCGAAGGAAATAGAGAACTTAAAATTCTGTAACTATGCCAAAATTGGAGCAATATCACATTATTCCCATCAAAATTTTAATTTCCTTGTTAAAATTAATCCTAGGATTTTATCAGTAAACGACAATTATACTTCTGGCTGAAAAGAGAGGCTGTTCCCAATAGTCCCCCGGCTCAAGACAATAGTGTAAAAGAGGACGTATAGAAGTACGAGAAACCTAAGTTGCTCGGACTCTCCAAAAATGTTGCTGCACCCATGTCAGATCCTTCAAAAATACACTATTTTGAAGGATCCGCCACGCACCCGTAGACATTTTTGAAGAGTCCGAGCAACTTAGCAAGAAACAACAAGTATTACTAAAAAAACATAAAGAGTATCAAAAACAAGACTACCACAGAATAATACGACAATCAATCTGCCCAAACACAACAGGAATCACCAAAACAGAACGAGAAACTACTAGCGTAGCACGATGACTACTAGTACAGACAACAAGAACAAGCACTTCTAAGTAATGCACTGAATATGCTGCTTTTTTTTTTTAAGACTAGAGAGTCACTTTAAACCCTCAATGGTTTCTCTTCAGAAGTTCTCAAATGTTAACTGAACTTAATACAGAGAAAACTCTACATACTTAGCATATGAATAGGTTTCACCAGTACATCAATTTGATAAAGCACGGCGGGAGAATGTGACATTAAAAATAAACGATTTAACCAACCTAGAAATGTAAACAACAAAGTGTTGAAAATCTTAAAAGAACATGGACTATTAACCCCAAAGAGATCTATAATTAGAAACAGATGTTAACGCCAAAGAGAATTCCATACTATCCCAATTACTTGGGGAAGCTGTAATCCATAACTCAAATTTCCACATATGATTTGGACATCAACTAACAGGTTGCTATATAGAGTAGAGTGATTCAAAAGATTTTACCCTCAATTGCTACAGAATTACTAACTATTACAGCACTTGCTTGTGGCACATGATGCCAACAATGTGCTAAAGCTTTCTTCCTGAGCCAAAAATACTTATGAATGGGCTCCAAAAGATTCACAAAGAATACGTAAGAGGCCATGCATACTCTCCTGGAGACTTTCTTTGTTCCGGATTAAGCTTTTCAAAGTTTGGATTTTTCCTGACCAGATAGTTTATGATCTAAAACTACCTGATTGGAGTTCGAGTACTGAAAGATGTGACTTCAAAAGAAAGAAGGAATTTTTCTGATAAGTAAAAGTAACCTTATTCAATAGCTACTCCGATTTTCAAGCACACTTTGTTTTTAACTGTAGATGAATTCCATAAATCCCAAATGAAGCAGTAGCAAGACAATCTCGTAAAAGTAACACCAATTTAGATCATACTAAGAGCATGACATTAACAATCAAACTCTTTACAAAGGCCCATGCAGATAAAAGATCACAACAAAGAAGTGACACACAAATTCTATGCTAGATGATAACCAAAAAAAAAGCGACACTCACTCAAGAGAATCCCCGACCACACTTCCCTTGTACTCTTCAAGAACAGTGAGTGTGAGACACTTTTCAGCTATTACGAGTGATGTTTGATGTTATTTAAATCTTCAAGTTTAACACTCACAACACAACACATATCAAAATAGCTACTCTAAGCTCCACGAAACCAAATCCAAGCAAGTCATCAGGCAAAAGTAACTTAGTATAGATTAAGCCATTTATTAACTGTTCAAGACCACAATACAGCAGGTGAGAAAGCCTTGGCTTTCTGAGCAACACCATCTTAATGGAAGCAATAAGTACAACAGCAGAAATAACAGCTATTGCTCAACCCCATGATCAAGTTTAGGAATGGAAGCACAAGTAACCTACATAAAATATCAAGGAAAAAACAGGGGATGAGGAAGGAAGGAAAAACCTCAATTTATTGCAGGCAAAGCAGAAACATCAACTCATTAATTACTCAGAAAAACTCAAAATTATATTGGAAATGAAAACTTCATCATCAGAGGATATATATGTGTGTGTGTGTGTGTATAGATGACAGACAAAAGCAACAGAAATACATATATATTCCTCTGTAGATGCATGCAAACACAACAGGATTAAGTGGGAAAAAGATCAACATACCTTTATATACGCAAATGCAGAGAAAGAATCAACACTATTCCAAGTTATCCTCCACTTTTAGGAAAATAAAAATTGTACAAGACATAATAATGCCGGCATGGAGAAAGAAAACTATATTAAGCAAATGAAACGTAATCATCTTTGCCTATTTCCAGATAATAATAACAAGGGAGCAATGTCAAGGCACCAGAAATCCTCAGAACTAGCAAACACAATAGCTTACTAGGTATTTTTCTAACGATCATTCCAGTAACCATTAGTTTGAAACAAACCTGAAGGAACACTTTTTCTATCAAATGAAAAGGCAGAAAAGACCTCCCATCTTTCCTAAACAAGTTTCAAATTTGATTTGCAGATAATTATTGTCTCCTCATAAACTTCATCGAGAAAACGTAACATAAACGAACAAGTATCCATCAAAACTTGTAAAAACAATAGCTTACTAGGTACTATTTTTCTAAGATTCTTTGAGCAACCATTAGTTTGAAAAAAAGGGACCTGAAGTAACACAATTTATCAAACCAAAAGGCAGAAAAAACCCTCCATCATTCCTAAACAAGTTTTAAACTTGATTTGCTGATAATTATTGCTTCATCAAGAAAATGTAACATAGTCAAACCAGTATCCATCAAAACTAGCAAAAACAAAAGCTTACTGGGTGTTTCTCTAACGACCCTTGGAGTAACCATTAGTTTGAAACAAACTTGAAGCAACACAATTTCTCTCAAACCAAAAGACAGAAAAAACCTACATCACGCGTAAACAAGTTTCAAACTTGATTTTCTATTATTGTCTCCTCATAAACTTCATCAAGAAAATGTAACATAGATAAACAAGTATCCATCAAAACTAGCAAAAACAACAGCTTACTAGGTGTTCTCTTACCAACCCGATCCTTCGAGTAAACATAGTTTGAAACAGACCTGAAGTAACACAATTTCTAGCAAACCAAATGGCAGGAAAAAACCCCATCATTCCGAAACAAGTTTCAAACTTGATTTGCTGATAATTATTATATTCCCCATAAACTTCATCATGAAATATAATAATACCAGAATAGAGAAAGGAAACTACATTAAGCAAATGAAATGTAATCATCTTACCTATTTTCAGGTAAAAATTACAATGGAGTAATGTCGAGGCACTAGACATCCTCAAAACTTGCAAAAACAATAGCTTAATAGGTGTTCTCCTAATAAACCTTTGACTAACCATTAGATTGAAACGAACCTGAAGTAACACAATTTCTATCAAACCAAAAGGCACAAAAAACCTCCATAGTTTCTAAACAAGTTTCTAAATTCATTTGCTGAATATTATTGTCTCCTCATAAACTTCATTAAGAAAAAGTAACACAAACAAACAACGGCAGGGCAACACGGTGCACTAAAGCTCCCGTAGGACTACTTTTTCCTCTTAAGTGGCCCAGTTTTATACCCACTCTTAGTAGGTTTCCCCCAAGGTGTCAACGAAACCCTTCCATGACTTCCACTACTCTTACTCCTCCCTTCACCACCACCATGTGGATGATCAACAGGATTCATCGCCACCCCCCTAACTGTTGGTCTCCTTCCCAGCCACCTGCTCTGCCCCGCCTTCCTCAACTTCTTCGTCCCATGCTCTGGATTCGACACTTGTCCTATCGTCGCCCTACATTTAACATCAACCAATTTCTTCACACCTGATGGCAACTTCACTTCACAAAACTTTGTCGATGCACTTGGCTCCGTAAGTATTTTTGCAGATGTACCAGCTGCTCTAACCAACTTACCGCCTTGTCCGGGTCGGATCTCGATGTTGTGAATTAGGGTTCCGATTCTCATCATACCTAATGGCATACAACTTCCAATTTGGGAACTTATGTCCAGTGAAAATTGTTCCATCATTGATTCTAGTTCCTTTGATGGCTTCATTTTCGACACCATTGCTTCAAATGGACCTATAAATCACTCAATAAAACAACAGAAATTGGATTAAATTTACAAAAAAAACCACAAAACTGGTTTAAAATCTTCAAAAAAAAAAAATTGGGTTAAATTGCAAAATAACAACAAAAAGAGTCTTAAATTGTTAACAAAACAACAAAAATGGATTAAATTTACCAAAATAAAAAAACAAAAACCTGAGTTAATTGTTAAGAACAACAACAAAATTGGGTTAAATTTGTAAAGAAAACAAAAAAAATTGGTTTACATTGTTAAGAAAAACAACAAAACTTGTTGAAAAACAAAAGCAACAGAATTTGGGTTAAATTTTAGGGATTCTGTAGATATTGAAATGAATATAGGGAAAGAGAGAGTACTGGTAGAGAAAGAGCGACTGATGACATTGCGAAGTAGGGACGAAGAAGCCATTCTCGCTCTCCAAAGAGCCATTTTCTTTTTCCTTTTGGAATTCGTTTGTGTTCTTGGAGGGGCAGGGTTTAACGACAGTGACTACTCGGCTTTTCTTACTACAGTAGTTTTTTTTTTTTTTTTTTTTGTAGGGATTTGACTGTCCGGTTGGGAGTAGGGGATCAATTTGAGTTTTTATGTTCGTTCTTTATTTTTTTTATTTACATTTGTGAGTAACAATTAATAAGGATTTGCTTGACCATATGTATTGCAAGTAGATTTTGGAAAAAGTTTTGGTATTGACAATAAAAATTATCAACATAAGATCCCAAGTTTGATCAAGCAAATCACGGAAAATGAATCAACTTATCTATTATCTTTTTTTTTTTAAAAAAAAAAAGGAGGTAATTTTGAGAGAATGTGTAGTTTTAAGAATTATTTTAATATTTTAAAACTTATATTAAACTTTTATATTTTACAAAAAAATTCATCAATTATGGCTACAACTATAATTCTATCAATCAAATCTGTCATTAAACGTATTCTTATTAAAATTTTGTTCGAAATATAAAGATTATATTAAAGAATAATTTGTCACTATCATTGTTATTGTTTATTTTTTCGCGTCAATGAATCTTCATAACTAATAGTAATTTGACGAATTGTAATAACTAATAATTATTTTATTAGTAATTTTATTAAATTCATGTTATGATTTCTGGAGAATGTAATATAGTTCATTATAAAAATAATTACTTTGTGTCAAACTTATATGTATAAATCATATTTCATGTTTTTCTTTTTTTCCTTAAAAGGAATGAAATATGTTTCCCAAAAACAATGCCAAATACGTGTCAAAACTTGATCACAATATCTAAAAATTTATGATGAAACGCTAGCTAAGAATAGGGATGAATTATCTCCGGTAGTAATGGGTATACAAATGTCACTATTCGAGACTACCCCTAATCGTAACACGGTGCTTAAGGCTACAAGTGACTCCAAGCTAACTCATGAGCTGGCACATACTGTAAATATTGAAAAGTGTAACAAAATACTGTGCAGAAGTCATTTAATAAAATATTTGAATGTAAAAAAAACAACATCAAACGTACTGAAAATCAATACTGAAAACATAACAATTTGTCTGACCGTTTGAAAGCCTTTAAACATGATAAGTTGTTAGGACAGGTCCTCAACTAACTCTGACTACTGAAATCACATGAAATAAAGTACCGAGAAGCATAACAACTAATCTGACTAGTCCTCGACCGATGAGGACTCAACAATGCGACAACTGAATGATATAGGAAAAAACTAGGCACGATCTAGGAGCTGAGCATCCGAACTTATATTGTGAAATTAATATAGCGCAAAAGACAGTATGCGGTCAGTACTATGAATGTACTGGTATACAAGATAGGTACTAACTGATATACATATAAGTACTGAGTATGAATGCATGAATCATATAAAATGAATGCAAAACCAAGCATAAACATATACTGAAATGATCTGAATAACTGATATATGGATACTTAGTCATGCAAACCTGAATTGATGCAATCTAATTACTGAAACTGTGGGAGCTAACATTTAACTGACATGCCCCAATTTGAGCTAATCGGGGTCCAACCTATGACTCTGATTGGAAAAGTGTTGGTACCTTGCTAAGGATACTGACACTGGCTGTGTGAATCTATTAAACTAATGTCTCGAAGGACTAGGGTGTCATCCTCTGCTGGAAGGAGACCCTTATGAAAGTGTTAACCCTCTACTAGCAGGATGACATCTCATATCCTACGGTGGCTACGTAGTTCTTGAACTTAAGGACTACTACTAAAGGTCTCACTCTAGACTGACATGTGAGCCTTCATCCCTATATTCGCTTGGTGCTATGTTCTACTCCTAACTGAACTGACACTAATACTTATAAAAATTTAACATGATTCAAAACTAATAAACGCTCAACATGATAATAATCTGAATATAATAGTACAAATATGATCTGAATGACTTGTAACTTGAAATTTGAAATATGCATGAATATCTAAGTATAGAGTGTTCATAACCCACCAACACTGAATGATACATTAAATATGATAACATCATTAGAATACAGTAAAAAAATTCATGGCTGAAGACCCCAAAACATAGTGTCTTGTTAAACTAAGGGAATTCATGTTTCTAAGTATGGAAAAATACTAAGCTTATGAAAATAACATGTACACAGGGTTCAATTGCAAGGATAAATCGTAATTTCAAGAAAATTCATAAGTGCCATGGAACCCTAAACATAAAGGATAAATTAAACCTCAGAGTTTTAGGAAACCTTTGGGACTCAATGGGTGAAAGGATCCCATTGATAAATATCCCACATACCTAAATGTAAAATCTTGGAGAAATCTTCTTGAGAATTGGACTTAATTGATGAACCCTAGTTGCTTCCTGGGATAAGAGAAAATTGCCCTTTTTGGTTTCTTTTAGTAAAATTATCATTAATCATATAATTAGGGATTTTGGGGCTTTTATACTATCCTTTGGGAAGTCTAAACAACGTGGGGTAGGTTTTTAAAGTAGTGGGAAAACACTTAAAGTCTTTTGAAAAATCGTGCAGGAATTTGGGTTCCCATTCATTACGACTCACCTTACGACTCGTTGGGATTGACTATGAGTCATAGTTTGAGTCGTAAGCTAGAATCTTGGGTCTAAGTTCCCTTCTGCTCTGACTACAACTTTCTTCTAGCGAATCGTTATGATTGACTACGATTCATTAGGTAGAGTCGTAGTCTGAGGCTTAAGTTTTAGGTCATTCACTGGTCAGGCTACGAGTCTACACTACGACTCGTAAGGTATGAATATGAGTCATATGTTGGACTCCCACTCACTAGGATGGATTTCAAGATCATACACTGGTTAGGTCATGAGTTCATCTAACGACTCGTAAGATCTGACTATGCTGGACTCGTAACTAAAGGACTGGTTCTTGGGGGGACACTATTGTGACTATGAGTCCCTTCTTACGACCCGTAGTCATTGATTACGAGCCATAAAGTCGAGTCGTAATCACTGGGATCATAACTTGGGGACTTCACTGGAGTAACTACGACTCACTGGTTACGATTCGTCATATGTGGTAACAACTCATTACCTGTCGTTGTCATGGTAGTGTGTCAGGCCCTAAGGGAAAATTTTCCATAACTTTTTTCCATGACATCGGATTAAGACTAGGCTTGAAATATTGGAAAGCTAACTTAGTGGCCTATCTTTTGTGGGGTCTTAGATTTTGAAAAATTCAGGGTATTACAATATCTCCCCCTTAAGATCATTCGTCTTTGAATGAAACTGTCTGATCTGGAATACTAGGAAAGCTGACATCATCGCTGAACATTTATGAATTGAATCATGACTAAATATCTGAATCTGAGACATGATGCATAGACTGAACTGAATTCATGAATGCATGCTATGACATGAGGATGGTTGGATAACTGAGATGGAAAATGAGGGAACTAATTTAAGGAAACCATTACCTCAAGATGAATCTAAACTCGTAGATAAAAAATAGGGATACTTGGCTTGCATATCGGTTTCTGCTCCCTATTAGCTCCTTCAACGAACTGATTTCTCCACAAAATTTTAACTAAGGCGACTTTTTTAATTCCTCAACCTACGAATCTGATGGTCAAGGATCTCAACTGGGACTTCCTCATAGGAGTGGTTATCTTCCACACCCACACTTTCTAAAGGATTGACTGAAGTTGGATCATTAATGCATTTATTTAATAAAGAGATATAAAACAATGGATACACTGATGCTAACTCTGCAGGAAACTCTAACTGATAGGCTACCATTCCAAAATGGCTCAAGATCCTTTATGGTCCAACATAGCGGGGATTGATCTTTACTTTCTTACCAAATATATTTACCCCTCTTATGGGTAAAATTTTCAAATACACAAAGTCACCAATATCAAATTCAACCTCCTTCTTCCTTATATCTTCATAGGATTTCTGACGACTTTGGGCTATCTTCAGCCTTTATTGAATCAACTAAACTTTCTTTGTCACCTTATACACTGAATCTGGCCCTATCAAAGTGGCCTTGCCAACTTTAAGCCAACTAATAGAGACCTACACCTCCTACCATAAGGAGCCTCAAACGGAGCCATATGAATATTGGAGTGATAGTTGTTATTGTAGTAAACTCAATAAAAGGCAAATGATCATCCCAACTACCCTTGAAATTGATAACACAAGCCCTCAACATGTTCTCTAAAGTATGACTGGTCTTCTTTGCCTGATCATCTATCTGGGGGTGAAAAGTCATGCTGAGATGAACTTGGATACCAAGACCCTTCTAAAAAACCTTTTAAAAATGGGAAGTGAACTAGGTACCTCTATCTGAAATGATGGTCAATGGAACTCCATACAACTTTACCAACTCTCTAGGATAGAGTCTGGCATAATCCTTGATTGAATATGAAGTATGGGCTGGCAAGAAATGGGTTGACTTGGTCATTTTATCTACAATGACCCAAATAGAATCATGCTGACGACACGTAAGAAGCACCCTGTAACAAAGTCCATGTTCACCACTTTCCACTTTTAAGTGGGGATGCTGAACTACTAAAGCGTACCGTTAAGTCTTTGGTGATCAACCTTGACCTGCTGATAATTTAGACACTTAACCACAAATTCCACAATAGCCTTCTTCATACCATTCCAGCAATACAGTTCCCGCAAATCACGATGCATCTTAGTGGCTCCTAGATGAATAGAATATCGCAAACCATGTGCCTTTGCTAATATTCACTACCTCAAATCATCCACATTCGAAACACATAATCTACTTTAACAATAAAGTACCTCTCTCCCCAAGAGAAAGCCTCAACTCTGATCTTGAACTGCCTCTTTCAACTTAACCAGAATAAGATCTCTGTCTTGCTTTTCCTTTACCTCGGAAACTAAAAAAGATTTCAAACCACTCTAAACCCATATCTTTGGAAAAATTAACCAATCGAATACCCAATCTAGCAAGCTGATGAACCTCGTGAACTAACTCCTTCTTATAATCCTCAACATGAGCAATACTTCCCATGAACAGTCTACAAAGGGTATCGACTACAACATTGGCCTTATTTGGGTGATATAACACACTCATATCATAATCTTTAAGCTACTCTAGCCACCTTCTTTAATGAAGATTTAGGTCTATCTATGTGAACACATACCTTAAACTTTTATGGTTAGTAAACACATCAACATGAACCCTATAAAGGTAATGTCTCCAAATCTCTAAGGAAAAAATAATTGCTACGAACTCGAGATCATGAGTCAGATAGTTTTTCTTATAAGGTCTGAGCTGTCTAAAGTCATATACTATGACCTTGTCCAGCTGCATCAACACACAACCTAAACAAACTCTAGAAGCATCACAATAAACTAAAAAACCATCTGAACCCTCTGATAGAGTTAAAATTGAGGTAGAAGTGAGTCGATTCTTCAACTCCTAAAAACTCTTCTCGCATGAATTAGACTACTAAAATTTGAATTTTTTCTGAGTCAGTTTGGACATAGGTGATACAACCTAATTGACCATCATATCCTTTGATGACATCATGCTAGGCCAACTCATGAAGAACCCAATTATGGTCACATTATAGAGAAGAGAACATGCATGAATAGACCATTTTGGACATTTCATGAGGCAAAGTTATGTGTGGAAAGTGTCTTAGCTTGCGAAAGTTGTGAAGCTTGAAGGACCACGGTCTTGGAGTGTAGGACTTAGTAAAAGGTGACCTTTTCTCACTAAGCGTAGTTTGAGGTATTTCACATGCTAAAAATACACTCTATGCCACCTATCCTCATTAAGGGCATTTTGGACACTTTATGTTGTAATAGATTATAAATAGACCCTTTAGTCTTATTTTTACTTAGTTGTTTATTGATGTAAGTTCTTGAAACAATTTGAAACAGCAAAGTCCTGTCCCTACTTGAGGGAAACCTAAACTTGACTTCACAAGTGAAGGCTCCCCTTGTGTTGTGTATTGGCTAGAAACGTGAGTTCTTAAGTGAATCGAGTTCCTCTTGGGTTTAATGTAAGAACTTGGTATTAGTTTACATGTTTGTAGAGGTTTTTGAGTTTAATATACTCTTTAGTTTCTATCTTACATATTTTCTTTATGTTAAGTTATTTATCCATCATCTCTTAAGTTAGTTTTGTTTTCTTATTGCCGTTGTTGTCTAGTATTGTGTGGACTATTTTGTGTGATTGTGGACTATTATGAGCCTTCTTAGATACCGTTTGGTATCATTTGGTATCAGATCAAGGCGGTTGTGTTCCTACATTACCAATCTTGGGCTCTCTTAGTCGAAAAGTAAAAAAAAAAGAGTTGAAGTGTTGTTGCTCTTGGCTGAAGCATCTTTGTTGTTGTCATTGTTGTGTTTGGCCGAGAAAAGTGTCCAGATCTAGGTGGATTTGTCATATTAGTTTATTGTGTTATCTTCTTGATCCACTAGCACTTCTTGAGTCTAAGTCCAAGATTTGATCTTTGACAAGTTGTTGTTAAAGGTTGTGGATGGCTAGAGTTGAAGTTCTTGTTTTTCTTGAAGTGTGTTTATAAAGTGTTGTTTGATCATGCAAAAAAAAAGGAGAAAGACTTTGTGTTTTTCTTGGAAACAATTTCAAGACAACACCATAGTATTAAAAAGATAAGAGTCATTCAAAAAGCAAGTTACCAAAAAGAAGTAAGACACCTTTTCAAGACTTGACAAAAGAGGAAAGAGACAAGACCACCCAAAAAGTTGTCTTGCCCAAAAGAGTGCAAGTTGGTGAAAATAAGGTAGAAGACTTTTGACTATTGAAAAGAGAGTCCAAAGACCTTATAAACCTAGACCATAGCCTAATTTTCTTCCTCAAAGGTGGGAATGAACAACTAAAGTCTTGGAATAAGAAATTCTTCAACTTCAACAACATATCCAATGTCCAATAGTTATTGTCCACGTCATCAACAAGACTCAAATTCTTGGAATTCCTAGTTTCTTTCTTTGTCTCCATTAGTTTCATTTTTTTTACTCCTATACTAGTTGGCAACTAGTAAGTATCTACTAAGTTGTGAACTAGTTTTTGAGTACTTCTTTTGTGTTTGCTTTACTTGTCGTGCTATATTCGTTTATAATTCGTAGTCATTCTTTCTTTAAGTACATACAAAACTTCTTTGAGTCTTTAAAACAAAAATCCATTCCAACCCAAAGAGTAGACTCACTCCCAAGCTCTTACGAGTTGCTAGCCGGTTTAAAATACTTGAAGGACCAAGTGTGAGACGATCAAAGTGTATGAGAGTGTGGTGAGGATTTTGTGAACTAATTGTTTTCTTTTTCTTTTGTTTTGTAAGTTTATTTTGATTTAGGTACAATTGCAATAGAACTTGCGGTGTCAACCTCCCAAACCTTGGGCAATGAAGCCACAAGTGCTATTTTGTCTAAACTTGAAGCCATGACCCGTCAATGGGAAGTGATAAATGAAATATTGGATTATATAGGAGCAAGTGGACTTCCCAGACCCATGTCAAGATAAAGTACGTAGCTCATATAAGCTATATAGTAAAATTAATCTCCCCTAAACTCCTATGAACTTGGAATATCGTGATGTGGCTAGTAGCAGCCAAGTGGGTGTGGTTCGTGGTTTGCCTAAGAAGTTGCATGAGCATTCACGTAGTGATACTTTTGGTATTGATCATGGGTCCCGTAGTGATACTCTTGGTGTTGATCGAGTTGATCGTGGGATTGGGTATGATTCTTTGAGCATGTTGTATGATAAAGGCCTTATTGATATCCTTGCTCAAGGAACCCGAGAAAGGGAAAAATTAGGTGAAGGTGACCTTGAATTGCTTGGGAACCCTAATTGTGATTGTTCTTCTGATAATGTTTTTTTGTGTGATCCCTTTGCTACCTGTGGTGATTTATATCTAGGTAGGGATTACTCTATTGGAGCAACCCTCTTTTTTCTCATGATAATTCTAATGGAGATAAAGAGGGTATGCCTAAGTTTTGGGGTGGACACATAGGGACAAATGGGAATAGCCAAAACCTATGTCCTTGGCTATTTCACCCATTTAACCCCGGTAAACTTTTGGGATGTAGAGATTGTTATACGTCCAAATTGATGCTTGGTCAAAACGACAAGAAAGGTATGAATGAGGGTGTTGGCATCCTTCCCTATAATGGAACATTTTTCTTCGGGAGTCATAATCCACTTGAGGAACCAACATTATGCAAAGGAAAAATCTCCAACCAAGATGAAGGGTCTTTAAAGAAGGGGAGCATGAACATCTCCAAGAGAGTTCACCATTGTGTGTTTACATTCTTGACCAAGGTTTTTTCACTTGTAGGTCAAGAACAGAGTCTTATCTTGAAACTACTTTGGATAAACTCTATTTGTATGATAATTTTTTTCTATATGTGTGTAGGGATGATGATTTCCATAGCTAGCTCCTTTGTGCCTTTTTCCATAGAGTGCTAATGATTAACACGAAGGATCCTTGGCTATACTTCAAGTGTGTTCCACCTTGATATGAATATGTTATTTGTTTTAGTAACCCTAACCCTAAATCCATGAGAATGTTGCATTTGTTTGTCTTCTCTTTAATTTTGTAAGGTATGGATTCGAGGTCGAATCCTTTTCAAGAAGGGGAAGATGATACGAGCCAAATGACCATCATATCCTTTGATGACATCATACGAGGCCAACTCATGAAGAACCCAATTATGGTCATATTGTGGAGAAGAGAGCATGCATAGGGAGACCATTTTGGAGATTCCATGAGACAAAGTCATGTGTGCAGGCTGGCTTGGCTTGCAAAAGTTGTGAAGCTTGAAGGATCATGGTATTGGAGTGTAGGACTTAGTGAAAGGTGCCCTTTTCTCATTAAGGGTTTTTTGAGGGATTTCACATGCTAAAATACACTCCATGTCCACCTCACCCTTATTAAGGGCATTTCAGACACTTTATGTTGTAATAGATTATAAATAGGACCTTTAGTCTTATTTTTACTTAGTTCTTTATTGATGTAAGTTCTTGAAACAATTTGAAACACCAAAGTCCTTTCCCTACTTAAGGAAAATCGAAACTTGACTTCACAAGTGAAGGTTTCCCTTGTGTTGTGTATTGGCTAGAAAAGTGAGTTCTTGAGTGAACCGAGTTCCTCTTGGGTTCAACGTAAGAACTTGGTGTTAGTTTACATGTTTGTAGGGGATTTTGAGTTCCATATACTCTTTAGTTTCTATCTTACATGTTTTCTTTATGTCAAGTTA
>NC_061111.1:25505801-25530252 GCF_002878395.1 Capsicum annuum
TAACTTGACATAAAGAAAACATGTAAGATAGAAACTAAAGAGTATATTAAACTCAAAAGCCCCTACAAACATGTAAAATAACACCAAATTCTTACATTGAACCCAAGAGGAACTCGGTTCACTCTAGAACTCATGTTTTTAGCCAATACACAACACAAGGGGAACTTTTACTTGTGAAGTCAAGTTTCGGTTTGCCTAAAGTTGGGAGAGGACTTTGGTGTTTCAAATTGTTTTGAAAACTTACATCAATAAACAACTAAGTAAAAATAAAACTAAAGTGCCTATTATAATCTATTACAACATAAAGTATCTAAAATGCCCTTAATGAGGGTGGGTGGCAATGGAGTGTATTTTTAGCATATGAAATTCCTCAAACACCCCTTAGTGAGAAAAAGTCACCTTTCACTAAGTCTTACACTCCATGACCGTGGTCCTTCAAGATTCAAAACCTCCACAAGCCAAGCCACCTTCCACACACGACTTTGCCTCATGGAATGTCTAAAATAGTCTCCCTATGCATGCCCTCTTCTCCATAATGTGACCATAATTGGGTTTTTCATGATTTGGCCTTGCATGATGTCATCGAAAGCTATGATGGCTATTTGGCTCATATTAATAGGAGAAGCCGAATTACTTACTACTTTGGTCTTTTATGGATCAACTCAAATTCCATCATAAAAAATGATGTGACCAAGAAAAGCTACTAATTTTAATTAGAATTCACACTTTTTGAACTTAGAGAATAACTGGTGATTCTTAAGGGTCTACAAAACAATTGTCAAATGGTCTGCTTGTTCACCTTTACTATGGGAATTAATGAGGATGTCATCTATGAAGACTATAATTAATATGTCCAGGTACTGCTTGAACACTCTGTTCATCAAATTCATAAAAGCTGCAAGAGTATTAGTTAGTCCAAAAGACATAACTACAAATTTGAAGTGACCATACCGAGTTCTGAAGGCTGTCTTTGGAATGTTACATTCTCTGAGTCTAAGCTGATAATAGCCAAATTTGAGGTCTATCTTAGAGAAATAGTTTGCAACTTAAAGTTGGTCGAACAAGTTATTTATCCTGGGAAGAAGATATTTGTTCTTGATTGTGACTTTGTTCAACTAACGGTAGTCGATGCATATTCTGAGTGAATCATCTTTCTTGCGCACGAAGAGAACTGGTCACCCCATGAGGAACACTAGGCCTGATGGAAACCTTATCTAAAAGATCTTTCAACTTTTCTTTTAATTTTTTAAGCTCGGCTAGAGCCATTCTGTAAGGTGGAATTGAAATAGGCTGGGTATCTAGAAAGAGATCTATTTTAAAGTCAATTTTGCTTTCGGGAGGTACTCTGGGCAGATCTTCAAAAAATACATCTAGAAACTTATTTACGACTGGAACTAATTCAAGACTCAGGGTTTTAGAACTTGAGTCCTTGACTCAGACAAGATGATAAATGCAACCCTTAGAGATCATCTTCCTTGCCTTAAGGTAAGAGACGAATTGATCTATTGGCACTGAGGTACTACCCCTTTATTCTATAACTGGCTTGTTAGGAAACTGGAACTGGACTATTCTATTTTTACAATCAACTAAGGCATAGCAAGAGTGAATCTGATTCATCCGAGAATGACATCAAAATCAGTCATCTCTAACTTTATAAAATGAACTGAGGTAACTTTTTGGGTATAATGGAACTACCAAATGGAATGGAAACTGAGAAGGGTTCTGCTAATATTTCAAGACTGATGCTAAAGTCTGCTGCTATAGAGGGAGTCATAAAAGAAAGTAAAGTTTTAGTGTCTAATAATGCATAATCGTGAAGGTGAAAACTTGGAGCGTACCAGTAACTACATAAGGAGAACCTTCTTGATCCCGTCGAGTCTAAAGGGCATAGAGTCGATCTGATGTTGTCCACTTGTGGAACTAGAGGTGGCGCCCTACTGAGTCAGGTGACCTGCTGGAGCTGAAGAAAAATTAGACTAACCCAGTTGACGTATATCTTTACCCTTTGGCCAATAACTGGGCAATCCCTAACACCGTGACCTGGCTAGCCATTCCCAAACATGTATCGCTGTCGGTCATATACTCACCTTTGTAGTTCTTACCACACCTCTTAAAGACTAGGTTAGTGTGGCCACTATTCACACTACTCTGAGACTTGAGCCTAGCGCTCTATCATGATTATTCTATCTGAAGTTAGGTACTGGAGCACCGTAAGAGGATGCGGTTGGAGATAAAGATTTCTGGCAGATCTGATAATGATTACCACCTTTTGACCTCTGCAAAGAAAAGTTAAAACTATCAGTTCTATCCCTCTTATTCTCTTATTTATTTTCTTTGAGCTTTTCCTTCTCAATTTTCTAAGCTTGAACCATTATTATAGAGAGGTCTATCTCTTTAATCAACATAGTTATTCTACACTCCTTAACAATATCTTTAGATACTCCAGATAAAAACTTATTCATTCGGGCCCTAGAATCAGCCACCATAGTTGGAGCATACCTTACTAACTGAGTGAATTTAAGAGAATACTCCTTTACACTCATGTTACCCTACTTCATATTAATGAAATCCTTCACTTTAGCCTACCCCAACTTGAGTGGGAAGAACCTGTCTAAGAAATTAGTAACAAACTCATCCTACTCTATAGGCCTTGTATCGACACCTCTATCCTTCTTCCACTGCTTATCCTAAGTATGAGCTACTCTTTGGAACTGGTAAGCAACTAAGTCAACATTCTCACTAGGAGTTACACCTATGATATATGTCACCTTCTGTACACAATCTAAAAACTCTTATGGATTTTTCTTAGACTTGGATCCAGAGAACATTGGAGGATTCATCCGAGTAAATTCCCAAATTATGGTTACTGTCGTATTAACTATTGGGTAGGCTGGAGCAACAACCTTTAGATTATTCTGAGTAGCCATGAATTGGGCTAAAATTATTAAAGTGGCCCTAAATTCGGTGTGAGAGACCTGCTCATTTAGAGGGTCCTCGAGAACAGGTGGTGTGTAACACCCCGAGTCTGTTCCCCAGATGCTACACGCTGCTTACAAACCCGAAGGACCATAAAATGACCCATGACTGATATCTGTTGTGAGCACTGAAGCATGATAATGAAATAAATACAGAAAATAGGCTGAAATGGGATAAGGTTCAAAATTTATGATTACTGCTAAACTATATCAACTAAAATAACAATCTGTAAAACTGAACACCGTCTGTAAACTAGTCTAAAAAGACTCTAATTAAAACTGTCTAAAAGTGGAGTTAATGGGACGATCCCCCAACTAACTCCATCTACTGAAATACTGAGTCTACTAAAATAATATAATAAAAAATATCCTTAAATGATGAGGACTCACTGCTAATCTAAATCTAAATCTATCTATGCGCAGTTAGAAAACCTAAGCGTTCGAACCTATAATACGAGACATCATGGCACAAATAAAGAGTATGCATCAGTACATGGAATGTACTGGTATGCTAGATGAGGTAAGACTGAATGCAAGGGTTCATATACATGAACAAATACTGAATGTATGATATAAAGTAACTAAACATGAGAGTACAAAGATAACTGATACTGCTGTAAATACAGAGTATTCACTAATGTGCACATAATTAAATACTGTGACTAAGCTTGTCTGAAGCTAAGTCTTGAATTCTGATACTGTGTAACTGATATCTAAAGTTACTGATAACTAATTTACTAATACTGATTGATTGTATCTGACAATCCTAATTTTGTAGAACTGAACTGAGTTCCATTCTGAAGACTGAAACTGAGACTGTGAGAGGCAATCATCTAACCGACATGCGCTAAATAAGATAACTAAGTTGGGGTCCAACCTGTGAACCCAGTTGGAAGGGTGTTAGTACCATGTCACGGGTAAAGACACTGAAGAGTTACCCTCATCTAGCAGGTACTGTAATGAGAATGGTGGAACCCTTATCTGGCAGGTTAAAATACCTCATCAACCCTCAACTGGCAGGTTTGATGTCTCAACCTATGCTGTCTACGTAGTTCTGGAATACAAGGATTGCTTCTAGAGATCACACCCGTAACTGGCAGGTGAGCCCCCATCCTTGGGTTCACTCGATGCTGAATCCTACTCCCAACTGAAATATACTAAACTGATTATACTGAATTGGACTGGATTGATACTGAGTTTACTGAGTTTTCTTGAGTTTGGTAACTGACTAAGTTCGACTGAGTTCTATAACTAACTAAGAGTACTACTGATCGTGACATGACTGAGATTCTATAACTGACGCTGGATCTAGGCACACAGCTGAATTGTCGGGTATCAAATACCCCCAGGACTCGATAATATAAAAAATAAAGCATAATACACTCTTGAAAATCATAACAATGTATACTAATCCATAGTTCACTCATAGAGATATTTAATCAAATACTGATAATGCATCTACTTATACATGAATGGGGAATACATGTTATCATGTTATAGTGGCATTATTTCATTCACATAGGCATTTTGTCATACACATCATGTCGCTTAGGTCATACAATTATCACAACATATAGTTATCATGGCTACATCAATCAACTTACAGATTGAAGGGTTTATTATGAAGATCATGCAATTCAACACATACAATGATTAATTTCATAAAAGCATGTAATTTAATCATTTACTAAAACCCAACAATAACATGTACATGAATTCAATTCAATTCAAGCATGGAAGTTCAAAATTCAACAATCTTGTATTTTGAAAATGGATTCATGGACTCTATGGGTGAAGGAACCCATAGATGAACACCTAACATACCTTGGATTATTATTTCTTAAAAATGCTTGAAGAAATTCTTGAGTTTTGACCTTGATTCTTGAAGCTAAGGTTTGTTTCCTTGAGAGAGAATGCTTGGATTTAGGGTAAAATTAAGTGAATAATGACTTTAAAATATTTTTAGAGATTAAATCTCATACCTGGACATATTAAACTCATGGGAAAGGACCAATTTAACCCTGGATGACATTTTTAATTTTTGTCAAAATTTTCCAAAATAGGTACCTGGCACGACGTGGCGCTATCGCATCGTGTCTCTATAAATTTCCTACTGGGAAAGTGGCTGCTGGCGCGATGCGGTGGTATTGCGTTGCCACCTTGTATGCAACCTGGAAGTTCACCACGACGCGGTGGGATCGCGTTGGTACACTAGAGATAAATATGAAAATAAGTTATGGCGCGATGCATCGGTATCGCGGTACCTCACTGAAAATTGATAATTTCCATTTTGACATACTCCAAGACGCGCTACTGGCCTGAATGACGGTGTTTAACGACTGAAACTTAAAATAGCCATGACTTCTTACCCGGTTGTTGGATTTAGATGAATTTTATATCGTTGGAAAGCTAACTAAATTTCCTATGCATTGACAGGATTCTAAACCAAAAAATACTGAGTATTTTAAAATTTTTATATTGGATAACTCATGGACTAAGAGTTAAGTTAAGATTGATAAATATGGAGTATTACAATATCTCCCCCTTGGGAAAATTTATCCTCGAATGAGAATGATTAAAATGAAACACTGATAGACTGAGTTTACACAATGAACATCCATATCTGATGTATGAATACATGATTGAACTACTGACAAACTAAGCTTTTACACTGAACATGCATATCTATTGCATGGAACATAGGACTGAAGCTACTGATTAGCTGGGTTTTCATACTGAACATACATATCTGAAGCATGAGTACATGTCTGAACTGATTCATAAATGCATGACTGAATATGCAATGGTAATGGATACCAAGTTATAATTATAGCCGAACATGGAACTGAGTATAGCTAAGGAAGACTTTTACCTTAAGATGGATTTGAGGTTGCAGAGAAGAGGTGAGGATACTTGATCTACATATCTGTTTCTATTTCCCAATTATCTCCCTCAACGGACTGATTTCACCAAGAAACTTTGACCAAGAAAACCTTTTTGTTCCTCAGTTTGTGAACCTAACGATCGAGGATCTGGATTAGAACCTCTTCGAAAGAGAGATCATTCTGAATGTCTATGCCCTCTAAGGGAACTATGACTGTTGGGTCACCAATGCATTTTTTTTGCAAGGAGACATGGAATACTGGGTGTACTGAAGCTAGATTTGAAGGCAAATCGAGCTCGTAAGCTACCTTTTTGAAATGACTGAGAATTCTATAAGGATAGATGTATTGGGGATGAGCTTTCCCTTATTGTCGAACCTCTTCACTCCCTTCGTGTGGGAGATTTTTAAGAATACTTAATCATCGATCTCAACTCGAGATCCTTTACGGAACACGCATGAATGGGAACTTGAGAACATAACTGATCCTAATACGTGATACATAAACTAAATAGCATGAACTAAACTGACCCCTGAATACTTGGTTTACGGTTGAGATTGGGACTTGAGGGTTTGAAAACAACATGGAAGGTTTAGGACATGGAGGCTCGAGGGTTATAGTGCATCTCCCCCTTGGGACATTATGTCCCCTGAAAAATGTTTACTTGGCTAGGATTCTGAAGAAAACTGAGATGATGCACGGGGCACCTATGAACTGATTCATGACTGAATATCTAAGATCTAAAACTGAGGCATGATACATGAACTGGGATGAACTAGCAACTATCTAGATGCTCTATCTTGGAATGGGCATATTCGTGAGACTTCGGATTGAGCTATTAGGAGGAAAGATGGGAAATCATACAAACTTGTCCGCCTGACTACTAAATCGAATTCCTGGCTTTATGGACTATCTCATGCTGAAAATTTATACTCAACTGGAGTATTTCATGACACTCTTTCTATAAAGTTCTACTGACTTTAGGTAGTAAGAAAATCTTGGCATGGTCTGAATAAGACATCTGAATAAGAGATTACAACATGTCTCTGATTTTGTAATATGGAGAAAGCTTTATGAAATATGATCTAAGACATAGTTGCTAAGCCTTATGGACTAAAACTACTAGCTTGCCATCCTAGCCATATTTCTCAACTATTCCCTCAACTGTAATTTCTACTTCAACACCGCATTTCACTTGGGCCTATTTAAAATATTCGGATAGGCACTGAGCACGAATGTGTAAACATACTAACTTATTTGATTAACTGGATAACTGATAGCTGAATAATGGTCATGTAAGATTGAACTGTATTTAACCTGAATAACTGGACTGAAACTATAGAGTACTATGCATCTAAGGTAAGGACTACCTAAGGAATATGTAAAGCCCCAATTTTCTATAACCAGAACACCACACGGTGCTTATGATCCCAAAGGACCATAAGCTAACCGGCTACTGATATCTGTACCTGAGCACTGCATAATATAATATAACAAATGCGAAAAACTGGCAGAAACTTTCCATAAGGTTCAAAAAATTTAAAATATCAAAACTAAAATCATAATACTGATACATCTGTCTAAAAAAACCTCTAAACTATTTGAATTGTGGATTTGATGGGACATGTCCCCAAATAACTCTATCTGCTAAAAATAAACCGAGTCTAATGCAATAATAAGATAAGGATCATCCTTGAATGACGAGGACTCACTTCTACATCTACCGCTGCTGACTGAATTTGGACTACTAAGAATGCTCTGGATCTTGCACCTCGGAACCTATGGTATAAGACACCATAGCATAAGAAAGTATGCGTCAGTACTTTGAATGTACTGGTATGCTAGATAAGGTAAGGCTGAATGCAAGGGCTTATGCATGAATAATACTAACTGAATAATAAGAATATGCTGAATGAGGATACATGTATCATTGCATAAATCATAGCTAAAATCATGGCAACACTGAATACTAACTTTTGAACACTTGAACTTCTGACAACTGAGATTATTATTACTTACATCTGAATTTACAAGCACTGGGAGACTGAATATCTGAGTCTTACTAATTATTGTGTTCTGAACTTGCTACTATCAACTAACTAAATCTGAGATCAAACCCTTCTAATAGATAATCTATGAATCTACTAATAATGATAAGGAATGATTGTATCTAAGATCATACCTATCTAACAGAAGATCTTGAAATCTTTTAATAATAGAAATACTGGGCTGAGTTTGAGATCAGTCCTATCTATTGGGTGATCTCTGGATCTTCTGATACTGATAAGGATAATAATAATAATAATTAATTGAGTTTGAGATCAAGCCTATCTTGTGGGTGATCTCTGAATCTATAGAACTATCTAAGTTCCATACTGAGCTATGTGATCGTATCTAACGATCCTAAATCTAAAAAACTATTTGAGATCTTAACTGAGACTGAATCCAAAGCCAAAACTGTAACTGTGGGAGTTCTCACTTGACCGACATACCTCGAATATGAGTTGGTAGGGTCTAACCTGTGACCCCAGCTAGAAGGGTGTCAATACCATGCCACGAGTAAAGACCTCTGCTATGGTCAAGCCTCTCTTACGGGTGACCCTGAACAGGAAGTCAAGACTAAGGCAGTATGATATTCAAGCCTTAATCTAATAGGTTAATCTTGGTCCTGCACTGGCTACACAGTTATGGAGTTTAGGGATTGCTGTTAACAACTCTACCTATCTAACGGGAAGCCATCATCCCTGCACTCGATCGGTGCTAGTTACTACTCCCAACTGAAGGACTCTGAATTGATTCCTAACTGAACTTAGACTGAGCTGAATCTGCTATTGATTATATAAGTAACTGAGTTAAGCTAAGTTCACTTGATTCCAAAGACTGATTATATACTACTGAATTCTACTTTCTGTTTGACTACCACTGAGTTTTGTAACTTACTAAGCTTTACTAAAATTAGGAATGATTACTGAATACTACTGTGGTCTGAACTGGATACTGAGCTTGATTAGAATAAATACTGAGATTACTGAGTTTTCTTAACTTCTGCCACTAACTGCGATATACTGATCATAGCATGATTGAGATTATCTTGAGACTGACTCGGCTCTAGATAAGTAACTAAGTTTTCGAGTATAAATACCCCCAGGACTTGATAACATAAATAAATAAGACATGACACCTCTTGCGTAATAACATAACAATAGACTATCATTCGCAATATAACCAATGAAGTATCATTTCAAGCACTTGGAGAATCTTAAACATGTAATTGCATAGGGATGCATGTTGTTGTCTCATAACTCATTCAATAAGGAATAACATGAATAGGAATGCATGTATCAAATCATAATTCCCTCGTCTAGGCATTACAACAAACACTTGACATGTGTTGACTTACACAAAATTGTGGATTTCTTGTCTACATGCTATAATGACTCTATTTTCTTCACATAAGCAATTTATCAAACATGTGGAAGGCATACTTTGATCATACAATAGTTAATACACATAACATGATTACATAATTCAACATGCTTCTTGAAGGGACTTTATCATGAACATCACATAACCAATACATACTAAGGTCCATACTTGCATCTTTATAATCACAACATGAATTAAAACTTAATATTAACATGGGCTTGAACTTCAAACCACATAAATCATGAAAAACTCATAAACATAAAATCTTGATTTAAAAAGGGATTCTTGGACTTCTTAGGTGGAAGGAACCCAAGAATCAACATCCAACATACCTTGCTATATGATTCTTGAAAAATTAACGGTGGAATTTCCTTGATTTTAAACCTTCAATAGAAACCCTTATTCTTGTTCTTGAGGAAAATTGAGAGAAAACCTTATATTTTGGGTGAAAATATGATGAATCTCGTGTTAAAGAAGCTTATATAGGGGTGGGATTTGACCAAATTTCCTTTGGAAACATGGAAATGAAATGTTGAAAAATTAGGCATAAGGGCTATGGAAAAACGGTGCCATTCTTAGAGCCTTTTGTAGGCTGGGCGGCGCCTTGCTACTGAGGGAGGGAGACAAGGCTCTAAGCTGGGCGGCGCCCCTCTGTAGCCTTTATCTACTATTTTGCCAACCCAAACATGATCTTAGGCTCGTCTAAAAATTCTAAAACTCACCCGGGATTAATCTTGACTTTCCCCATCACAAAACATCAAAAGAATCAAGAAATGGAGTTCAGGAAGGTCACAAAATAATTTATCAAATTTTTAAAGGCTTATGCGATGGAAAAGTTTCAACACTTCGCCAAATTTTCTAAGTGTTAAGCGTTTCTTGGCACGCTTTAGAAGCTCTATTGACTCAGAAATTTTATAGGGTGTTACATTATCTCCCCCTTAGGTACATTCATCCTCGGATGTGGCTGACTAAGCTAAGATTTTTGATCGATCAAACTGGCTTAAGGGACGAGAACATCTGAAACAAATCCATATGACGGAAACACTGATGTACTAAACTTTATACTGAGTATGTATAGTTGATGCACAGGATTTCCAGTTGAAACTATCGATAAGCTAAATTCTCATAATGAACATGTATATCTGATGCATGGGTTCGTGACTGAGTTGTTCTCATGAATGCATGACTGAATACACTGAAAAACTGAACTTTTCTACTTAACATGCATATCTAATGCATGGATATCTGATTGAATTAACTCCTGGAAGAATGACTAACTATTCAATGATAACTGATGCAAAGCTTGTAATAAGAGTCTGAGCATAAAACTAAATGGGTTTAAGGACTTGAAAACTTTAAGGAGTTATAGGATATCTCCCCCTTGGGACACTAAGTCCCTCTAGGAATGCTTACTTCACTGATGTACTGGGGTGATGCACAAGGCATCAACGAACTGGATTATAACTGAACCTCGAGAGTCTGAAACTAATGCATGATGCATAAACTGAGTTATGCTTACAACTACTAGTATACTCTATCTTAGAATATTTACATTCTTGAGATTCCTTATAACATGCTTAGATAAAAAGGTGAGAAAACAAACTATATAAATCTGACTACCTGACTGCTAAACTGACTTGCTGGCTTTGCTATCTACTTTATACTGAAACATAAGCTCAAATGGGAGTAAAGGATATAACAAAGCATATTGTAAAGATGAAGGACTCATAACGTACCCAAATCTATATCAACGAAACTTTCCTGCTCATGGTGGGTTTGAAGCGCATAGAGTCTATTCTAACGCTGACCACTATTAGTACCGAAAGTGGTACCCTGTCGATGTAATTCTCTATCTCTCTGAGCTATCACCCTATATTCTTGTAATTTGTGGCCTGGCTTACTACATCCAAAACATACCTGACCATTAGCTCTGTACATATCTAAGCGATTCTTACCATACTCTCTACAAAGCGGATAAGTACACGCACTTCTCACACTACCCAGCATTTTAGAGTCTAGCACTCCATCATTACTAAAATCCCTAAACTTTGGTGTGGGTACACATGCAGCTGGAACTGAAAACTTCTGACTATGCTGAGAACGGTTATCACCCTGTGACCTTGCCTGAGAGAAATTATGACTACCTATTCTAAATCTCTTATTATATCTCTCTCTCTTTAGATTTATCTACCTTTATTTACTGAGCATGCATCATTAACCTAGTAAGATCTAAGTCTCTATTGAGCATAGCGGTTATACACTCCTTTAACACCAACCTAGATACACCAGTTACAAACTTACTCATACTCACTCTAGGGTCAGCTATCAAGTCAGGAGCATACTTTGCTAACTGGTTAAACTTAATACAATACTCCTTTACTATCATGGAGCATTGCCTTAGGTTCATAAAATCTTCAACCTTAGCTTCCCTTATCTCTAGGGGGAAAACTTACCTAGGAAGGCATCCTGAAATACCTTCCAAGTCATGGGAGCTGTATCCTTCCCTCTACTCTTCTTCCATGTTATAACCCAGTCATGAGAGACATCCTTCAACCTAGAGGATGCTAATTCTACACTCTTCTCCTCATACACATGCATAATATAGGTGATCTTGTTCACCTCCTCAAGATAAAACTGTAGGTCCTCTCTTGCTACTGGCCCAAAGAATTCTGGGGGGTTCATTCTCATGAAATCTCTAATTCTGGCTGTGGATAAACCCTCATCTTCCTAAGGTGAGGCTGCATCCTGATGGTTACCCTAAACATTAGTCGTCACATCTTGGGCTAGCACTTGAAAAGCTACCCAGAACTCTGCATGTGACACATTCTTATTCAGAGGATCTATGGGCTGAGGTGGCTGGTTATCATCCCTACGGGCATTAGCTTTATGAGGAGGCATACTCTGTAAATATAAGAAAGAAATTGATTAGACTGAGGATTAACTTTAGTTCATGCTCACTCGCACGACATGAATACTGAAAGAAGGGAAACTATTCCTAAAAACATCTTATAGCCTCCTGTACATAAATGTGGCGTGCAACACACCCATGCACAAGACTCTACTAGATACGACTTTTTAGACTCCTAGGACACTATTAAACCTTACGCTCTGATACCAAGTTTGTAATGCCTCAATTTTCTATAATCGAAATGCCACACAGTGCTCATGATCCCATAGGATCACAAGATAACCCTCGACTGATATCTATAACTGAGCAATGCATAATATAATATAAAAAACTATGGAAAACTGGTAGAAACTTGCCATAAGGTTCAAAAAATCTAAAATATTGAAAACTAAGATCATAATACTGATAGATCTATTCGAAAAACCTCTAAACTGTCTGAACTATGAAGTTGATGGGACATGTGCCCAACTAACTCTATCTACTGAAAATAAACCGAGTCTAATGCAATAATAATATAAGGATCATCCTCGAATAATGAGGACTCATTGCTACATCTATGATTGCTGACTGAATCTACCGCTGAGTTTCGTAAATTATTGAGCTTTACTGAAATCTAGACTGATTACTGAATACTACTGAGGTCTGAAATGGATACTAAGCTTTATTAGAATGGATACTGAGATTACTGAGTTTTCTAAACTTCTGCTACTAACTAAGATATACTGATCATTGCACAACTGAGATTATCTTGAGACTGACTCGGCTCTAGACAAGCAGCTAAGTTTTTGGGTATAAATACCACCAGGACTCGATAACATAAATAAATAAGGCATGACAACTCTTGCGTAATAACTTAACAATAGACTATCATTCACAATATAACCAATGAAGCATCATTTCAAGCACTTGGAGAATCTTAAACATGTAGTTGTATAGCGATGCATGTTATTGTCTCATAACTTATTCAATAAGGAATTAACATGAATAGAAATGCATGTATCATATCATAATTCACTCGTCTAGTCATTACAATAAACACTTGACATGTATTGACTTGCACAAAATTGGGGATTTCTTGTCTACATGCTATAATGACTCTATTTTCTTTACATAAAAAATTTATCAAACATGTGGAAGGCATACTTTGATCATACAACATTCAATACACATAATTAACATGATTACATAATTCAACATGCTTCTTGAAGGGACTTTATCATGAACATCTCATAACCAACATATACTAAGGTCCATACTTGCATATTTATGATCACAACATGAATTAAAAATTAATATTAACATGGGCTTGAACTTCAAACCACATAAATCATGAAAAACTCATAAACATAAGATCTTGAATTTAAAAAGGGATTCTTGGACTTCTTGGGTGGAAGAAACCCAAGAATCAACATCGAACATACCTTGCTATATGATTCTTGAAAAATTAACGGTGGAATTTCCTTGATTTTAAACCTTCAATAGAAACCCTTATTCTCATTCTTGAGGAAAATTGAGAGAAAACCTTATATTTTGGGTGAAAATATGATGAATCTCGTGTTAAAGAAGCTTATATAGGGGTGGGATTTGATCAAATTGCCCTTGGAAATACGAAAGTGAAATGCTGAAAAACTAGGCACAAGGGCTATGGAAAAGCGGCGCCTTTCCCAGAGCCTGGGAGCCAAGGCTCTAAGCTGGGCGTCGCCTCTCTGTAGCCTTAAGCCTTTCTTGGCATTCTTTAGAAGCTCTATTGACTCGGAAATTTATGGGGTGTTATAGAATATGAGGTAACTGAGCATGAATTCATGAAAACAGTATTATCTAGGAATGCAAGACTAATTGCATAACATGATTTTGGAGTATTGAGATACAAATAACTAAATAACTGATAATTGTATGCGTTGGTCAAGAAAAACCTAAAAATGAATGCTGAACTGAGCATACTGTAAAGCATGAGTACATGAGTCATAAGCCGCATGACCTGAGTTGGGAGTTCCTATTTTCCTGGAACATGATTTAAAACACAGAGTGAATTGGAACTCTTTTTACTAGGAACTATAAGCATACATGATATTCGTTGATGTGTATAAATATGGGCTTAGATCATAAAACTGACATGTACTACATGAGTAGATATCTATATCGTGATAGTTGATGTGCAAAACTTTGCATTGAGGTAAGGAAGGGTTGGGCATCAGCCTCTCTCACTATTTTTCTACATATATCGGCATTACTACTAAAATCTGAAAGCCCCACTTGGTTACCAGGTGCAACTATCTCCCCCTTAGCTTAAAGCCATTATTCTAAGACTGTGAGACACTTAATAAACTCTAAATCAAATAAAAACCACTTTACTCTAGAATCTGAGATATGATAATAGTCGTAAACACTAAACTCATTCTGAAGGACTACTCTTGATGATGTAAGATCCACTGCTAGTACTTCCTTCTGATAGATGATTCTTAGCTTTCTATTACCCTAAAAATCATCATATATCAACCTCAACACTGACTAACTTAGAATTCTCAACATCTCTTTCTACTAGTTCAATCTACAAATTTAAACTTAGATCAACTAAAACTAAGGTACTACCCCTTCATTCAATGCTTGGTCCGTCAGGAAATTGAAATAGAATGACTATTACTGAAATTAGCTGAGGGGATTTTCTGAAATACTATAATCGAGCAAATTCTGTATACTCGTCTGGCTGAAATAGATTTATCTACTGAGTAAGAACTAAGAAAGGTCATGTTAAGATTTTCTAGTCTGACTTAAAGTTGACTGCCATGCAAGGAGTTGCAAAATAAAGAGAAGCTCCAGGATCTAATAAGGCATGAATATATAAATGAAAGATCTGTAATGTACCAGTGACCACATCAGGAGAATTTTCCTAATTTTGTCTGGACTGAAGTGCATAAAGCCTATTTGGGTGTTGCCACTGGTGGCACTAGAAGCGGTACCCTATTGATTCAAGTGACCTGACTGAGATGAAGAACGATTATGCTAACCCTGAGAACCTAACTTCGAACAATCTCTGACTCTGTGCCCTGGCTTGCCATACCTGAAACAAACATCACTGCCAGCTCTGCAGACACCCTTGTGGTTTTTGCCATATGTCTGACAAAAAGGATTTGTTCGAGAACTGCTGACACTACCCTGAGACTTAGATCCTAGCTCCCTATCGTTGTTAATATTTCTAAACTTAGGTAATGGAGTACTGGATGAGGACGAAGCTAGAACCGAAGACTTTGGACGAAACTAGAAATATTTACTGCCCTCTAACTTAGGCTAATTAAAATTGAAGCTACCTATTCCAGCTCTCTTGTTCTACCTCTCTATCTCTCTATTCTTATCCTCTTCTATCTGTTGAGCATAGACCATGATCTTGGATATGTCCATCTTTTTAATCAACATCGTAGTTCTGCACTTTTTAACCATACTATCTGACACCCCAGATATGAACCTGCTTATTATGGATGTATTGTCTACTACTACATGGGGAGCATACCTGGCTAACTAAGTAAACTTAAGGGAATACTTTTTCACACTCATTCTTCGTTGCCTGATATTGATAAACTCTAACACTTTTTCTTTTCTCAGCTCTAAGGGAAAGAATCTATCTAGAAAAGTAGTAGCAAACTCTTCCCACTCTATGGGCTCTGCATCTGTGCCCCTGTCTACCTTCCACTACTTAAACCATGTATGAGCTACATCTTGTAGCTGATAAGCAGCTAACTCAGCACTCTCACTAGAATTCACTCCCATGATATCTGTGACTTTCTAAACCTGATCGAGGAACTCCAATGAATCCTCTTCTGGCTTAGATCCTGAGAATAGGGGAGAATTTATTCGGGTGAAGTCCCTAATCCTGGCTGCAGTAGTATTTGAAACTAGGTTTCCCTGAACACTATCTGGTCGTTCATTATGAGCTGCTATTAAGTTGTCTAGAGTAGAGAATGCAGCTCTTAATTCTGCATGGGAGACATGCTCGTCCAAGGGATCTGCTTGAATGGGCTGAGGTGCTGATTGATTTTCGATTCTCCTTTCGTTAGTCCTTGTAGGAGGCATATTCTGTAATCGGAAGGAAGAAAAGAATTAGACTGAGAATTTAGCTTGAGCTCATGCTCGCTTGCACGACATAAATACTAAATGAAGGAAAACTTTTCCTAAAATATCTCATTTTCACCTGTCCATTTGTGTGGCACTCTACAAACCCATGCACAAGACTCTACTTGATTCAATTTTTAGACTTCCTAGGACTCTGTTGAACCTTAAGCTCAAATACTATGTTTGTAAGGCCCCGAGTTTGTACCCCAAATGCTACACGGTTTTACGACCCCGAAGGACCACAACCTAACCCATGACTGATATCTGCTGTGAGCACTAAAACATGATACTGTAATAAGTATAGAAAATAGGTTGAAATCCCATAAGGTTCAAAATCTATGAATACTGCTAAAGTGTATCAACTGAAATAACAATTTGTAAAACTAAACATTATTTGAAAACTAGTCTAAAAAGCCTCTAACTGAAACTGTCTGAAAATAGAGTTGATGGGTCAATCCCCCAACTAACTACATCTATTGAAATACTGAGTCTACTGAAATAATGAAATAAAAGAATATCCTCGAATGATGAGGACTCACTGCTAATCTACTACTGCTAGCTAAATCTGAATTTATCTAAGCGTGTTGGGAACCTAAGCATTCGAACCTATGATATGAGACATCATAACGCAAATAAAGAGTATACATTAGTACATAGAATGTAATGGTATGCTAGATGAGGTAAGGCTGAATGCAAGGGTTCATATGCATGAACAATAACTGACTGTATGATATAAAGTAACTAAACATAAGAGTACATAGATAACTGATACTACTATAAATACTGAGTATGCACTGTGTACATATAATTAAATACTGTGACTAAGCTTGTTTGAAGCTAAGTCCTAAATTCTAATACTGAGTAACTGATATCTGAAGTTATTGATAACTAGTTTAATGATACTGGTTGACTGATCTGACAGTCGTAATTCTTTAGAACTAAACCGAGTTCTATTCTAAAGAATGAAACTGAGACTGTGGGAGGTAATCATCTAATTGACACGTCCCAAATAAGATAACTGAGTAAACTAAACTGGACTGATATTGAGTTTACTGAGTTTTCCTGAGTTTGGTAACTGATTGAGTTCTACTGAGTTTGATAACTAACTGAGAGTACTACTGATTGTAAAATGGTTGAGATTCTGTAACTAACACTGCTCTAGGCACACAGCTAAATTATCGGGTATTAAATATCCCCAGGACTCGATAGCATAAAAAATAAAGCATAATATACTCTTGAAAATCATAACAATGTATACTTGTCCATAGTTCGCTCATAGAGACATTTAATCAAACACTTGAAATGCATCTACTTATACATGAATGGGGAATACATGCTATCATGTTATCATGACACTATTTCATTCACATAGACATTTTATCAAACACATGGGGAGCATGCTTAGGTTATACAATGATCAAACATATAGTTATCATGGCTACATCAATAAACTTGAAAATTGAAGAGTTTATCATGAAAATCATATAATTCAACAAATACAATGATTAATTTTATAAAAGCATGTAATTTAATCATGGACTAAAACCCAATAATAAGAAGAACATAAATTCAATTCAATTCAAGCATAGAAGTTCATAATTCAACAATCTTGTATTTCAGAAATTGCCAACTGGGAAAGTGTCTGGTGGCGCGATGCGGTGGTATCACGTTGCCACCTTGGATGCGACCTGGAAGTTTACCGTGATGCGGTGGGATCGTGTTGGTATACTGGAAATTGACAAATGTGAAAATAAATTGTGGCGCGATGCGCTAGTATTGCGGCTCCTCACTGGAAACTAACAATTTCTATTTTGATATACTTCGCGACATGCTACTGACCTGAATGACGGTGTTTAACGATTGAAACTTAAAATTGCCATAACTTCTTACCCGGTTATTGGATTTAGGAAAATTTTATATTGTTGGAAAGCTAACTAAATTTCCTATGCATTGACAGGCTCTAAACTAAAAAATACTGAGTATTTTAAAACTATTATATTGGATAACTCATGGATTGAGAGTTAAGTTAAGCTTGAGAAATATGGGGTATTAAATTGTGGCGTGGGCTGGTCCCTATTTGTCCTTCCGTTAGCGCTTCTTAGAGGAATTTTTTGTACAAAGTAGAGAATGAATTAGAAGAAGAAGTTTAACAGAGCTTGCATTCCATCACACGGCATGAATACTGAAAGAAGGAAGACTTTCCTAAAATGTTTTGTAGCCTCTCTCCCATAAGTATGGCGCGCTTCATACCCAAGATCAAGGCTCTACTTAACACAACTTTTAGATATACTTGGACATTTTAAGCCTTGTGATCTGATAAACTTTGTCAAGACCCAAGACTTCTCCCTGTCATAACATGGTACTTAAGGCCACAAGTGACCCCAAGCCAACCCATGAGCTTGCACAAACTGTAAACACTAAAAAGTATAACAGAATACCATGTGGAAGTTATTTAATAAAATATCTAAATGTAAGAAAACAATATCAAACATACTAAAAATCATTAATGAAAACATAATCTGTCTAACCGTCTGAAAACCTCTAAACATAATGAGTTGTTGGGACAAGTCCCCAACTAACTCTAACTACTAAAATAACATAAAATAAAGTACTAAGAAACATAAAAATTAATATGACTAGTCCTCGACCATTAAGGACTCACCAATATGGTAGCTGAGGGATACAAGAATGGACTATATGTAATATAGGAACTGAGCGCCCATACCTATATTGTGAAATAAATATAGCGCAAAAGAGAGTATATTGTTAGTACTTTAAATATACTAGTATGCAATATAGGAACTACCTAATATACATATAGGTACTGAGCATGAATGCTTGAATCATGTAAAACAAATGCAAGACCAATCATAAACATGTATTGAAATATCTGAAAACTGAATAACTGATATATAGATACTTGGTCATGCAAACCTGAACTGATGTAATCTAATTACTAAACTAAAATAGTGGGAGCTAAAATTTAATTGGATACCCCAATCTGAGCTAATCGAGGTCTAACCTGTAACCCAATTGGAAAGGGTATCGGTACCTTGCCAAGGGTGCTAACACTGGATGTGTGGATCCACTAAACTAATGTCTCGAAGAACTAGGGCATCATCCTCTACTGGCAGGAGACCCCTAAGAGATTGTCAACCCTTTACTGGCAGGATGACCACTCATATCCTACGCTAGCTATGTAGTTCTTGAACTTAGGGACTACTACTAAAGGTCTCACCCTAGACTGGCAGGTGAGGCTTTATCCCTAAATTTTCTCGGTGCTACGTTCTACTACCAACTGAACTGAACTGATACTGCTAAAAGTTTAACATGATTCAAAACTAATAAATACTCAGTTTAACATGATTTGAATGACTTGTAACTTAAAATTTAAAACATGCATGAATATCTAAGTTTAGTGTGCTCATAAACCACCAACACTGAATGATACATTAAATATGATAACATCATCAGAATACTATAAAGAATTTCATAATTGAAGACCCAAAACATAGTGTCTTGTTAAAATAATGGAATTCATGTTTCTGAGTATGGAAAGATGCTAAGCTTTTGAAAATAACATGTACACACAGTTCAATTATAAGGATAAATCATAATTTCAAGAAAATTCATAAGTTTCATGAAACCCTAAACATAAAGGATAAATTAAACTTGAGAGTTTTCGTAAAACTTCGGGACTCAATGGGTGAAAGGGGACTATTGATGAATATCACACATACCTGAATTTAGAATCTTGGAGAAATCTTCTTGAGAATTGGACTTGTTTTATGAGCCCTAGTTGCTTCTTGAGAGAAGAGAAAATCGCCCTCTTTTGGTTTATTTGTGTGTAATTATCATTAATCGTGTAGTTGGGGACTTTAGAGATTTTATACTACCCTTTGGGAAGCCTAAACAACATGGGGTATGCCTTTAAAAAAGAGGGAAAAAATATATAAGCCCTTGAAAAATCATGCAGAAATCTGGGTTCCAGTCGTTGTGACTCACCCTATGACTCATTAGGACTATCTACGAGTCATAGTCTGAGTCGTAAGCTGGAATCTAGGGTCTGAGGTCCCTTTTGATCCAACTATGACTTTCCCCTAACTACTTATTATGACTGACTATGAGTCATTAGGTAGAGCCATAGTCTGAGGCTTGAGTCTTGGGTCATTCATTGGTTAGTATACGAATTTACACTATGACTTATAAGGTTTGACTACAAGTCACATGCTGGACTCGTACCCACCAGGATGGCTTTTGGGATCATACACTGGTTAAGTTACGAGCCCATCTAATGACTCATAAGGTCTGATTATGAGTCGTATGCTGGATTCATAACCAAAGGACTGGGTTCTTGGGGGAACACTGTTATGACTATGAGTCCTACCTTATGACTCATAGTCACTTATTACGAGCCATAAAGTCAAGTTATAGTCACTAGTATCATAACTTGGGGCCTTCACTAGAGTGATTACGACTCATTGGTGATGACTCCTTACATGTGGTAATGACTCATTACCTGAGCCGTTGTCTTAGTAGTGTGTAAGAACCTTAGGGGAAATTTTTTGTATCCCTTTTCCATGACACTGGATTAAGATGAGGCTTGACAAGTTGGAAATCTAACTTAATAGCCTATATTTTGAGGGGACTCAAAGCACTTTCCCATCATGATGGGGTTACAACAAGGATAGATGAGCAATTAAATTTTTTTCCTTGGTAATGGATATTTTGATGTGGTAAATTCAAGGTGAGGTGCCTTATGATTTACTTTTTGCAGATGATGTGGTCTTGATTAATGAGACGCGCAGTGGTGTTAATGCTAAATTGGTGATTTGAGGAGAACCTTTAAGTCTAAAGAGTTTAGGTTGAGTAGGTACAACATAGAATATTTGGAGTGTAAGTTTAGCAAGGTATCTCATTAGCCCGATTGTTGAACCCTGGAGGTTGCACCACACAGTGAGGGACTAGGTCCCTCATAGTCATTCTCAAGAATTAGAAAAGTAAAGTAATTATGAAGTGCTGAAAAATAAGGGCAATGTAGGAAAGAACAACACAGGACTTTTACATAGAAACCCAACTTAGGAAAAACCAAGGCTTTCCCTCACAAGCACCAAAACAGTCCACTATAACCAATCTCGTATAATACCTTATATTTCCTTAGCATAATTTAAGTCCTAATACATGAGTATTCATAAATAAAATTTTCAAAATACTCATTAATTTTCAATTTAGCGCCTTCATTTGCATTGGAAATTCAATTAGCTTTCCAACGATATAAAATTTGCCCAAATCCGATAGCCGGGTAAGAAGTTATGGCGATTTTAACTTTCAGTCATTAAACACCATTATTTTGACCCTTAGAGTGATGCGGAGCCAGTCAAAATAACAATTGTCAATTTCTAGTGTGGTACCGTGATTTTGGCGCATCGTGCCAAGAACCTAGTTCACGTTTGGCAATTTCCAGTAAACCTCCACGATTATGGCGCATCACGGAGGTGGCCAAAATGGAATTCCAATAAAGGACCGCGATCTTACTGCGTCGTGCCATCATCCAGTTTTCTAATTGTCCCTTTTACAGTGGCTTGTCACGATAGTGACGCATCGCGCCAAGGCCAAAAATCGGGATCTTCAATTTCTAGCTTGTATTTTTAAATTCATTTAGGGGTATTTGGGTCTTTTTCCTAAGCCTAAACTCATCCTAAACATGAAATTTAACCCTAATTGTCCTAAATACTCATCATTATTCAATTTCTCTCAAATTAAAGATCCTTTTTCAAGAAAAAGAAACCCTACCTCTCAAATTCAAGGCCAAATCTCAAGAACTCACCATCAATCCTTCCATATTCATTAATTCAGGTATGTTAGATGTTCATCCATGGGTTTCTTTCACCATGGAGTTCAAGAACTCACTTTAATTTCGAAAGTTATCATCTTTTCAAGATTCATGGTATTAAATTGTGACTTTAAACTATGATTCTCCATGAAATTCCATGAATATTGATTTTATACCATGTTTTAATGAAATTATTGTTGCTATTCAATTCTCCATGTTTTAATGTTGTCATTCATTGAATTAAACCATGATTTAGTGCTATTAGGTTGAATTCAGGCTATTTCTATAAGTTTCACGATATTCCTATTATTTGCTTAAACCATAAACTACAAGTGTTTAATAAAATGCCTAAAAGAGTGATTGATTTAATAAAAGCTTTCATGTTTGGTTCTTTAAGTTTTAGTGTCATTTTACTCTTATTGTTTTTGAATACCCGAAAACCATAGATGTTTACTTAGTCTAGTCTTAGTACATTACAAAATAGTCTTCAAAATATACTATGAGCATTATCATAACAATCAGATATCAGTCAGTTAAACTCAGAATAGTCTAGTAGTTTAGCATTTTTCAGTTGGGAGTAGGATTTAGCACCGAGTGAGTGTAGGGATGGAGGCTTCCCTGTTAGATAGGCAAAGTCACCAGTAGCAATATCTAAACTCCAGAACTACGTAGCCAGCATAGAATATGAGCATTCACCCTTTATTTTAGGTTTGACTATCTCGCAGGGGTCACCCATCAGTCCAGGCTTGACATTCTTAGTCCTTCATATTGTAGATCAGTATAGCAGATCGACACAGCTAGTGTTAGTACCCGTGGCATGGTATTAATACCCTTACAACTGGGGTTATAGGTTGGACCCCAATTAGCTCAGATTGGGGCATGTCGGTTATATGATACCTCCCACAATCTTAGTCCAATAATCAGACTAGTAATTCAGTCTTAGTGTTGTTTGACCAAAGCATATAGATGTCAGTTATTTTAGCATTTTAGTTTATAGATTTTACTCAATTCATGTTATGTGCTTGGTCATTGTGATGCCCCAGAAAAATTTTTCGTTAAGATCTCGGATGAAAATATGTTGAATTATGTTCTTTATCATGATTAATAATTTTTCTGTGTGGAATTTCTGGATATGCGATCCATCATCGCGTAGAGCATCGAATAAAATTTCCAACGATATATGGATCATCAAAAATGGACACTCGAGCGATGAGTTATGATCATTCCGATCTAACCATGAATAGTGGTGAATAGTAAATGTGCAGGAAAAAAATATAGAGGCCAGGCGAATTTTAGGGTCAACTTCAAATAATCATAAGTCCTTATACATAATGATCTGGGTGAGATACTATATATCAACAGAAATCTCTGAAAGTCCTCTATCCAATGAAATTGATTTCATCCAATTTGGCCAACGGAGCAAAAAGTTATGGTCAATCTACTTCAGCCTATCAAAATAGTCCACTAAAGAACAGATTTGACATTATTTGATTTTTAAGGGTATTTTGGTCATTCCCACTCCAATCCATCCAGGTAAACCATGGATTTAAGTCCATTAAGAGCATTCAATAGCTCATTTTTCTCCAAAATTTCCTAAGGCTCAAACCCCAACCCTACTACTCCAAATTCCGTCCTTCTATGTCTCTTGATTAAATTGTAGAAATTTAAAATTGATTTGGGATTCAAGTTGATCATGTTAAGGGCTTCGAGAAGCACCCTTTATTTTCGTGAATAAAGTTTCAGAGTCGAAATTTCATATCCATCTTCCATTTTTAGGTATGTGGGGCTTTGAACAAAATTATCCTTTAGATCTTGTGCCCGGTATTTTTGTTGAATTGCATTGACATAAGATTTTATATGTTTTACCATGAATTAGAAATATGGTTTTATATCTTATATTATTGTACATGAGCTATGGGATTATGTCATCTGATATGTGTATGATGTTGCGATGGAATTATGTCCAAAAAGTATTTGATTATGAGAGTATGATGATTTAATTTGTTAAGCCTTGATTTATACAATCATTCCACTATTTACTTATTATAAATTTATAATTGATATTGGAAATTCTATATCCCTACTATGGGTTGATGTCTCAAGTACCTTTAAATGAGAGTTGGATGGCAAATTGACAAATGTTGATATTAAAGTTGCAATGAGTCTAGGTATTTTTTGGATGGTTTTGATGAGTTAAATTGTTGAAAATATTATGTATTGAGTCTTCATATCCTTGTCCAAATGTTGATTCGGTTATTGTTAAACGCATTAATACCTTGTTGATGTTAAGGAAGATTAAAATGTTTTGAGCTAAAATGTGTTA
>NC_061111.1:25530352-25607581 GCF_002878395.1 Capsicum annuum
GATGAGTTAAATTGTTGAAAATATTATGTATTGAGTCTTCATATCCTTGTCCAAATGTTGATTCGGTTATTGTTAAACGCATTAATACCTTGTTGATGTTAAGGAAGATTAAAATGTTTTGAGCTAAAATGTGTTGAGTTAGGAATTCACAAATTGATATGATTTGATAAATGAGAAGGAGATTTGATTTGGTCTTTATGATAGACCCTTGTGATATTGTGGTGGATTTCCTAACGTGTTCTGAGCTTGTCGGGGAATAGTACTTAGCACCGAGAGGAAAATTTGATTTTCCCCAAACCTATGTGTCATCATAAGGCTGTTTGATGATGATATTATTGGCCAAAGAGCCCAATTGTGATTATTACAGTATTAAGGTCGTACTCCCTGGCAAAGAGTATGACTCTCCCTCCAACGGGGGTTTCAAACATTGGTATTTCACATAGATCACGTGGGGTTGTCGGTTATAGGAAACTCCCCTGTCCATAAGAGTCATGTTTATTGAAATACCGAGTCACTCCGAGTTTTGATATGGTAAGTCAAGTTGCCTATGATGATCTATAATGATTTATGAGTTTTTTCTCCTACATTTCCTATCTAAGATGTTATGAGTTATATGATTTAATGTCACTCAAGCCAGGTGTGTCATTATGGTCTATATGTATGTTTTTACGAAATTTATGATATTATTTATATTTTGCATGCGCCCCTACATACTCAGTACGTATCTTATGCTGACCCACATATTTCTCTATGGGATACATTCTTACCATGATATAGGTTTAGTTACTCAGCCGCAGCCACGACAGTGATATCCGAGTGACGTATCTACGTTCCTTCAGTGGTGAGTCCTTATGGTTCGAGGACCAAGTTACTAGCTTTGGTGCTGTTGTTTTGTGATCTCTTTGGTCTTTTGAGTCAGTTGGGGGTTTTTCCTAATGGCTCGTTGCTTTTGCTGTATAGAGGCTATGTCAGACTAGTGTATTGTTGGGTTAGTTTATGTGTAGACATTCCATATATGTACAGTCTAACGATATTCTGTGCCATGTGCGATATGATATGATATGTACTTATATATATATCCTTAGAATAGCGTGTATGTTGTTGTGTTGGAACCCAAGGGTATTTTTTTGGATTAAAGGGTTAGCTTGAGGCTACGTATAGCCTTGGGCACCGTGTGGCATCTCGGGATGATATTTTGGGGCGTTACAAACTTGGTATTAGAGCTTAAGGTTGTGAAAAGTCCTAGGGAGTCTGACAAGCCACGTTACGTAGAGTCTTGATCATCGGTGTGTAGCGAGCCACACCTATGATCAAGAGGCTGTGGGGCATTCTAGGAAAAGTCATTTCTTTCTTTCTACAAGAGTCTATCATGCTTACAACTATTTCCTTCTACTGTTAATTCGTGCGTTCTTATGATAGAAAATGCCTCCACGTCAAGCTAGTGGAAACAACAACCAATCTCAACCCATTGATCCGTTACATGAGATTGTATCCCATGTCAAATTTTAGGCAACTTTTCAGACGCTAGCACAGGCAGTTACCACCAATACTCAGGCCAACGCTCCATCTCCATAGGAAAATAATTCGGCAGCAGCATGAATTTGTGACTTTATACGAATGAATCCGCCAGAGTTTCATGGGTCGAGAGCAGGTGAGGACCCGCAGATGTATGTTGATAAAATGAAGAAAATTACACAGATTATACATGTGATCGAGGAAGAAAGTATGGATTTGGCTTCTTATCGGTTGAAGGATGTTGCCTATGACTGGGTACAGATGTGGAATAAGGGTAGAGAGGAAGATACCGCTCCGATGACTTGGCAATTGTTCCAAGATACTTTCTTGGATAGATTCTTTCCTCTTGAGTTACAAAAAGCTAAGATAGAGGATTTTATAAATTTGAGACAAGGCTCCATGTTGGTTAAGGAGTATTGTCTTAAGTTTAATCAACTATCGAAGTACGCTCCTAATATGATAGCTGACTCGAGGACTAGTATAAGCAAGTTTCTAACTGAGGTGTAGAGTTATGTGGTGAAAAAATGTAGATATGCTATGATCAACAGGTATATTGATCTTCCTAGGTTAATGATTCACGCCCAACAGATTGAGTCAGACAAGATAAAGGAAAGAGAAAGAGTAAGAGGGATTAAGAGAGTCAAATCAGAGAAACAAGGGTCTAGTCAGACTAGATTCTCTGGAGGGAGTCGCTCTCATCTTCAGAGACGTCCATTTATACCTACGCCTTTCTCAGCTAGTGCTCCCGTATATCGAGACAGGTAGGAGCTCAGGAATAGGTCGGTACCTTCCAGGTCTTAGGACAGTGTAAGCAACTAGCCTCATCCTTCTTTGTGTGCTAAGTGTGGTAAAGACTATTTTGGGGAGTGCTAAATAGGGCAGCAAGGCTATTTTGGTTGTGGCAAGTTAGGCCACATACTTAGATACTGCCTGTATACCAGACAGCGGAGTCGTGATGCCTGTCCCCAGAGTCAGGCTACCAGTGCCCCGCCTCCCGCAACCCATCTAGTTCCTTCTCAGGGTGTTTCATCTAGTACTGCTGGCGGTCAACACCAGAATTGTTTCTATGTTATACTACCTTGTCAGGAGCAGGGGGACTCTCTCGATGTTGTCACTGGTATACTCCGTGTTTTCTATTTTGATGCTACGTGTTGATAGACCCCAATTCGAGTTTTTCTTATGTGACACCTCTGGTTGCTGTAAATTTTGAAATGGATCCTGAACTAATTTTTGAACCTATTTTAGTTTCTACTCTGGTAGGAGAGTCTGTCATTGCTAAGAGGGTGTTTAAGAAATGTCCCATTACTATCTTTCATCAAGTTATGTATGCTGATTTAATTTGATTGAGCTAGATCTGGTTGACTTTGATATCATTCTGGGTATGGATTGGCTTCACTCATGCTATGCGTCTATTGATTGTCATGACCGTGTGGTGAAGTTTCAGTTTCCTGATGAACCTATCCTCGAATGGTCCAGGAGTTATGTGATTCCTAAGGGTCGCTTCATATCCTATCTCAAAGCTAGGAAGTTGATTTCCAAGGGTTGCATCCACCATTTGGTTTGGGTTAAAGACACTAAGTCTAAAACCCCGACCATTCAGTCAATTAATGTTGTTAATGAGTTTCTTGATATCTTTCTGGAAGATCTCCCTGGAGTACCTCTTGATAGAGAGATAGAGTTTGGGATTGACCTTCTTCCTGATACTTAACCTATTTCCATTTCTCCGTATTGCATGGCTCCCGAGGAACTTAAAGAGTTGAAGGAGAAATTGAAAGATCTTTTAGACAAAAGCTTTACCAGACCTAGTGTGTCCCCATGGGGTGCACCTATTCTGTTTGTGCATAAGAAAGATGGTTCTTTGCGGATGTGTATTGATTACCGACAGCTTAATAGGGTTACTATCAAGAATAAATATCCGCTTCCTCAAATTTATGATTTATTTGATCAATTGCAAAGTACGAGCTACTTTTTGAAGATAGACCTCAGATCCAGTTATCACCAATTGAAGGTTAGGGAATGTGATATCCCCAAGACAGCCTTCCGAACCCGTTACGGTCATTTTGAATTTCTAGTGATGTCTTTTGGGTTAACTAATGCTCTAGCGGCTTTCATGGATCTTATGAACCGTGTATTCCGGCCATATCTATATTTATTTGTAATAGTGTTCCTTGATGATATTCTTATTTACTCCCAAAGTGAGGGTGATCATGCGGATCATCTCCAAATTGTGTTGGAAACTCTTCGAACTCATCAGTCGTATGCTAAGTTCAGTAAGTGTGAGTTCTGGCTGAACTCTGTAGCCTTCTTGGGTCATGTTGTTTCTTTCGAAGGTATTAGAGTTGATCCTCAAAATATAGAGGCTATAAAGAGTTGGCCTAGACCTATTTCTCCTTCTAATATCTGAAGTTTCTTGGGTCTAGCTGGTTATTATCGTCGTTTTGTTAAAGGGTTTTCATCTATTGCATCTTCTATGATCCGTTTGAACCAAAAGAAAGTGAAGTTCCTGTGGTCCGAATCTTGCGAGAAGAGTTTTTAGGAGTTGAAGACTCGACTCACTTCAGCCCTTGTGTTGACTTTGCCTGATGGTGTTGATGGTTTTGTGGTGTATTGCGATAATTTCAGAGCCGGTTTGGGTTGTGTATTGATGCAAAAGGGCAAGGTTATAGCTTAGTCTTCCAGGAAGCTAAAGCCTCACGAGAAGAATTATCCTACCCATGACCTTGAATTAGCTGTCGTGGTTTTTTCTTTGAAAATCTGGAGAAATTATTTGTATGGTGTCTATGTCGACGTCTTCACGGACCATAAGATCTTGCAGTATATATTCACCTAAATGGAGTTGAATCTTAGGCAGAGACGATGGTTAGAACTATTGAAAGATTATGATATGAGCGTGTTATATCATCCGGGCAAAGCTAATATAGCAGATGCCCTTAGTCAGAAGTCCATGGGTAGCGTAGCACATGTGGAGATTGGTAAGAAAGAGTTGTCCTGTGAGGTACATCGTTTGGCTAGATTGGGGGTTAGGTTGTTTGGTGATGCTGAGGGTAGTATAGGAGTGCAAAGCAGTTCCGAATCCTCTTTAGTTTTGGGAGTGAAGGAGAAGCAAGACATGGATCCTACCTTGGTCAGGTTAAAAGAGTCAGTTAAAGACCAAAAGGTGGAGGTTTTCTCCTAAGGGGGATATAGCGTTTTGAGACTCCGAGAAAGATTATGTGTTCCTGATGTTGATAACTTGAAGCAGAGGATTATGGCGGAAGCGCATGGTATGCGATACTCCATCCATCCTGGTGCTACCAAGATGTACCATGATTTGCAGGAAATCTATTGGTGGAACAGTATGAAGAGGAATATAGCAGAATTTTTGACGAAGTGTTCCACGTGTCAATAGGTTAAAATAGAGCATCAAAGGCCCAGTGACGTGATGCAAGAGTTTAGCATTAATACTTGTAAGTAGGAAGAAGTGAATATGGACTTCATAGTTGGTTTGCCTCCTTCTCGTCGCCATCATGATTCGATTTGGGTTGTCGTAGATCGGCTGACAACCATATACATCGTATACAGCTGAAGATTATGCTAGAATATATATTCAAGAACTCGTCAGACTTCATGGAATCCCTTTGGCTATTATTTCTGACAGAGGTACTCAGTTTACCTCTCAGTTTTGGAAATCTTTCCAGAAGGATCTCAGTACCCAAATTCGTTTAAGTTCTAATTTCCATCCACAAATAGATGGTCAGGCCGAGCGGACCATTCAGCCTTTAGAAGATATGTTAAGGGCTTGTGTGCTTGATTTTAAAGGTAGTTGGGATGAGCACTTAGTATTAATCGAGTTTGCTTACAATAATAGTTTTTATGCTACTATTGGAATGGCCCCATTTGAAGCTTTGTATGGTAGAAGGTGTAGATCACCCATTGGTTGGTTTGAAGTTAGTGAGGCTGCCGCGACTGGACTGGATACGGTGTTCGAGGCCATGGAGAAGGTTAAGTTAGTTTGGGAAAGGTTGAAAACCGCCCAAAGTCGTCAAAAATCATACGCAGATGTAAGGAGAAAAGACCTTGAATTTGATGTTGGTGATTTAGTGTACTTGAAAGTTTCACCCATGAAAGGGCTGAAGAGATTTAGGAAGAAAGGGAAACTAAGTCCCCGTTACATTGGTCCCTATAAGATTGTGGATCGCATTGGTAAGGTAGCGTATAAGGTTGAATTACCCGCGGAGTTATCTAACATCCATTCGGTTTTCCATGTATCTATGCTTAAGAAGTCTATTGGTGATTCTGTTGTGATTGATCCTTCCAAAAGCTCGGGTATTCAAGATAGTCTTTCATATGAAGAGATTCCGGTTGAGTTTTTGACTTTCAAGTTCCTAGGCTAAGAAACAAGGAAGTTCCTTTGGTTAAAGTGCTTTGGCGAAATCAATCCGTGGAGAGTGCTACTTGGAAATCCGAAGCGGATATGCGCGCCAAATATCCCCACCTCTTTCCTACAAATCCTGAGCATGTCAAAGGTATCGTTCTCTTTTGATTTAATCCTTATTGCTATGTTTATCTTGGCTTGTGTGTTTTCCACGATATCCAAAAAAATCTAGAATGGAGTATATGCTTAGGCAAGATGATTTTTCTCTATATACTCATTTTCATAGTATTCTTTACCTACCTATCAATATTCGAGGATGAATGTTTCCAAGGGGGAGATGATGTGATGCCCCCAACAAATTTTCCGTTAAGATCTCGAACGAAAATATGTTGAATTTTGTTCTTTATCGTGATTAATAATTTTTCTGTGTGGAATTTCTGGATATGCGATCCATCATCGCGTAGAGCATCGAATAATATTCTCAACGATATATGGATCATCCAAAACGGACACTCGAGCGATGAATTATGATCATTTCGATCTAACCGTGAATAGTGGTGAATAGTAAATGTGCAGGAAAAAAATACTGACACCAGGCGAATTTTAGGGTCAACTTCAAATGATCATAACTCTTTTTACATAATGATTTGGGTGATCTACTATATATCAACAGAAAGCTCTGAAGGTCCTCTTTCTAATGAAATTGGTTTCATCTAATTTGTCCAGCGGAGAAAAAAGTTATGGTTGATCTACTTTAGCCTATCAAAACAGTCCACCAAAGGACAGATTTGACATTATTTGATTTTTAAGGGTATTTTGGTCATTCCCACTCGAATCCATCCGGGTAAACCATGGATTTAAGTCCATTAAGGGCATTCAATAACTCATTTTTCTCCAAATTTCCTAAGGCTCAAACTCCAACCCTACTACTCCAAATTTCATCCTTCTATGTCTCTTGATTGAACCGTAGAAATTTCAAATTAACTTAGGATTCGAGTTGATCATGTTAAGGGATTTGAGAAGCTCCCTTTATTTTCGTGAATAAAGTTCCGGAGTCGGAAGTTCATATTCATCTTTTTTTTTTAGGTATGTGGGGCTTTGAACAAAATTATCCTTTCGATCTTGTGCGTGGTATTTTTGTTGAATTACATTGACATGAGATTTTACATGTTTTACCATGAATTGAAAATATGGTTTTATATCTTATATTATTGTCCATGAGCTATGGGACTATGTCATTTGATATGTGTATGATGTTGAGATGGAATTATGTCCAAAAAGTATTTGATTATGAGAGTATGATGATTTAATTTGTTAAGCCTTAATTTATACAATCATTCCACTATTTCCTTATTATGAATTTATAATTGATATTGGAAATTCTATATCCCTACTATGGGTTGATTTCTCAAGTACCTTTATTTGAGAATTGGATGAAAAATTTAGAAATGTTGATATTGAAGTTGCAATGAGTCTTGGTATTTTCCGGATGGTTTTGATGAGTTAAATTGCTGAAAATATTATGTAGTGAGTCTTCATATCCTTGTCCAAATGTCGAGGCAGTTATGGTTCAACGCATTGATACCTTGTTGATGTTGAGGAAGATTAAAATGTTTTGAGCTAAAATGTGTTGAGTTAGGAATCCACAAATTGATATGATTTGATAAATGAGAAGGAGATTTGATTTGGTCTTTATGATAGACCCTTGTGATGTTGTGGTGGATTTCCTAGCGCGTTCTGAGCTTGTCGGGGAGTAGTATTTAGCACCGAGAGGGAAATTTGCTATTTCCCCAAACCTATGTACCACCGTAGGGCTGTTTGATTATAATATTATTGGCCAGAGAGCCCGATTGTGATTATTGTAGTTTTAAGGTCATACTCCCTGGAAAAGAGTATGATGCTCCCGCCAATGGGGGTTTCAAACGTTGGTATTCCACGTACCTCACATGGGGTTGTCGGTTATAGGAAACTCCCCTGTCCATAAGAGTCATGTTTATTAAAATACTGAGTCACTCCGAGTTTTGATGTGGTAAGTCAAGTTGCCTATGATTATCTATAATGATTTATGAGGTTTTTCTCCTACATTTTCTATCTAAGATGTTATGAGTTGTATGATTCAATGTCACTCAAGCCAGGTGTGTCATTATGGTCTGTATGTATGTTTTCATGAAATTTATGATATTATTTATATTTTGCATGCGCCTCCACATACTCAGTACGTATCTTGTGCTGACCCACATATTTCTCTATGGGCTATATTCTTACCATGATGTAGGTTCAGGTACTCAGCCGCAGTCGCGACAGTGATATCCGAGTGCCGCATCTACATTCCTTCAGTGGTGAGTCCTCATGGTTCGAGGAGCAAGTTTCAAGTTTGGGTGCAATTGTTTTGTGATCCCTTTGGTCTGTTGAGTCAGTTGGGGGTTTGTCCCAATGGCTCGTTGCTTTTGCTGTATAGAGGCTATGTCAGACTAGTGTATTGTTGGGTTGGTTTGTTTATAGACATTCCATATATGTACAGTCTAACGATATTTCGTGCCATGTGCGATGTGATATGATATGTATATATCCTTAGCATAGCGTATGTGTTGTTGTGTTGGAACCCAAGGGTAGTGTTTTGTCTTAAAAGATTACCTTGAGGCTACGTGTAGCCTTGGGCACCGTATGGCATCTCGGGATGATATTTTGGGGTGTTACAGTCATGCATCCTCAGTATCTACAGATTTTCCCATATCTTCAGTATTTACAAACCTTCATGCATCCACAGTATTTATAGATTTTACATATTTCTAATATCTATAGATTTTATGCTCTCTATTCAGTACTCTATGCTTTACATATATATTCAGATAATTCATTATTCCTATTCATGAAACCATGCATATCAGCCTACCTCATTTAGCATACCAGTATATTCAAAGTACTAATCGCATACCTTTTCTTGTGTTATGATGCATTATATAATAGGTTCTAACGCCCAGTTCACAAACCATGGTTAGACATTTAGACATCTCATCAGTAGTAGTGATGAGTCCTCATATTTTGAGGATGGAGTATTTCTATTTCATGTTTTTAGTCTAGTAGTTAGTTTGAGTTAGTTAGGGCCTGTCCCATCAACTCCCAGTCATTCAGTTTAGAGGCTTTCAGACATTAGAATCAGTTATTCAGTATTTAGACTTCAGTTGACACTACAGTTAGTTATTTATTTTATTTAGATTTAAATGTTTTATCAGACTCAGATAACTATGTTCTTTAGATTCATTATTCAATTTTTTCAAACCTTATGGCATATCAGTTATTCTTCTACATTTATGACTATATTCTTCAGTGCTCACAACGGGTACCAGCTCATGGGTTAGCTTGTGGTGTCTTGGGTCTGTAAGCACCATGTGATAACCAGGGTGTACTCTCGGGGCATTACAAACTTAATATTAGAGCTTAAGGTTTTAAAGTGTCCTAGGAAGTCTGAAAGCTGCATCAAGTAGAGTCTTGTGCATGGGTGTATAGCGCTCCACACTTATGGGCAGGAGGCTATAAGGCATTTAGAAAAAGTTTCTCTTCTTTCAGTATTCATGTCGTGCGAGTAAGTATAAGCTCATGTTAAACTCTCAGTCTAATCTATTTCTTTCTTCCATTTACAGAACATGCCTCCCCAAAAGAATAACAGAAGAGGAGTAGCAAAACAGCCAACAACTCAGCCCATCTAGGCAGATCCTCTGGACGAGTAAGTCTCTCATGCAGAATTCAGAGCTACGTTTACCACTTTAGCAAATTCTATAGCAGCTCAGAATAAATGTCCAACTACTATTCCGGCCAACCCAGTGGAGAATAATGCTGCAACCAAAATTTAGGACTTTACTCGAATGAATCCTTCTTTCTTCATGGGATCCAAGTCTGAAGAGGATCTATTAGAATTATTAGATATGGTTTAAAAGGTAATGTATCTATGGGGGTAACATCTAGTGAAAGTGCTGAGTTGGTTGAATATCAGCTACAGGATGTAGCCCATACATGGTTTAAGAAGTGAAAGGTAGATAGACATGTTGATGCAGGGCCTGTAGAGTGGGAAGAGTTTGCCACAACATTCTTAGATAGATTCTTCCCATTAGAGTTAAGGGAGGCCAAAATGTTAGAATTTATTAACTTAGGGCAAGGAAACATGAGCATAAAGGAGTATTCCCTCAAGTTTACTCAGTTAGCTAGATATGTTCCTCATGTAGTAGCTGACAACAGGTCTAAGATGAGTAAGTTTATGTCTGGCATATCTGATAGTATGGTCAAGAAGTGCAGGACCGCAATACTTATTAGGGAGATGGACTTATCTAGGTTGATGGTCCATGCTCAACAAATTGAGGAGCAGAAGATTAAGGGGATAGAGAAGGAATAAGAAGGCTAGAATGAGTAGTTTTAATTTCAGTCAGCCAAGGTCAGAAGGTGGTAATCGTCCTCAGTTTCTTTAGAGGTCTTCAACCCCAGCACTATCTTTAGATAGTGCCCCGTGCCTAAATTCAGAAATGATAATCTGGATAGGGTAGTATTCTCTAAGTCCAAAGGTAGTGTTAACAGTGCCTGTACAAATCCTCTATGTCAGAAATGTGGCAGACACCATCATGGTGAGTATAGAGCGGGTAGTGATGTGTGCTTCGGGTGTGACAAACCAGGCCATCAGGTTCAAAAGTGTTGGGTAGCTGCTCATAAAGGTAGGGACTTGTGCCAACTGGGCCAGTCGTATCAGTCGTCAGTTCCGTTCGGTCACCCAACTCAGCAGGGTGCCATTTACAGTGCTACCAGTGGTCAGTCTCTTCAGTCCTGCTAAGATCAATAAAATTCTCCTGACGTAGTTACTTGTACATTGTAGGTCTTTCACTTATATGTTTATGCTTTACTAGACCTTGGAGCTTCTCTTTCTTTTGTTACTCCATATATAGCCATCAATTTCGAAGTCAGTCCCGAAACTCTAGCAGAGACCTTTTTAGTGTCTACCCCAGTAGGTGTTTCCATTATAGACAGACAGGTATACAGGAATTGTTCGATCATAATTTCTCAGAAAGTTACCCCAGTTGATCTCGTGGAGTTAGTGATGACAGATTTTGATGTCATTCTCAGTATAGATTGGCTCTACTCATGCTATGCTTAAGTTGATTATAGAAATAGAATAGTTTATTTTTAGTTCACAAATGAACCAGTCCTTGAATGGAGGGGTAGTATCACATCTCTTAGAGGTTAGTTGATTTCATACCTTAGAGTGAGAAATATGATATCGAAGGAGTGTATTTACCATCTTGTTCGATACAAAGACTCAAAATCAGAAACTCCCACTCTTGAGTCAGTTTTAGTAGAAAGGGAATTTCCAAATATGTTCCCTTAAGATCTTCTCTCCCGAAAGGGAAATAGACTTTGGAATAGACTTTGTTCTAGGTACTCAATACATATCTATTCTGCCATATAGAATGGCTCCAGCAGAACTCCAAGAGTTAAAAAAATAGTTAAAGGATCTCCTAGATAAGGGATTCATCAGACCCAACATCTCCCTGTAGGGCACACCTATTCTATTCGTGCGTAAGAAAGATGGTTCTCTTAGAATGTGCATAGACTACCGTCAGTTGAATAACGTCACAGTCATAATAGATATCCACTTCCTAGTATCGATGACTTAATTGACAAACTTTAGGGTGCCATCTACTTTTCAAAAATAGACCTCAAATCAGGCTATTATCAACTCAGAGTCAGGGAATGTGACATTCCAAAAATAGCTTTCTGAACGTAGTATGGCCATTTTGAGTTTCTAGTCATGTCCTTTGGTCTCACGAATTCCCCAGCATCCTTCATAGACTTGATGAACTGAGTGTTCAATCAGTACTTGGAAATGTTCATCATAGTCTTCATTTATAACAACTTTGTTTACTCTTGTAGCGAAAGTGATCATGCAGACCATCTCAGAATAGTGTTACAAACTCGTAGAGCTCACCAGTTCGCTAAATTCATTAAGTATGAATTCTGGATAAGAACAGTAGCTTTCCTTAGCCATATTATTTTTGGTGATGGCATTAGAGTTGATCCTCAAAAGATCGAGGCGGTGAAAAACTGGCCCAAACCCATTTCTTCGTTAAATATCAGGAGTTTCTTGGGCTTGGATAGCTATTACCATTGGTTTTTTGAAGGATTTTCTTCTATTGCATCCTCCATGTCCAGATTGACTCAAAAAAAGTTAAGTTTTAGTGGTCAGAGTCCTAGAAAAGGAGTTTTCAAAAGTTGAAGACTCTACTCACATCAGGCCCAATATTGACTCTACCAGATGGTTCAGATGGGTTTGTTGTGTACTGTGATACATCTAGAGTAGGTTTTGGTTGTGTCCTCATGTAGATAGGTAAGGTTATAGCCTATGCCTCCAGATAACTTAAAAACCATGAGAAGAATTACCCTACTCTATTTATCTAGGGGCCACTAAGATGTACCGTGATTTGTGGGAGATCAATTAGTAGAGTGGGATGAAGAGGGATATTTCAAAGGTTGTAGCTAAATGCTCTACATGTCAGCAAGTTAAGATTGAGCACCAGAAGCTTAATTGGTCCATGCAGTAGCTCAGTATTCCCACATGGAAATGGGAAGAAATAAACATAGACTTTGTGAAAAGTTTTCCTCGTACCCATCATCAATATGATTCTATTTAGGTTATCGTAGATAGGATAACAAAATCAGCCCATTTCTTGCCAGTCCATACCTTTTACTCAGTCGAGGACTATGCCAAACTCTATCTCAGAGAGTTGGTTAGGTTGTATGGCATTCCTTTATCTATCATCTCAGATAGAGGTACCAGTTTACCTCTTACTTCTGGAAAGCATTCCAAAAGGGTCTTGGTACCCAAGTCCACCTCGGTATAGCTTTCCACCCTCAGACAGATGGTCAAGCAAAAATGACCATTCAAACTCTTGAGGATATACTGAGAGTATACATTTTTTATTTCAAGGGTAGTTGGGATAACTACTTATCTTTGATTGAATTAACATATAATAACAGCTATTATTCCAATATTTAGATGGCTCCATTTGAAGCTCTCTAGGGTAGGAAATGTAGATCTTTAATTAATTGGTTTGAAGTTAGTGGGGCCACAGTAGTAGGGACTGATTTAGTATTTGATACCTTAGAGAAGGTTTAGTTGATTAGAGAGAGGCTTAGAATAGTCCAGAGTCAATAGAAATCATATACATATGTAAGGTGAAAGGATCTTGAGTTTGAGGTTGGTGGTTTGGTGTACTTGAAAATCTCTCCCATGAAGGGAGTGAAAAGATTTAGCAAAAAAGGGATACTTAGTCCCTGATATGTAGGTCCGTTCAGAATTATCAGTCATTACAAAAAGGTAGCTTACAAGCTTGAGTTGACTTTTAATCTAGCTTCAGTACACCCGGTGTTCCATGTCTCATTGTTGAAGAAGTGTATTGGTGATCTAGCTATAGTTGTTCCTTTAGAAAGTGTAAATGTTCAGAACAGTCTTTCCTATGAGGAAGTTACAGTAGAAATTCTTGATTGTCAAGTTCACAGACTAAGGAACAAAGAGGTTCTACTAGTCAAAGTTCTTTAATGGAATCAATCCGTTGTGGGAGCCACTTGGGAAGCAAAAGCAGATATGCGAACCAAGTACCCTCATTTTTTCTCTGGGAATTCAGATTTGGTTTAAGGTACTAATCTTCTTAAGATTTCTCTCTATCATGCTCAGTTTTAGTTGCACATCATGTTCATGTTAGTTGTACATTTACAAATCAGTTCAGTCATGCATTCCATGCATCAGATATGCATGTTAACTGTGTGAGCTCAGTCTATCAGTTTTTATCAGGTTAACCAGTCTCATTCGAGAATGAATGATCCCAAGGGGGAGATATTGTAATACCCCATATTTACCTAGCATAATCTAAGTCCCAATACATGAGTATTCATATATAATTTTTTTTAAATACTCATTAATTTTCAGTTTAGAGCCTACCTTTGCATAGAAAATTCAATTATCTTTCCAATGATATAAAATTTGCCCAAATCCGATAACCGGGTAAGAAGTTATGGCGATTTGAAGTTTTAGTTGTTAAACACCATCATTTTGACCCTTAGTGCATTGTGGATCTATTATAAATAACAATTGCAAGTTTCCAGTGTGGTACCGCGATGTTGGCGTATTGCGCCAAGAACCCAGTTCACATTTGGCAATTTCCAGAAGCCTCTGCGATTATGGCGCATCGCGAAGGTGGCCAAAATGGTATTACAGTGAAGGACCGTGATCTTAATGCATCGTGCCATCATCCAGATTCCTAATTGTCCCTTTTTCAGTGGTTTGGCGCAATAGTGGCACGTCGCGCCAAGGCAAAAAATTGGAAACTTCAGTTTCTAGTTTGTATTTTTCAATTCGTTTAGGGGTATTTGGGTTTTTTTTCTAAGACCTAAACTCATCCTAAACATGAAATTTAACCCCTAATTGACCTAAATACTCATCATTATTCTATTTCTCTCAAGTTAAAGATCCTCTTTTCAAAAACAAAAAACCCTAGCTCTCAAATTCAAGGTAAAATCTTAAGAACTCACCATCAATCCTTCCAAATTCATTAACTGAGGTATGTTAGATGTTTATCCATGGGTTCCTTTCACCCGTGGAGTCCAAGTACCCACTTTAATTTCAAAATTTATCATCTTCTCAAGATTTAAGAAATTAAATTGTGATTTTAAACTATGAGTCTCCATGGACTTCCATGAAAATTGATTTTATACCATGTTTTATTGAAATTATTGTTGTTATTCAGTTCTCCATGTTTTAATGTTGTCATTCATTGAATTAAACTATGATTTAGTGCTATTAGGTTGAATTCAGGCTATTTCTATAAGTTCCATGACATTCCTATGATTTGATAAAACCATAAACGACAAGTATTTGATAAAATGCCTACAAAAGTGATTGATTTAATAAAAGCCTTCATATTTTGTCCTCCAAGTTTTAGTGTCATTTTACTATTATTGTTTTAGAGTACTGGGGGTATTGAATACCCTAAAACCATAGTTGTTTACTTAGTCTAGTCTCACTACATTATTGACTAGTCTTCAAAGCATACTATGAGCTTTATCAGAATAGTCAAATATCTGTCAGTTAAACTCAGAACAGTCTAGTATTTCAGTATTTTTTAGTTGGAAGTAGGATTTAGCACCGAGCGAGTATAGGGATGGCGGATTTCCCATTAGATAGGCAGAGTCTCTAATAGCAGTCCCTAAACTCCAGAACTACATTACCAGCGTAGGATATGAGAAGTCACATGTTAGTTTAGGCTTGACTATCTCGCAGGGGTCACCCGTCAGTCCAGGCTTGACACCCTTAGTCTTTCATACATATATCAGTATAGTGGATCCATATAGCTAGCGTTAGTACCCGTGGCACGGTATTAACACCCTTCCAACTAGAGTTATAGGTTGGACCCCAATTAGCTCAGATTGGGGCATGTCGGTTAGATGATACCTCCACAGTCTTAAGTCCAGTAATCAGACTAGTAATTCAATCTTAGTGTTGTTTGACCATAGCTTACAGATGTCAGTTATTTTAGTATTTTAGTTTTCAGATTTTACTCAGTTCATGTTATGTGCTTGGTCATGCATCCTCAGTATCTACAGATTTTCATATATCTTCAGTATTTACAAACCTTTATGCATACACAATATTTACAAATTTCACATATTTCCAGTATTTATAAATTTCATACTTTCTATTCAGTACTCCATGCTTTACATGTATATTCAGATAATTTATTATTCCTATTCATGAAACTATGTATATCAGTCTACCTCATTTAGCATACCAGTACATTCAAAGTACTGATCGTATACCTTTTCTTTCACTATGATGTATTACATCATAGGTTCTGATTCTAAGTTCCCGAACTGTGCTTATACATTCAGACATCTCAACAGTAGCAGTGGTGAGTCATCATATTTTGAGTATGGAGTATTTTTATTTTATTTTTTCAGTCTAGTAGTTAGTTGGAGTTAGTTCGGGCCTATCCAATTAACTCTTAGTCATTCAGTTTAGAGGCTTTCAGATATTACAGACAGTTATTCAGTATGCAAACTTTAGTTGACACTACAATTAGTTATTTAGTTTATTCAGATTCCAGTTTTTTATCAGACTCAAATACCTATGTTCTTTAGATTCATAATTCAGTTCTTTTAAAACCTTACGGAATATTAGTTATTCTTCCACATTTATGATTATATTATTTAGTGGTCACAGCAGGTACCTGCTCATGGTTTAGCTTATGGTCCCTCAAGACTGTAAGCACCGTGTGATGCCCAGGGTGTACTTTCGGGGCATTACACATCTTAATTACAGACTCCACTGTGAACCTACCTCTAGGTTCCTCCTACTTGAAATACCTCTATTGCATGAACACCTTGGCACCTATGCCAATTTTCCTCCAAACACTGGTTAACTCTAACCAGCTACAAACTAAGGTAACTCTACCTAATCATCTCTTACAAAAGAAAACACTACTCTAATAAGTTGAGTAGTTTGATTACAAATCATTACTCACTCAAGAACTATTACATTTTAAGCACACATGAAGCAAATAACTTGAGTAGTATTTAAATAGGGTTTTGCTTCCTCTCTTCTCTCTATTTAGAATTTGAAATACTAATTATAGAAAAGGATTCTCTTTCCTTTTATAGTTGGGTGATGATTAGGGATAGAATATCATGGGACCATCTATCCTAGTGAGTACAAAATAACATTAAATAGCACCTGCAAGTTTGTTATATAAGATGACAAAACTATGCAAAAGGTGCATGTGCCAGTTGTACCGTACCTTACACATCCAAGGACATGGTCCCTTGTTGTTAAGCTACTCATCATTAAAACTTCATATAGTACCGATGTGGTTGTTATACTTGATACCCATTCTGTTAATAAGAGAGATAGTTTCAAGTATCAAGGGTCTATGATTTAGGAAAATGGAGATATTGACGAGATGTCGCTCATCAGAATGGGGTAGGGTATGTATTAAATAGAGGATCACCTCTAAAATCTTGTGTGTTAAAAAAGGTACCTCTTGAGCTTAATGGAAAGTTCTACAGAGTGGCAGTTAAACCAACTTTATTGTATGGGGCAGAGTGTTGGCCAGTTAAGAAGAACCACATCCAGAAGATGAAAGTGGTAGAGATGAGAATGCTTCAGTGGATTTGTGGGTATACTAGGAAAGATAGGATTAGAAATAAGGTTATTCAAGATAAGGTATAAGTGGCCTTGGTGGAAGACAAGATGAGGGAAGTGAGGTTAAGATAGTTTGGTCATATGATTAGGAAGGGAACAAATGCCCCAATGCAGAGGTATGAGAGGTTGGCTAGGGATGGATTCAAGTGAGGTAGAGGTAGACTAAAGAAAAATTGAATAGAGGTGATTAGATATGGCATGCAGTAGCTCTAGTTCACCAAGGACATGTACCTAGATAGGAAGTTAGGGAGGAGGCAAATTAGGGAAGTAGGTTAGTATGAGTTTTTGATGTTGTATCCTTTGTTGCATTACTTGGTGTATATTGTATGTGGTATTATTGGATGTGTTTATTTATATTGTATCTTGTCCTTTTACTATTCCTTGTGTAGATTGTTTTATTTTGAGCTAGGGGTCTATCGAAAAAAACCTCTCTATCTTACATCTGAGGTAGTGGCATAGACAGCGTACACTTAACCCTCCCCCTAGACTCCACTTGGTGGAAATATGCAGGGTATGTTTTTATTGTTATTTAAATTTTTAATTTTTAGATTTAAAAAAGTTAATTCCAAATCTTACCAAAATAAATTCAAATGAGATCAAGTTAAGTTCAGTTTTATATTAATCATATTGATAATAGTTTATATTTTAATCAATCACCATTAAAGACTAAGTATCACCCTAATGGTGAGAGTTTGAATCTTACTTATAGCGAAAAATGCTAACTTTTTTGTTTTGTTTCTATTATTATCTATTAATGTGTTAGCAAAACTAAAAATATGACCGAATAATAAGAAGAAGAAACTCGAACATCTTAATTCTCTTTTGTAAACAATAATGAATATTCAGGACAGGAGACAAAAGTTAGATAAATTGATCAAAATCATACCTCTCTTTTCACCTCAACTTTTACTTCATCCTCATAATCTTTCAATTAATTAACTTAAAGTATATAAATGGACGTTCAGATCAATATTTTCAAAGTTTGAGTTCTATAACTGGGTAATCAATAATTAAAAGTAGGTATCAAATACCACACTTTAACTTTGGCTCAGTAATTCTTTAATCGACAAATTAAATTTTAGTTTTGATGTTGTATTTATTAATACCATATTAAAGTTAAACCAACATTTAGACATGAACTCTTACCTATCTATAACAAACCAATTTTTTCCCTTTGAAAATTTTAAGTTTTGAGCTCACTTCCCATGGTACAACCTTGGTAACGAGTCGTGACTCCCTATGAGTCATATGGATTCAATGGTAGCCTGACCATTAAGTTGGCCAATGCTAATATTTTGATCATGACTCACACCTAATGAGTCATAAGTCTAAGTCGTAGTCAGCCCACTGGAAGTGCCTATGGTTTTTGTTGATGTAACAACTGGATACATTGGGTTATAAGGTGACGTCATGAGTCATAGGGTGTGACTCAAGATCAAATCAGTGTTGGTGCCCAGGAGTATGCCTAGGCTAAAACTGAGGATCACGAGTCATAATGTGACATTACGAGTAGTATGGTATGACTCGTAGGAGAAACTGTAAGGGTGCCCTGATTCATTGCCCAGACTATGAGTCCAGGCAATGATTTGACCTAGACGTTATGATTCGCTATGTGACCCGTAACAATTGGGAAAATTTTCCTATGTTTTAAATAGATGCATTTTAGTTATTTCCCTATATTTCCAATAAAATCCTTCGACCTAAAATACCCTAAGGGACCCCATAACTCCTAATTACTCAATTATAAACTACTCTTGAACTCTCTCAAATTCCTAAGTCAAGAACAAAGCTAAGGTTTCTAAAGGTCGGTCATTTAAGGCTCAAATATTGATTTCTTCTCCATTATTTTCCATATTTTAGGAATGTATCTTTTTCCCTAAATTTGTATTTTATTAATGGAATGCAATGGTTTGATAGTCATGTGGTTTTAATGTTTTATTTTGGAATTTGAGTTGAGGGTTTTGGAAGATTGTTGTTCAAATGGTTTTCCCATAATTTATATGCAATTGTTTATGCTTAATTAGTGGTTTTTGAAGTAATTGGGTGCATGGACATGGTATGTGTAATGTGGGTCGTGACTTTCCCCCAAATTGATAAATTTTGGTCTGGAAATTATGTTAACCTCAACCCTTTTGCATAATTGGTTTTGAATAATGGTAATCATATGGTTTGGTTTACTCTCCTAACTATTGCATTTCATAAGATGAAAATATAATGTACATGATTTTAAAAGTCCTTTATGGCCATGATTTGGATATTTAACATTGGAGCTTGTGGGATCATGGATTTCCCCAAGTTGGTGGATATTTAGACCTCGGGGGTTGTGGTTCTCCCGAGTTAATAGATAATTGGAATGACATAATTCTATAAGCTTGCAAGCATTATTGATAATGCCTAATGGTAATAATTATTACTTGGTTTAATGGAATAGTATTGTGAAAATGGTTTTTAATTAGGCTTAATGAGGGTTCTGTGGCTCACCGTGAAAGATGAAGGTTTCGAGGGGACCGACACTAGAAACCACATTTATTGGCATGGGTGTATTGGTGACTTTGTGCAAGTTCACATTTTATTTTGGGATGGTTGGAACCTCAGTCGCTCTGGCCCTTTTACGGATTTCCTTAATTTGTATGGCTAAAATGCACTAGGACCCTTTAATTAGGGAGAATCTAAACCCATAAAGCCCGTGGGTGCCCTTTTTAGATGGTTAGAGCTACAAAATCTAGGCTAATGTTTTAACTCTCATGCTAAATCTTGTACCCTATCCCAACATAATATATATATATATATATGTATATATATATATATGCATTTGATTGTGTGCATATGGTATTGAATGATTTTGGTTCAATTAATCATGGTATTATTTTATCCCTTCTCTGAGTTACATGCTAGAGCTCATATCGTTAATCATACTCAGTCATTGTATCCCCATGCGATGCAGGATTTAGAGACACTTTTTCTTTTCATGTGTAGTGATAGGTTATTTCTAGATTAATAGTGAGTCATCTTTGAATTGGTGAGCTTTCATTCTCCGTAAGACCCTTATTTTATGGTTAAGTTTTACTTATGTCATAGACTATCTCTTGGATTTCTTTTGGCTATAGTCGAGGGCATGTCCCCATAAAGGTTGTTCGTTGGATGTTAGAGGCTCTGTAAATTACTGTGGATTAGGATGGTTATTGGAATCTCATTTTTCTTTTGAGATATTTTCTTACCTTATCCTTATGTTTATTTAGACTACTTACGCTATATTATATAATGTGTTTAGATTGAATAGGCTAAGTGGGTAGTCTTTGTTCGTTGGCAAACTTAAGATACCTGTCATGACTAGGCCCTATTTTGGGTCATGACAAGCTTGATATCAGAGCCTAGGTTGATGGTCATTGGGTGTATAAAAATTCATGTCGAGTAGAGTACATTTAGAAAGGAGAGACTATAAGACATTTAGGAATGTTTTCCTTTTTTGTGTTCTATTTTTGGGCTATATAGTCTAGGGCATTGAAATCTACTCTAATTTTAATTTATTCGTATTTCAAATCATTCCCCCTCAAAGATATGATGCTCGTGGAAACTTCTCTATCCCACATGATGAAAATATAAAAGGAACTCATCCTACTTTAGGAGTACAGACCCCGTCTAGAGTCTAAGATCCTGATTGTACTGGCTCTCATGAAGTTCCATCGGTTCCTACCAGTCCTTCCAAGGCTTCTCGAGAAGATGCTACTCATGCCCCGACACCACAGGTTGATGTGTATCATACCTTGTTCCTTTAGTTTATTCATTCTTACTCAGTTGGTGGCATCTCAATCTAGCCAATTAGAGAATGTTAGTTATGTTGCTCTTTCTTCTGAGATTACTGGAGTTGGCTAGTTTATATGAATGAGTCCTATGACCTTTATAAGATCTAGGGTTGAGGAGGATCCTCAAGGGTTTATTGATAAGATGAAAATAATTTTAGAATGATTCATGCCACTAACTCAGAAGGTATAGAATTTGCTGTATATCAGTTGAAGGATATGACATATCAGTGGTATGAGTAGTGGGAGCAGTTGAGAGGGGATAATGCTGAGCCGATTGAGTAGGGTCAGTTTTTGGGTACTTTTCTTGATTGTTTCTTTTCTTAGGGGTTGAGGGAGGCTAAGGCTAAGGATTTCGTGAATCTAAAGTAAAACAGATGAGTGTGAAGGAGTATGCTTTAAAATTCCACCAGTTGTTTCGTTATGCTCTGGAGATTATATTTTGCATGAGGGCCAGGATAAGGAAGTTTGCTTTTGGGTTGTCTTGGGACTTGGTTTTGGAGTGTAAGGATGCTATGTTGAACAATAACATGGATATTTCTAGGTTGATGGAGTAAATGCAGTAAGTTGAGGATGAGAAGAAGAAACATGCAAAAATGGGAGAGAAGGTCAACAAAATAGTAGTAGAGATGGTAGGCAATGGTCTAAGAATAAGACTTGGGGAAATTCCGATTCTCACTCTACGGCTAGTGCTCCATATCCTAAGTATGGTGATCATCTCTTTCACGCTAATAGTAGGTTTAAGGCATAAGTTTCCTATTCTCAGGCTAGTGGAACTAAGGCAGCCCTATCATACCATCCTTGCAGATTTGTGGTCAGTTGCACCATGGTTATTATGATAAGAGGAGGTACTTGTGCTTCAATGGTGGTCAACCTAGTTATATGCTATGACATGTCCTTATGATAGTGTTCCTACTGGAGCTAATAATGTTTTGGTTGCTACTTCTTTAGCTCCAACACCAAAGAATGCTACTTTTGGTACTAGTACTGGTCGAAATCGACTCTATGCTTTTGCCACCTATCAATAATCTGAGGAATCTTCTGATAATATCACTAGTATGTACAACTTTTCTCTCGTGATGTGTACTATTTACTTGATCCAGGATCTACCCTTTCTCATGTGACCCCGTGTGTGGACATTTATTTTGGTTTCAATTCTAAGTGCATTTCTGATCCCTTATATGTGTTTACCCCAATGGGTTATTCTATTATGGCAAGAAAAGTCTATAGGGGTTGTGAGATATCTGTGTGTGGTAGGGATACCTTGGTGGATTTGTTAGAGTTAGATATTGTAACGCCCCTAATCTGGTACCCAAAATGCTACATGATGCTCATAATCCTGAAGGACCACAAACTAACCCATGACTGATATCTGTAATTGAGCCCTGAATAATAATGGTAATATCATAAATGCAAAAACATGAAATGAAATGCCATAAGGTTTAATACTGACACATAACTAAAAGTATGGTATAACAATACCAAATAACAACTGAAATAACTGTCTGAACATGTTGTTGTCTGAAAGCCTCTAAAATTGAACTGTCTGAATAAAGAGTCGATGGGATAATCCCCCGACTAACCTCATCTGCTAAAATAAACTAAGTACTAAAAGAATGAAATAATCAAATAATGACATCCTCGAATGATGAGGACTCATTGCTGAAACTGGAATGCTACCGATACTCTGAAGCATATGCTTCTAAACCTATGGTATAAAACACCATAGCGCCAATGTGTCAGTATAATTGAAAGGCTGTATTAGATACAATTTAGAGCCCGTCTGGAAAGGCTGAAAAAAAAAATGATTGAAAAAAAGTTCTTTAAAATTACTTTTGAAAGTGTTGAACTTATTTTAAAAATAAGCAGTTAAGTGTTTGGATAAAAGTGCTGAAACTGAAAAAAAGTTATTGATGTGTTTGGTAAATAATTCTTTTAAGCACATTTTTTGGTCAAAATGACTGAAATACCATTATAACTATTAATAATATATAGAGTTGATCATTATTAATTTTTATTGATAAAATAATTCAAAAAATTAATATATATTTTAATATATATATTAAAAAAAATATTTTCATGAATGACTATTAATTTGTGTGCTAAAAAATATTTTTTTAAGAGTTTAAGTGTTGAATGTTTGTGTTTGAAAAAGATAGTTATATATTAAAAGACTACTTGTTTCTTCATGGTTACGTTAAGAATTCGTATCATTAAGGTGCAATTTACGACACTTTCATTTTCTTGTTAAACTGAGCTTGTTGCTTTTAACCTTCGAGGATAATATTAATATATATGTCGAGCTTATCATTAAGTAAAATATATATATTACTAATCATTATAATTACATTAATAGATAAATAGTTTCATAGTTTCGTACTAGTATAATTCAACCTTAAGATCCACAATCCAAAATTTCATTATTGTTATTATGACCAAATTAAGTGCACGCACTGCTGATTTTTTTGAACTGTATGTATTCATGTGAGAAACCTTTTTTTAAAAAAAAAGGAAAAAGTTTGGTTATTAATAGTAGTGAAGGAGAATTAGCGCTACAAGGGTAAAATTGGAATAAGAAATAATTGCAAGGGACACAAAGGTAATTTAAATGGTCAACTTGAATAGATTATAAGTTCCAAGAAAAGCTTCTATTTGCTACTTCTTGTTTTTTGCTTAAAAAAGTCAAAATCAACTTTTTTTAAACAATTATAAAAAATTGCCAAACACCATTTTAAGCAAAAAATAGCTTATAAGTTGTTTTGACCAACCTATAAGCTAATCCAAACACCCACTTAATGTATAATGGTTTTTTATACATTAGATATTAATGGCCGTGTAAGGTATTAGCTGTAAACAAAGTTAGTAAGTAAAATATTTATGTATACGGTATAATTTAACAGTTTAATAATAGTATGTGATTTTACAATAGTAATATAAATAGATATTAAATGATTGTATAAGGTAGCATATATAATATACATATAGTGTAATGCATGTATAGATAAAACATTCCAATGTTACATTATCTTAATACAATATAATTTTATGTATAAGGTTACACAGTTTGTAGGACATTGTCAATATAACTTGGGTGCATATATATTAACTATATATTATACATATATTCATTTGTATATGTGTCCCTTGATAATTTATAAGGTCACTACAGTCTTATAAATTGTTAATAATAATAAAATTAATCTATCAACGTATTGAAGAAGAAGATAGATAAGCATCCTTAAGACATCATAAATCCAAAATGCAACAAAAAAATTAAAATCAAAACCAACATTAAAAATCTAACAAGTGTTATGAGTCTTTAACATCCATTACTAAAACAAGTTAGTAAATGTGATCATGTAGAAGGTTAAAAACTTGTGCTACTCTAAACTAACTATTGTTATTTCGTCAACTGGTTTAACATAACTTGGCCTTGGTCGCGAAGGATCATCATTGTCACTTATGTATTCTTTAGATGCCTTGATGACTCCGTAATTTTAAAGTAATGTTGCATAGTGTAATCGTTGAGTTTGTCCGTCAAACCCATTTGAAGGTACTATCACCCTTCACTTAAGTTTTTTGCATATCCAGCTACAAAAATATTACAGTCTCTGAAATGAAAAAAATTATCATTTAACAAGCCGTAAAAAAATTCTTAAATATTTACATATAAAAAAAAAAGTAAAAACAAATGCACTTATAGACTAGCACAAGCTTGTTGGGCTATGCTTTGAACACACTGAACGTCAAATGGGTATTGATTGAGAATTTGAGTGCGCTGACCTAATTTATCTTTATACGCATTCAAGTTTGTCCATTTGGTACGTTCTGTCCTTTCAAAGAACCCACAATCATACAAGTAAGTAGGTAACACCACTGCCAACTTGTGTATTTCATTAGATGGGTCCTATTTTTATTCCTAATAATGAGTCGAGACTCGTATGACTCTTTCCTTCAGCACAATAATGGCCAACACCCAATGAAATTCTTCATCGCAATTAACACGAACATACAGCTCATCAATTATATGACAAAGAAATCCCGCAGGAGAGCTCATTAATTGTGTTGGTTATGAATTCCTTATTTCTAGCAACAACACATGATTCTGTGTAGTCTTCCTGCATAGAAGTCTTAATATTTGAAGCATCTGGATAATACCTATGATATGTTTTCTCAATATATGATTTGAAAAAGTAACTTGTTGTTGTATATCTATATTTTTTATCTATCTGTTGCTTCGACTTCTTTATCAAATGGTAGAAGATCATATCTTAATGCTACAAACAAAAACAAAAAAATATAATGAAGTATGATGAAAACAAATAGTCAAAAAAACAACACAGCCTAATACATAACAGTTCAAATACATAACAAAAAAAAATCCCAATACATAATAATTTTATGTATAATTTACTATTATATATTTGACTGTGATATTTGAATTTTAATACAACAGTTAACTTAAATAACAGCCTAATACATAACAATGCACAGCTACACTAAGTACATTTTGTATGAGATTTGTATAAGGAGGTATTACACTTTACTGTCTATGTCTGAGATTTAAAATACTAAGTAATAATAATGTATCAGTTGGTATTATACATTACACAAATGATAGAGGATCACATTGAAAAGCTACAAAGAAAAATAAAAAACACCAAAAATCAGAAACTATTAGGATAAAAACAGACATAAAAACAAATTAGAAAAAAACCCAATACATAACTAATGTATGCAAAAGATACTATCATACATTTGCCTGAAGATAATTGTGCACAGACACACTTCGATCAGTTCACTGAAATAGCAGCCCAATAAATAACAGCGCACAGACAACAGTTTGATTATTTTGTATATGATGATATTGTACATAATACATTATGTTTTAGATATTCACAATTAGTAATAATAATGTATAAGATTGTAATATATATGCCACAATATGGTATATTAGATTTTAGCAGTAAGTAAAATCAATGAAAACTAATGTATGAGATGATATAATACATTATCCATTATGTATCATATTTTAACATTGTGTGTGAAATTTACACAATAAATATAAAATTTATACTTTAACAGCAGTATGTATAAGGTACTTACATTAATGTACACTGTTAATACAAATTTGATTGCGTAAAATTGTTAATACAAACTTGGTTGCATAAAAAAAGTTAGTTTAATGTACCTCGTCATTTTAGCATGTGTTAGTTTACGACATCGTGTAGAACCAATTCTTTGACCATGGATGAGCAACGATGAAATTCAACTCTGGATAATATAGATTGAAATAATTTTTTAGATAGTGATTGTCGTTCTATTTCCTATACTATTAGCATTGTATAAGTGTTACATAAGATTATGTTGACGTACTAACTGTAAAAAAAAAAAATTTAAAATTTCTTACTTGCCAGTATGATAGTTCAATAAACCTTCCACAATCCAATCAATGTATATCGACATTAATTCACTAGAAAACTCTTTAAAAATGGTAAATTCATCGAAGGCATACTTTTAATTCTCTTCGTCATCAGAACTACCATCGCCCTTTGAACTTGATCCAAATTTTATTAGGTACAGTGACCTAAAAATTCTGGGCTTCTTTCACCACCTTTTATCTGGTGCTTCCATGGCATCATGATCACAAACTTATGCATCTAAGAAATCTGGTGAAAGATGACTACCGGGAAGCATTGATTGGTTCTCGGTCATTGCACTTAGAGTACCAACATTCAGAGGCTTTGAAGCTGTTGGAGTTGTCATTTCAAATATAAGTGTATCTACAATATTTTGAACTGAATTTTTTATTGTTCCACTGAAATCATCCTCCATAATTGGTTCTTGTTGTGTTATGTAAAGTTAAATGAATTGCTTAGAAATATCATTATAAAAAATGCATTTGTTAATGTCTATATTATACATAATAAGCAATGTTTCTTATACTCTTCAAAATAATACAAGTAATTTTCTTATACATTAGATATCTATGTATAAGCAGTTCTAATACATTAGTTTTTTCATTATTACAATACTGAATGTAAACGAAATATTAGTAATTAAAACCAACAGCTTGCTATACATAACATATCTATGTATTACCAGTTTCAATGCATATCATATGATTACAGTACAAAAAGAAAGTTAATATGATTCTCAACTAGTCACAAATTTTTCATACATATCAGTTCTATGTATAAGCAGTTACAATATAAAAGTGATTACGTTTACTATAGTAAATCAAATGTATAAGAAACTCTTCAAAATAAAACAAGTAATTTTTCTATACATAAGATATCTATGAATTCCTCTATGTATTGAAAGATAAATCAAATGATTTACATGTTGTTTTGTTTTCAGAAGTATTGTAGCATAAGTTAACTTATATTTTTCACCTTATGTAATGAAAAATACATAAGGTGAAAAATACAAGCAAACTTAATAAAGACTCTAATGATTGTTATGAAATACTATTCTTATTGTGTAGTATTATATCATTCCTCTTACATAAAATTTTAATGTATTAAATGTATGATGTGATGTGTATAACAGTTGTGAAGTACATACCATATAATATATTTAGTTTTGTGTGATTGTAAAGGACAATCAACACCAATATTCACATGATAATAACTTTTGTACGCTTTGAACTTCATTTATTGTTGTATATTCAAGATTTTTGTTGACGCTTCCTTAAAAATTCGTGTCAAGTGGTTGAATTTCAACAGGTTTACCAGTTGGGATATCTCCCAGTGGACACTTTCCCCCATCGTCATCCTGTTTATGAATGAATAAAAAATGTGTAACTATGATAAAATGATATACTTATAATAACAAACACATATTTCAAAAATAATACCAAAAACTCCTCTACGATTGAATTGTTCTTTTTTTTTTTATTCTTCTGCCTACCTTCTTCCTTATCAGCCTCTTTCTCATCCTAAATGAAATCGCATTAACATTATATCAATATTTTTCTAACTGTTAAAAATTTGAATGTGATAAAATTTTGTATCAGTGGTTCTTTATTTTCTTTCTGCTTTAAAGCTTTCACAGCCTCGACTGGTATATTTGATATTACTGTTACCAGGTCTTCAATCTTTTTATCAATCTTAGTACATAAACAAAACAAAAATTTAGTAACAACATTATCTAATTAAGAAAAAAATTGCAATAAGAAATTTGACATACATAAGACTTGATGTACAACTTTTTCTCATCCATATCTGATTTCAACATAGAAGTCCCCTGAGGCATTGTGAAAGATAAAGGAAAAGTCTTGACTTGCACACTCTCCAGAGACGTAACTGTTTATCCTTGTTGACCATGTTCAAATTGAAATGATATCTTATTTGTTTAAACATCTATTTTTAAAAAAAAAAAAGTTCCTGATACATCACCTAATGAATGATCATGTGTAGAAATCTTATCATCTTTCACCTCAAAACTTTTTTCTCAAACATCACCATCTTTCTTCTTTTTGAAACTTGGTCAGCTGATAAATTTGAAGATAATCCGGCCTTAATCAAAATTTCTTGCGGTGGTATGGTGCTAAAATTATCAAAATCTTCAGTTGCAAAAATAGTATGCAATTGATTTCATCAGCTACCTTTTTCAAGTTGCGATCAGTAGATGTGGTAGCAGAAGATATTGAAACTCGATCACAGATCTCAAAATCCTCAGTAAAAGACAAATTCAAGCTCTGAACTTCTTCAAGTGTGGGTTGTAAGTTCTTGTAAACAAACTGTTAAAGTGTAAGCCATAAAAAAGTATTAAAATAAAAAAAAATGAATTGAAAATAAAAATAAAAAATGCTATATATTAACCTTACTAATCATTCCAGCCATAAAAGACTCATATTTAGGCCTCACACTCACTCTACTGACCAATTGAATATCCTTGAAATGATATTTTTCTAAGGATCGTAATTTTTTTTATATTTAGATCAACACTCAAGCATCTAAATATTAAGTACGTGTGGCAATACACCCAAATAGTATAACTTTTTTGCAGTGAACAAATTCTGTCGCCATGAGTTCATCAACTTCTCAAAGAAAATATTTTCCCATGGAATATGTCTGTAACGTTCATCCTCAACCATCTGAAAGTGGGATAAACTAACTGGTGAATCACAATGTTGAGAAAACAAGAATGTATGAACAAAGTATGGTATAGCAATGTTCAGCACATCCTAAGAGTTATCAAAGTTTCTCATCTTTACACGTTGAATCAATGTCTGCTTAGATATTCTAGCTTTAGCATTGGGGAATACTTTGACATCAAAGCTGATGTGGGCGATGAAGTCTACATATATTTATCAATATTATCGGTATATTTAAGATCGATAATTATAACAAACTCACACATAGTAAATTTCAGGATATTACCTTGTAAAAAAATACGAATCTCATTATGTTTGTCCTGTTGAATTTCGAGATTCAGAAGACATTTGGATATTTGGCCTATCCAGTTGCACCGAGGCATGTCGTGGAATAAATCAAAGATTGTATTTCTAAATGACCCAAGAATTTCTTCCCCAAAATAGTTCTTTATATCTTCTTCAAATTCCCGATTATATGAACTACCACTATGCAACGGGTGAGCCGGAACTTTGTCAATAGAATATTTCATCCCCTGAGAAAATAACATATATTTGCAAAGTTATCACAATTATTACAAAAAAAATAGATTACAATGAAAAAAAATAAAATACAAACAGAAAAAGGAAAAACATAACAGCAGACTGCCAAAACAATAAAGAAAATCGAATACGTACATATGTTTGTGTACAACCTTATACATAATATACTTATGTATAATGTAATCATGTTAATGTTAACTTATGTATAATGTTATCCATCAAATGTATGAGGTTAACAGGTTATATAATATAATCTAGTCAAGGTAAGTTATGCTACCATTTTTTTATATACTAGTTTAGAGTGCGTGTAATGCACGTGTATATAATGTCAATAATAATAAATGTATAAAAATAATTATTATGTGTTTGTTATATTATTAAGTACAACACTTTTAAAATATAACGAAAAGATAATATGAATAAAAAAAAATTATTTCCTCTTTGTCAATGAAATATCACAATTTTCAATTTCATTTTGCTAATGTGTTTAATACTTCTTCTGTTTTTAGATATTGTCTTCGTTATCAAAAATGGATGATTTACGATATGCTCTATGTTTCTTTTTAGTTTTCATATATACTGAAAATAGTTGTTTCCAAATACCGATCAAATTAAAAATCAAGAAAGATTTTTTTTTTACAAGTTTACTTAGTATTAATTATTCTAGAATTAATAGATACATAAATAGGCAAAGATTAATGAGGAGTATATGAGTCAAATTACACTCTTAGTTAATGTTTTTTTTTTTTAATAATTGTGCATAATTTTAACTAAGGAGTACTTGTCATTTTAGTAAATTAAGATATCATTAGTTTGTTTCCATCTTTGCCTTTCATCATATATGAAGAGAAATTAATGTGGTGTAAAAAAGATAAGTATTGTATTAAATTAAAATGAATACTCCTTCCACTCCATTTTAGTTGGACACGTTCTATTTTATACGATGATTATGATATTATAAATTGATGTATTTTAGTATTTTAACCTTTACTTATATGAATGCTATTCAATTGGCATAGGAATGGACGTTGGATTTGTAATTTTTCACATTTAATGTATATTATTAATTGTAGAGTTAAAAGAAAAAAAATGTATTAACTTTATCCTAATTTAATAAATGATCAACTAATATGGTCATTTATTTTTAGTAAGATGACCAATTAAAATAGGTAGAAAATAATAAATTATTCATTGATTTTTCTAGCTGAACAAGTATTTTCGGACATCTACTTTGAGGATAGTGAACAAATGTTGGACACAGGAATACTTGTTATTTTTAATATATCAAGAAAAATAATTCTTTTTCATGTTTTACCCTCAACTTTAATTACTTATCCTCCAAATAATATTAAAACAGAAGTTGGTTATAGTTATATAACAAACAATAAGGACTCCCATATTTATTCTGATGCACAAAAATTTGCTATTTTGTTTTGGAGTTACATACAGGTCATTTTCTTTTTAAAAAAAATAAAGAATTCATGTAATATTTGAGTTACAAGTATGAAAACTTGTAACTCAACCTTCCTTCGTCTTTTTAGCTATCTTTTGAGATTCTTCATTTTGAAGAAATTTTTTGCATAGTTATGACTATTTAACCAAAAGTTGATCCTTCGGGTAAAGTTAAAGGGTTATTGTGGCTATGAAACTTTAACAATATGTATAAGACTTAAGACACTATTTCAAAGAAATAAAAGTTGAAAGGTATTATAAGTTCATGACTTCATGTAAATTTTATAAATATCAGCCTTCATATTTCTCTTTTTTTTTAATATATATATATACCATATATCATATATTTTTATGATATAAATATAACATATCAGCCTTCATAATTTGTAAGATATAAATATACCATATATTTTTATGGTATAAATATACCCTATATTTTTATGGAGAAATCCTTGAAAATAGGCAACAAAAATTTTAAAATAGTATATGAAATAATGAAGGAACGGAGGTATCCATAAAAATAGGCAATAAATATAAAAAATATGAGAATTTAATCTATAATTATTTTTATATAAATTAAAATCTGCTATAAAAATAAATATTTTATATGTTATATTTGATAATCAACTAATACGACTATGTATGTGCAATAATTATTTAAAAAATTATTATTTATGTTTTTTTCCCTATTTTAAACCTCTTAAATATTCTTTAAAATTCTTTGTATCTTCTCTCTTTACCTCAAATTCACATATACACGTATTTCAATTCATTTTGGAAAGCGCTATTATGTCAATTGAGTAAACATTTTGAACAATGTAACATAATTATAATTCTTTTGATGTTACTTCTCCGTAATACAAATTGCTATTTTTTTGTACTTGTTTATTTTAAAACAATGAACTTAAATATCATACTCATCAAGGCAACTGAAATACTCGACCCATTCACTTTTGCTTGTTCATTATTTTAAAAAATAATTTTCATTTTTAACACATCAATAAACAATTATGTTTTCAACGTTTTATTCTAATATTAATTATTTATTCTTCAAATCATTTTTTAAAATCTAATAATAAACATCAATAATAGAGATAGTGTATGGTAAAATAGTCATGTCACGCAAAATCTAAATGTGACAAGTAAAAATGAATGGAGAAAGCACTATTAATTGAAAGCTACGTAAAACATCTTCTAAAAAAGAAAAGATTTTTTCTAGAGAAAATAGTAAAGGAAACATGACTAATTACTAATTATTGTAGAACGTAATAATATTTCATATAAATTTTTCAATCCAAGATTGATATTATAGATAAAAATAAAATAACATATTTAGTGTAATTTTATAAAGTAGGATTTTGAAATAGTAGACAGTAAACTTATAGGATATTCATAACATGCATCGAAAGAGAGAAATAAGCTAGACAGTCTATTAATTTAAGAAAAATATTTTTATCTAAAAGAATAGATTGGAGACAAATTTGGTGATAATACTCTTAAGAAACTATATTGACCTTTGATAATTTCATCATCATTCACCACCACATTACTATCCACATACTAAGCTCATCCATATCCTACTTTGTACTCTCTCCCGTGGATACTACTTTCAGCTACATCCAAACATTTCTTGGCATTGTATTTTTCAATTATAATTAGTATTGTGAAGTCCCACTATACTATGCAAATTCTGTGACTATTTTTTTTATTATTGAGAAATTATGAGATTGAAAATTTCTTCCAACACACCTTGCAAGTCATAAGTCAAAAATTCAAACTACATTATAATTTCAGACTTATTTTTATTATTTAAATTTAAAAAGATATTTCAAAGTATTTTTTTAATTTTACCCCAAATGCTATAATCTAACCAAGCGCTTATTTGGTTAAACAGATGGTCTCAATAGCTCATTGTGTTGAAATCCATAGCCTTCTCGATTATCATTAATGGTCATCCTTCTGTTTGAACTGAAAGTTATCCCTATTTTTAAAGCTGCCATACAATACACAGTTCTTTCTTAGAATTCTCAACTGTATTTGTTAGCAAATCTTTTACAATTTATTGTTAGAATTATTTATTTTATGCGGACTTAACATTAACTTTTTATTGCATTAAAGTAAAACGAATTGATGTTATTAGTTGGTGGATAAGACACGGGTCATGTATTCATGTGGATTCTATATGGGCCTGTATCCATTTCTTATTATTGGTCTGGACTGGCAATAGTGTAGGATTGTAGTAGACCTGTGAGCCCATAATGAGGGGTGCACTAGGTTAAGGCTTTTAAGCCTATAAATATAAGGCTAGGTCTCCTCTCCTGACTTTAACATAAGACGTATTCCCATAAGCTGGCAGCCGTCATAAGCAAAGGAGATAAAGACTCAGCCTAGTTCGTCTTTGGTTACGTGTTGCTATGATGGTTCGTCTTCGGTTACGTGTTGCAATGGCGGCGGATAAAGATACGCACCTTTCTTCTCGCATATTAGTTACTTTATAGGTGTTCTTGATTTATGTGAACTTGTGATGTGTTTCTCTATAAATCTAACACTTGGTATCAGAGCTTTCACATAGATCTTGAACCCTATTACTCAGTTCATGATAAAAATAATTAAAAATAATGATCGTGACGCACTCCGTATTAAACTTAAATCTGAAGCGACTTTCCTTTCTCTTTTAGCTGCTAACTTCGTTCCGAGTACCGCACACTACTTTATTTCATATGAAGAAAAAAGGTGTACATATGATTAAGAGTCAGGCGATGGCCAAATCAATTGGATTTTTGGAAAGTGGATGAAACAAAAATACCAAATCAATTGGATTTTTTGTTTTAAAAAAATGATTGTCTTCATTGACAAAGTTTTTTGCTGCTTTATACCTTGTCAAAAGTGTCTAAATATGTTTTAAAGTGTATTGGTAGTATTTACAAATTCAAATTGTTTTAGAATTTGTTTACTATTTTGAAAGGCGAAATCATATTTTAAAAGACACGATGAGAAGTATAATGAGTAGATCTAACTTATGTGAGTTCGTCTGGGTGAAGGTATTAAAACATCCATGTACATTCTTAATCGTGTTCCTAAAATCCCTTTTGAGTTGTGGGCCAATAAAAAATTCAGTTTAAATTATTTTTGGGTTTGGGGATGTCCTGCGAAAGTAAAATATATAAAACTGAATCTAGAACCTCACTTGTTTTTTCATTTCTTATCGAGCTCATTCTATAGGATTTGGGTTCTACTGTCCTACAAGGCGAACTAGAATAGTTGAATCTTAAAATACAAAATTTCTTGTATGTGGGACCATCCTAAACTCCGTGGTCATAAATTTATCGATTAAACAAGCATTTAAGGTATTTAATTCCGTACATGAGATGGGTTTTAAAATTGTTGAAAAGCATGAATTGTAAGCCCCATATTCTGAAATTTAATATAAACTATGAGGTTGTTTTCCCTAAACTTGAATTATTTTCATGTGTACATGTGTTATTAGTTTGAAAAGTTATATGAGAGCATGATTTGCGTAATTATCTCTCTTGTTATGAAACTCATTGTCCTAACAATGTTATGGATTGCTATTGTTTTATGAACGAATGAGAGGGGTTTTTTTCCCTTGATTTACAAATGCTCATATTTCCTATTAAATAATTTGCATGTGATTGATAAAAAAGATGACCATCGTATAATAAACTATTGAAAATGGAGTAGTTCGCATAAGTTTTTATGTGTTTTGAAACATATTTTGGGTGGTTATCAACATGCTTTTGAATAAAAAAGGGCTATGGATATGATGAGGTATGAAATGAATGACTTGAATTTGGGACTATTACATGAAACTAAGCATTTATTGAACGAAGTGTTTGATATGAAAGATCTAGGAGAGGCATCATTTGTTCTGGGCATTGAGATTCGACGAGATAGATCTCGTAATATATTGGGGCTTTCACAAAAGGTCTGTATTGATCGTATTTTGAAAAAAAAAATTCAGATTAAAAATTATAGGCAATGTGGTGAAAGGTGATAAGTTAACCTTAGGCTTGTGTCCCAAAAATGATCTTGAGAAAGATTCTATGAAAGATGTGCCTGTTTTTTCCGCTGTATTTCTTGTTTACAGAGTGTTAATTTTATTTATTTTTTTTATATTGGCTTAAGTAAAGTTGGTTAAACTAAAGTTATCTTAAAAATGTGTTCTGGCGGCTATGTTATTAAAGATTCATTCATTTAGTTAGTTTCATATTCTTAGATTAAATAATATAAAAGTTTATTTATTTCATGAAATTTAAAAAATTTAACCTATGGTTTATAAAAGATGTCGAATTGTTATTTATTTATTTATTTATTTATTTATTTATTCTACTTGAATTTGGTTTCATTTGAATTATGTCTAAATCAGATTTATAATATTTTTAATTGAGTGGATACTTACTGTGTCACATGAGCAAATCAAGCAATGGCAAGTTGAATTCCTAAGATTGAATTTGTTTTGTAAATTAGGGTAAATAGTGTACACCAAAGTGACCTATTTGCTTTGCTTTATGAGACTTTTTAATCCATTTCTAGGGATATCACTAAGTTAGAATATACAATGATCTGCCCAAAGGAGATTTATTATGTGTTTTAAATTAGTATTATGATGAGCCCCATTATGTGAAAATATTTTGATTTTAGAAAACTTATCTGCCCAAAGGGGATAGGTTTCTAATATTGAAAATATTTTCTTGCCCTGCCCAAGGGGGGCTACTCGTTAATGCTGCGAGACTCATCATTGTGATAAGATTATTATTCTTATTCCTTTCTATTTTGATAAATTCATTCATGATTTGTTGTGAAAAGTTACTGTAATAGCCCGTACTTTTGCTAGCTCAATTTAGCCCCTAGAATGTCAAAGGCTAGCTTCAAAAATAGATAACTTTTGTTACATGTAGAATTCTCCAGATTTAGACCATCCATTGTGTGGGAAATTGAATTAGCTTTCCATCAATACCAAATTCGCCTAAATTCGATATTCAGTTGAGAAGTTATGGCGGTTTTAGTAAAGCAGTGTGCCATTTAGACAAGCACCAGGTCGTGGTGAAGGGTTAATTTGCATTTGTCAAAATCTAGTGGACCTTCGCGATTGTACCGCATTGCGTTAAAGTCCTAGGTCCCAATTGTTAATTTTCAATGACTCACTGCGATGGTGGTACATCGTGGTGATGTCCAAAATGGGATTCATCCCTTTTTCAGAGGCTTGCTGTGATAGCCCTGTGTCGCGATGATGGCCAATTTCCCAGTCCTCCTTTTTCCAGTGAGGCACCGCGATAGTGGCGAGTCATGGTGGCATGTAAAATTAGGAATTTCTCCCTTATTTTAGTTTTGATTAAGAGTTTAAAATGGCACTTTGGCCAATTCTCAAGCCCCCAATTCGTCAAAAACAAGGAATTAAGTCTATTCTAAGAACTTTATCCTTATTTTCATCCATTCTCTCTCAAAGAAAAACCCTAGAACTTAAAAAATTACTCTCTAAGAAATCAATTTCCTCCATTGTTTCTCCAAGAAAGCTCTAAATTAAGGATTTCCAATTCAAGATAATCAAGAGGTCATCTTCAAAAGCTCAAATAGAAATCAAAAATTCAAGTTTCTTCATCTAATCATCAATTAAGGTATATAGGGTTTATGAACAAGGATCCTCTTTCATCCTTGTGCCCAAAACTAGCTTTTAACTATAAATTTACATAATTTTCTATGAAATTACATGAGCTTTGAATTAGGGTTCATACCGGATGTTGTTATTTGCAAGATTATGAGTTTTTGAGATACTTTGAAGTTAAATTGCATGACCGTTTTCATACTTTCATGCTTATTGTAGAAAATTTCAGATTTTGAATTGAATTATCATTATTCTCAATATCAAAAAAGTGCAGCCCGGTGTACTAAAGTTACCGCTATGCGCGATGTCCAGGGAAGGGCCCCACCACAAGGGTGTATCGTACGCAGCCTTACCTTGCATTTCTGCCAGAGGCTGTTTTCAAGGCTTGAACCCGTGACCTCCTGGTCATATGACAGCAACTTTACCAGTTACTCCAAGGCTCCCCTTCTCAATATCAAGCATGAACTTTATGATGTTTTGACATGAACTTGATGCATGGGTTATTAAGCCCAAGATTATATGTTGATATTTCCAGAAAGAAGATGCTTTAAGCATCCTATGATCAGATTATTTACAGACTTTCAACAAAGGTTTGATCTTTTGATCCTTAGTTAAGATTTGAAATCCACCTTACTGATTTATTATAGATTTCAGAAATTAGAATAGTTTTATTCACAAATTAAATCAGATAAATGCATAATTGGTTTCGTAATAACCCTTATGGTAGCTTTTAAAGTGGATTTCCAATAGAATGAGCATATAGATAAAAAGGGAGTAGTATTTAGCACCGAGATGGAAGTGTAGGATTAGCATGCCCTATCTTTCATAGAACTACGTAGGCAACGTAGGTACAGATTTAGATTATTCCCATATCTATATGGATTTCAGATATAGATATGATCACTTAATTTAGTTTATACTTCTTGGCAAGAGTACGCCACATCTCCCCATTGTGAGGTTTTTCCCTTAGGGGAACAAGACGTTGGACTCCATGTTAGCTCACATGGTTTATGCCTGTTCTTAGAACCTCCCTAAAGTTTTAAGATTATAACATAGTAGAAAAGAATAACAGAAAAAGCATTTAGAAAAACTAAGTGTAAAGGCTCACTATTTTATTTTGATACTTCCTTATAGAAAAATATTAGTTACAGATTTCAGCTTTCATATTTTAGATATAGAAGTGAGTCCTCTCTACACTTAGACAACATGATTTACAGACAGAACACGAGTACATCTTTTAGAACTAAATGTTATGACTCACTAGATTTTCAAAGTATGATTTGTCATTCATGATTACATATTTTAGTATTTCAGATATTCTAGCTTGTGTGAGCCATTTACATTTAGCATGCATTTTTTTACAAACTATGATGATGAATGATATTATGTTTTATGTATGCATTTCACCCTCCTATACTCAGTACATCCTCAAAGTACTGATCCACATATATGTCTATATGCTACATTGTCTCATAATGTAGGTTCAGGTGCTCAGTTTCAGTAGCGTGAGTGATTTCGAGCATCTTCATCTACAGTCCTCATTTCGAGCATCTCCATCTACATCCATACAGTTGTGAGTCCTCATAGTTTGAGCCTTAGTCATTCAGATTTTTAGCTTTCTAGTACAGACGATTTCAATATTTTTCAAATATTTTGAGTCAGTTGGGGGGTTTGTCCCAGTGACTCTCTAGTTATTAGTAGTAGAGGCTTGTCAGACTGCTAGATTTGATTTAGATATTCATTATTGATTTATCAGACTTTCAAAATTAGTGTTTTCAGATATTCAACTCATATAGTTTTCATCATTTAGTGTGATTTTATATCTATATTCCCTTATTTTGAGATTCAAACTTAGAAAAAGGCAGACAGGGTTAACTTAAGGCTACTCGTAGTCTTGAGCACCGTGTGATGTATCGAAATCAGGTTTTGGGGCATTACAAACTTGGTATCAGAGCCTAAGGTTTATAAGAGTCCTAGGAATTTAAAAAGCCGCGTTACATAAAGTCTTGATCATGGGTGTGAAGCACGTCATATTTATGAGGAAGAGGCTACGGGATGTTATTAGGAAATCATCTCTTTATTTCATGATCTATCATGCTTACAGTATCTCTACCTGCTTTTAACTCATGCTTTTATATGACAGTTGAATATGCCTCCAGTCACACCCCCTTTTTAACCAAAAGATCAGATTTTAAAAGTTTGAAAGGATTTTTACAATTAAGTGACAAAAGATGAAAATTATTTCGAAAAGGATTTATTTTTTTATAATCAACTCAGAGTCTCCACTTGGCATAATTGGTGTGCCAAGTCACCTTTGGAAATCCTTTTTCAAAACTATTTTTGACTCTTTAAAACTGGTTTACAAACAGAGATTCCGACTAAGGAATTCTGTTGACCGACGGGAAAGTGTTAGGTACTCCTCGATCTCGTGGTTCAACCATGGTCGCTTGGTGGAGTATATCGGCTAATTTGACATTAAAAATGTATAAACCACACAAAACACATAAAATAATCAATCAAACACACGAAACCAAATAAATCCAAAATACAGTGTTCAGTCCAATTATACAATCTAAAAATAAAATAATGCGAAAAATAAATTCTATTCTAACCTACACTACTGCTGCTGTGAATTTTTTCCAAAAATAATTCACAGAAGAAAGAGTTCCATTGGACTTTGATATTCTAAAACATGTCCCTAGCATGATCAACATGGAGTAAAATGAAGATCTAGTTGCTTGGCCAAGAAAGAAGAAGTCAGGAAAGCAGTTTTTGGCTTGAATGGTGATAGCGTTGGAGGTCTCGATGGTTATACTAACAAATTCTTCCAATGTTGCTAGGAAATAGTAGGAGACGATGTGTGCGCAATGGTTGTGGAATTTTTTGGAGGTCAGCAGTTGCCTAGATTTATTACTCACACGAATCTTGTGTTGCTACCAAAGAAGAAGGAGGTGATCACATTCTCTGACATGAGGCTAATAAGCCTAAGCAACTTCGTCAACAAAATCTTTTCAAGAGTAATTTATGATAGATTAGTTTGCGTTTTACCCAAGTTGATATCTTCCAATTAAGTTGGCTTTGTGAAGGGCAGAAGCATTGTAGAAAACATCTTACTTGCCCAAGAGATAGTCACCGACATCAAATTGAGGACAAAGGCAGGGCCTAATGTAGTCATAAATCTTGATATGAAGAAAGCCTACGATAGATTATCGTGGTTTTTCTTAATGAAAGTTCTAAGAAAGGTGGGGTTCAGCGAGAGGTTTATTGGCATGATTTGTTATATAGTGAATAACAATTGGTACTCAGTTTTGGTAAATGGGCAGCCGTATGGTTTCATTAAATATTCCAAGGGAGTAAAGTAGGGGGATCCGCTGTCTTCCACTTTATTTATTTTGGATGCAAAGGTGATGTCCAGGGGCCTGAATACTCTACATAGTGATTTTTATTTTTGCGGCTTTGGTCTTCCTAAATGGAGTCCAAAAATTAATCACCTAGCTTATGCAGACAACACCATCATTTTTTCGTCTTCCTTCCCTATTTCCTTACAGTTAATTATGGAGGTACTGACAGAATATGAGAATGCATCTGGGCAGAAAGTCAATAAGGAAAAGAGCACAATATATATGCATCACTTGGTGGATCTTGTAGAGATGGAAAGCGTGCAGCTTGTTACCGGGATTAGTAGACAGGATTTTTCTTTGACATATCTAGGATGTCCAATCTTTTATAGCAAGCGGAACATGCCATTTTACTTGGACCTTCTTCAGAAAGTGTTGGGTAGATTGCAATGTTGGAAAGGGAAATTACTTTCTCACGAGGGAAGAGCAATTCTTTTTTCTCATGTATTACAAAGCATGCTGATTCATTAGTTATCGGCCGTGTACCCTCCTGATTATGTAATTGAAAAATTACATAAGATTTTTGCTCAAATCTTTTGGAGTAACTCTGTGGGCGATAGAAGCAGACATTGGGCAAAATGGTTGGAGTTGTTCTTGCCATAGGATGATGGAAGCTTTGGGTTCAGGTCCATGTTCGATGTATCGAAGGCTATATTTTCCAAATTATGGTGGAACTTTAGGACAAAACTATCTTTGTGGAGTGCCTTCATAAGCAACAAATATTCTAAGAAGATTAATTCGGTTATTGTATTATGGAAGGAAGGGTTACACGTTTGGATGAAAATGTTGGAAGCCAGGGATTTGATTGAGCATCAGATTTACTAGAAGCCTAGGATGGGATCTTCTCAATTTTTGTTTGATAATTGGACGGGGCTTGGAGCATCATGCCATGTCACTCCATCTGATTTTTATTGTGATGAGTCGATTCTTAATGTGGCTACTGTCATGAGTGATAACAGGTGGAACGAACAATTGTTGAGGAATATTTTGCCTGTTGATTTAGCTGAATACATAATAGAAAATATCCAAGTTCCATCACAGTTTCAGGAACTGGATACACCATACTGGATGCTTGAGACTACCAAAGAATTCTCTGTAAAATCTGCTTGGGATTATATTTGAGGGGTGTAAAATATAATATATACAAGTACATGGTGATAAAAGGGGATGCCTTATAAAATCGTATTCATGATGTGGAGAGCGTGGAAGTTTAAAATTACATTGGATAACGGCGTGAAGAATATTAGATTTATCTTGGCGTTGAGATGTAGTTGCTGCACCAGGCCGCAAGAGGAGATATTTGGCCATGTGTTCCTAAAAGAACCCATCGCTAAAAAAACTTGGGAATATTTTAATTCCTATGTAGGTATATCCATTGGAGGTCTACAACTTCAGCAGGTTATTCTTAAATGGTGGGATGCTCCCGTTCTTCCAAGACTCTAACCAATCTTCTGCACAGTTCCAGCCATAATCATTTGGGAGTTGTGGAAGAAAAGAAATAGCAACAAGCACGGAGAGAAGGTGACTACTAATAGAATTATATACCAGGTTTCTCACACTCTTCAGTTGTTTGTCAAGGTCAGAAAACCAGCAATCAAGCAGGTTCCACATAGATGGCCAGACATAATCTGAGTTTTGGAAAAATTTGTGCCAGCGTTAAAGGTTACTCAGGTGTGTTGGAATTTACCTCCGGATAATTGGTTAAAATGCAATACAGATGGCATCTCTCGAGGTAACCCAGGTAGAAGTTCCTATGCATTTTGTATTAGAGATCCTCTTGGTGATTCGATATATGCAGAAGCTAAGGAAATTGGAGAAGGCACAAACACATTTTCAGAAACTATTGCAATTCTGGAGGCCTCTGATATTGTATAGCTCATAATGTGTTCAATTTGATATTAGAAACTGATTCTTTGTTTCTAAGAAATATAATTATGGGTACCTGGAAGACGCCATAGAGTGTAACTGCAGAATTAGAGGAAATAGGTGAGCTACTAGAGAATCTAAATGTCCAGGTGACTCACATTATGAGGGAAGGCAACTAGCTTGATGACTACTTGGCAAATAATGCACTTGAACATGGAGACATTATATTGCATTCTTTTAACAAGCTGGGCTCGAAAGGAAGGAAGATAATTAATAGCGACAAGCTTCAATGTCCATTTTACCAATACGAACTCCAAGAAGAGGATGATGGAGTGGAAATACTATTTTATGGGGTTGTATTACTGTTTCAACCCCATAATGATGCTCGGGATTGATGGAAATCAGTTGTACATCGCACTACTATCTAGACGAGGAAAATTGATAACTTGGTGGTCTATTTGTACTTGTTTAGCTCAATTTAAAAAGCTACCAGGTTGCGAAATTGAGGCTGCTGCCAGGGATTTATGTTCCAAAATAATATGTAGAACTTTGGAGTGTGCCTTGATATACCTTGCTGAGAATTGTTGTTGCAAGAAGAGGAGGATGGATAAAATAATGTATCGACATGTTCAAATCCATTGGGAGGAGAGCATGGAGATGAATTTTATTTCTAACATCATTTTCTTCTTTGCAGGTTACAATATGTTATGCAAATTTTATTTTTTAATTACTTCTGAATGCGTGGTATTAGCATTTGTTGCTCATTCCATTGAGAAAATATTAATAAATGGAATTAGCATAGCATGGAAATCCAAATTCATCATTTTTTTTGGTGATCTTACTCTTTTGGGAAGTGGTGACTGTTTTATGGGGTTGTTTCACTGTTATAACCTAACAATGGAGCTTAACATTGATGGAACTCATTTTTTCATCATACTACTATGTAGACGAGGAAATTTGATAACTTGTTGCTCAATTAGTACTCCTTTAGCTCAATTAAACATGCGGCCAGGTTGCGGAATTGAGGCTTCTGCCAGTGGATTTTGCATCATGCTACTATGTAGACGAGGAAAATTGATAATGTGTTGTTCGATTTGTACTCGTTTATATGAAATGGAGGCTGCTGCTAGGGTTTTTGGTACCAAGATAGTGCGTACAATTTTGGGGCATTTCTTGATATACATTGCTGGAAAATGTTGTTGCAAGAAGAGGATGAGGGATAAAATAATATATCACCATTTTCAAGTCCTTTGGGGGGAGAGCATGGAGATAATTTTTATTTCTAGCATTGTTTTCTTTTTTGTAGGTTACAGCATTTTGTGCCAATGTTCTTTGTTAATTTTTTCTCAATGTGTGGTATTAACACTTGTTGCTCATTCTATTGAGAAAATATTATCAAATGGAAGTGCATTTTCCTTTCTAGTGATCGTACTCTAAGTTTGGACAAACTTTTTTTCAATGTTTTCTACTACTATATTGATCATACATTTGAAGGAAATGATATGGCCTGCTTGTGTTCCAATTTTGATAAAGTTTATTGTTTCATTGAACCTATTTCACAAGGTGATGATTTGATGCAAACTAGATCGATAAATTGGTACATGATATTTTTTATTTTGCAAATAGAGCTGCTCAACACTCATTCAGATGATAGAAGACGCGATCTGTCAACTAATTTGAGCACCAAGAGTTCCAGACTTGGGATACATTTTGGTCAACTAAATTACTATATACTTGGTTCATATTTCAGCAAATATACTTGTCACTGCCCAGGTGATTTGCTAGCATTTTTAACTGCGTTGAAGATCAAAAGATGCTGACAGAAGATGTGATTCTAACATAGGAGATGCAGCAGCAAGTGAATGAAGAAACCAACAAGCGTCAATGTCATGAGGCTTCAAAACAACACTGCTAAGGATCTACCAACAAGCATCGATGCCGTGAGTCTTCAAAACAACACTGCCAAGGAACATTAAAGTTATCCAAGGAAAGCTGGAAATACAGTTCAGGGATACTACATCACTCAAATATTAGTTTTGCAATTTTTAGTACATCTTTAGAGAGTTAGCATAGTTTATTCACTCATATTGTAGCACTAGATTAAGACATTCTGTAAGTCTTTTTTGGTCATTAGCTTAATTTTTGACTTTATTTTAAAGCTTTGGCTACTATTGTAATGACTTTTAATTTGAAAAAATTTATAAAAAGAACCTAGGCACCTTGCCTAGTGGATTTTGCTAAAAAAAAATCCTAACTATGCTCCTGTGCTTTGCCCGATGCCTCGGGCCTTGATCATGAACCTCCTTCAAAGACATAACACGTTGGGGCATTCTCTGGTGAATAAATACATGAAACCTCGGGGAATTCCCTGGCCAAATGAATACACTTGAATCAAATACGATAAACTAGAAAGAAACATTCTCAGGCACGTTCAAACATTCAACCAAACACAAGTTCTAAATTTGCCTACCCGAACCTACATTTGCCTATCTGTTTATACAACATTCATGCTTATTCTGAATTATACAAAAACAACAATAAACCAAAGTTCATCTATATGCACCCTTTTATAAATTTCTTGATTCCACCCCAATTCCCCTTTTAATACCAAATTTTCACAATTCACAATCATTTTTTATTAACGAAATTAAACAACAACTCAACATCACTCAAATTTTATCACTGAATGCATAAACATCAATGAAATCAAACAATTATAATTGGCACAGACATAATCATAGCCAATTTAACCAATCAAAATAAAGAAAAGAGAATGAGTTAAAGAAATGGACCTCAATAGAACGTTATCGATAATAAAGAAGTCTGAAATTGAAATCCTTGAATGGGAACCCCAACAACGAGCAATCCAAACCCAAATAGATTTGAGAATCAATAGAAAACCTCAAAATGAAATCCAAACTCTGAATATTGACATGATTTAATCACGTAAACCCCCAAAGCACGATATCGAAAAAGAAATCATGAAACAATAAGTCCGAAATCCCTGAAATTTAATAGAGAACTAAAAAAAAATAGTCCAAATCTAAACTCCGGTGAGCTATGAAGTGTAAAAAAATGATGGAACAAATTGGTTTTCACTAAAAACTTAAGAAAAATGATACATCTCGCATCGGCTTCGCTGTTTCTCACCGGATCTCCATCGAACATGCCGGTTTCACTATTCGTTTGCCGAATCTCCATCAATCGCCCTCCATTATCTCTTTTTTTTTTCTTACTATGTGCGTGTGTGCGTGTTTTTTTTGGTGATTCGTGTATGGCATTGGCGATTGTGTATGTGTGTGTGCAATTTTGTGTGAAAATATGAGAGAGGTGAGTGTGTGTTCTTGGTATACTGTGTATGCAACGTGAAAATGAAAAAGGAAAATGGATTATGTTTTCTTCAGAAGAAAGAACCCCGCCCCAAAATGGAAAATCCCCCCCTTTTATCCATGGTCCCCCTTTCCATGTTTGTTTTCTTCTTTTCTTTTTTTATTATAATCCTAAGTGGGTGCATATTATTGGTGGCTTGTGGAAAAATGAAGTGGCTTGTGGAAAAATGAGTATGGCGTGTGGAAAAATGAGTATGGCGTGTGCTTTTGTATGTATTCAATGAAAAATGAGGAGTGAGGTGGCATGGTGAGGTGTCAATTTGTTATAGATTTTGTTAATTTTTGTCCTATTTTTGAAAACATTATGGAATAGGGTAGGGTGCATGCAAAAAGTTGTTGTCAGCACATAAATTTGGCAAATTCATGGAAATACCAAGGTTTAAAGGGGATTATCTGAGAAACATAGCAAAGTAGAGATATTGTGTTTGTTTCAGAGTTACTCTTAATATTCTGAGTTTGGACCAGTGGTGCAACAAGGCAATGACAAATGCTAATGATTGGAAGCAAGATCTAAATGGGACAAGTGCAAGAGAAATCTCCTCAAGTGCCAAAGTCGCAAGCCAACCACCCTATTTTAAACTCACAAGTTTTCTATGTATGAAATAGGAACAGTTGTTGCCTTCAAATTAAAGGCTTCAAAGCACAAATATCCAGAGGTGCAATTCCTCATTTCTACAAATGCAAGATCAGTGTTGCTATACAGGTTTGGTAATCGCAATTATGGTAAAACTCATCATCTTATACCCCTAAGAGACACATTCTCTAATTTGGGTCTTTCATGTCTCACAGCTAAGAGGTGCACTTCCTAATTTAAACTATTAATTATAAAAAGATGCACTTTTAGCAAGAACCTTTCACTTTCATTCTTAAGAGAGGGACTTGTTGGTCTCAGTCATTCAATATTACCCTCAAAAGGGGTCTTTGTTGATCAGGATCTTGATTCATCTTTGCATTATGCACTATTCCAAGTAGTTGTGATTGAGTTTGACACTCGTAAAAGCTTCTGATGAAAACTGGGGCAAGAATTAAAAGTAATTCACGTAATATGAAATTTCACTTTAGGACCCTCCTAGAAAGTGAGACTTTATTTTTCAGAAATATGGAATCTTTCTTTATCATAATCACTGTTTGGGATAATTTTTGTTCTAGTTTTGATTTTGATTTCAGGAGCCTACCTGAAAAATAGGGTGATAAAATTGAAATTCAGGAGCCCCCCTAAAGAACAAAGGTGATGAAAATTAAAAGTCGCGATGCTCGCCTGAAGAATAAGAGCGAGGAAACTACAAGTCAGGGAGCCCGCCCGAAGAATAGGGGTGATAAAATTGAAATTCGAGATGCTCGCTCGGAGAACAAGAGCGAGGAAATTACAAGTCAGGGGTCCCGCCCAAAGAATAGGGGTGATAAATTTAAAAGTCAGGATGCTCGCCCGAAGAACAAGAGTGAGGAAATTGCAAGTTGAGGTGCTCGCCGGAAAAGTAGGGGTGATAAAATTGAAAGTTGGGATGCTCGCCCAAAGAATAAGAACGAGGAAATTGCAAGTCGAGGTGCCCGCCTAAAGAATAGGTGTGATAAAATTGGAAGTCGGGATGCTCGCCCAAAGAACAAGAGCAAGGAAATTGCAAGTCGGAGGGCCCACCCGAAGAATAGGGGTGATAAAATTAAAATTTGAGATGTTTGCCCAGAGAACAAGAGCGAGGAAATTACAAGTCGAGGGGCCCCCCAAAGAATAGGGGTGATAAAATTAAAAGTTAGGAGCCCGTCTGAAGAACAAGAGTGATGAAATTGCAAGTCGGGAAGCCTGTCCGAAGAATATGGGTGATAAAATTGAAATTTGCGAGCTCGCCCAGAGAACAAAGCGAGGAAATTGCAAGTCGGGAGGCCCGCCGGAAAAAGAAGGGTGATGAAATTGAAAGTCAGGAGCCCGCCTGAAGAACAAGGGTGATGAAATTGCAAGTCAGAAGGCCTTCCCGAAGAATAGGGGTGATAAAATTAAAAGTCGGGATGCTCGTCCGGAGAACAAGAGCGAGGAAATTGCAAGTCGGGGTGCCCGCCCGAAGAATAGGGGTGATAAAATTGAAAGTCGGGATGCTCGACCGGAGAACAAAGCGAGGAAATTGCAAGTTGGGGGGCCCTCCCAAAGAATAGGGGTGATGAAATTGTAAGTCAGGAGTCCGCCCGAGGAACAGGGTGATGAAATTGAAAGTCAAGCAACAAGGTGAAATAACTGAAAGGCAATAAAGTGAGGAAATTACAAGTCGGGAGCCTGCCCAAAGAATAGGGCGGTGAAGTTGAAAATCAAAATATCAAAAATAGCAAGTCAGGAGCCCGCGTGAAGAACAGGGTGAAGAAATTGAAATTCAAGCAACAAGGTGAAGAAATTAAAAGTCAAGCAACAAGTTGAAGAAATTGCAAGTCAGGAGCCCCCTGAAGAATAGGGTGATGAAACTCAAGTCAAGAGTCCAAAAGAAGCTGCATATATAGGTTTTTTGTAATTTCATTTATGTTTTAACTTGTAATTTTCATTTTTGATGTAATAACAGAGCCGTGGACCAGAACCTTGACAGTAACCTACCCCGAAAGCCGAAACCGGTCCGCTACACTTGAACCCGTGACTTTACTTTTCACAAACAATCTCAAACTTCACTAAAAACACCAAATATAAAATCTACGCATCAAAACAAAATCAATGACACCCATATTGACTACTTTTGGTTCAGGGTCAAAACGGACTCCCAAAATGGCTTTTCAAAAAATAATGACAAAATTAAAATTTTACTTCAAAAACATGTTTTCCATATTTTTAGGAACCTACATCTGAAAATCTAAGTTATATCGAGTCAAAACAAGGTTCAAATTGAAGAAAAATCATTTTTGAGCTTTACCGGGTAAAATCTTTGAAATTCGGATTAAAATCAAGAATCAGAGTTGTTTTGAAGGTTAAATTGATGAAAAACTAGTAATTATAAGGTAAAAATATTATTCAGGTAAAAAGGAGTGAAATTTGGGTTTAAAATCATGCCCTAAGATTTTTTTTGGGGGGGTTTGAGAAATCAATCAAGAAATTACAAAGAAAAGGGTGAATTTTTACCTTTAATCCGTAATAAAACCAAGAAAAAGGTATTAATCTAGCTTTTCAAACTCTCACAAACTTTGCTTTTAAGATCTCAAACTATTTAAGGTTTAACTCCCAAGATCCAAGATGAAAAATGAGCAAAATGACTCCAAAACTATTTAATTTTCTGCACTAAAAGGGTAAAAAAATACTGCAGGTTTTTTTTTCCACTACGGACTTCAACGGGGTGCCTGGAATTTGTTCGAAGTCCGATACATGCAAACGAACTATGAAACCATACTAAATTCGAAGTTCCAAATGCGTTGCCAATATCATATTTTAAAAAAAAAACATCATTTTCATAGAGTTAACCCCCGAAACCCGAAATTACAATTTTACAAACCGAGGGTCAAAATGAGATTTAAAAGCCATAAAATCATACCAAGCATACTAACACCTTAAAATTGACATTATGGATCTACTGGCAAAGTCGGATTTTTCATCCGAGTTTGTTTCGATCAAATGTGGGTTCCACACCCATATTTCCAATATTTCAACTTTCGATGAATAGGTTGAAATGAGCTCGGGTGCACCGGGACCTAAACCAAAGGTCTACCTAGCCTAAAATTGATATTCCAGAGCTGTTGGAACAGTCGGTTTGGACATCCATCGCACGGATCAAAATATATCTACATAAGTCCAAAATACGGCTCTCAAAGCCATCAAAAACCACAATATTGCATAAATAATACCAAAATGCATTGAAAATCATACCAATCACTCCCACACTCCAGAAATATCATAATGCAACTACGAGGAGGGGTAAAATAGTTAAATCATACAAAATCACAAATTTTATATATTTCATCAAATTTTTAGGTCGTTACATCATCAAAACCAGGTTTCGATCCTGGGAGGCTGCTACCCATAAGGCCATCTCAAGCATGGGAAAGAAAGGCGGTGGACAACCGACTTAACTGGAGAGTCTAAACGGTATTGAGGATGAGTCTACCGGTCGACAAGCGGCTTCTATCTATAAGTGCTTTCATTATGGATCGGTTGATGATTGATTGCTCACACATAATTAGGTTAGGTAGACTTGGGGAGGTGATCTAAATTGCTATCGATACGATGCGGGGATGATTTGCTGACTGTAACAAACTTGAATCTGCCCCAAAAAGGGCGGGAAGACCTTTGACCTGGGATAGGGAGGGATTGGGGTCACTTTTCTTTAAGACTTTAGTCTGTAACAAGTCTCGAAGACCTCCGGCTAGATTTGAAATGGATCAGTTAGGGCATCCGTTTATGACGTAGGTGGGATTAGCAGTTTTCTCTATTTTCTTCAATGGTAGGAAATAGGCATCAGCGGGGGTATATGGTTGGAAATCAGTCTGCAGTAATTCAAATTGCTCCTTCGGATCACCAAGTAAAATCTTGACTTACACATACCGCGGTGTATTTTTTTCAACTCACATAGTCGCACCTACCAGCAACAAAACAACTACACCCCCGTGAGAGCCCTCTCTTTGACTAACATACTCCATTTTGATCTCCCCCATACCTTCATATCAAACTGGGTTTTTAATCTTCTCTTAAGCTCATATATCAAAGCTAAGTCATTACTAGAGAAAGTAATGTCATCCATGTAGAAGAAGGACAATACCTGATGTCGACCTCCTTATAAACATTGAATGATCCGATTTACTTATTTGAAAACTGGATCCTTTCACTACTCCTATTTTGGATCTTATACATGCTGATGTCACCTTTTAAACCAAGCTCTTGTGCCTGCTTTAGCTTGCTGGAGGCCGTAACATAAATCTCTTTCTTGAGCTTGAATACCAAGTTAGGATTCCTAGGAGAAGAGAAGCCTGGAGTTGGAGAAGGATGAATAGAAACTTATTCTTTCCCCCTTTCCTTATGTTGTTAAAAGGCATTTTATTCTGCACGTCAAGTTGAAATAAGGCGACCTTTTGATTGCAGCCAAGGCAAGAATGCCACGAATGATGTTTAGCAACCTAAAGCAAATGTTTTCCTTATCTCTAAAGGGGGCCATTGGGCCACTTGACTGTAAGGAAAGAGGTTCGACTCAATTTTCTTGAAGGAATCCTTTAGCAACTAATATAGCCTTGTATCTATCTATTGAGCCATCTGCTTTATGCTTGATCATGTAAATCCACTTGCAACCAATGGCTTCTTTCCCTGAATGCAATGATATTCTTATTATTTTTTTCCTAGGCATTGATTTTTTCCTGTATAGCATCTCTCCAGAAAGAATGATTGGAGGCATCAGCAAATGATTCAGGTTCATGAGAAGATTGAATTGAGATGAGACAAGCTCAATATTTTGGGGAAAATGATTCATAAGACTTCAATAGGATAAGAAACTTGAGAGGAACGATGAAGCTAAGAGCGAGGTCCATAATTTTAGGAAGCAACTGGAAAGGAAGAAATTGGGCTAGACTACTGATCTTGTGGAGTAGCCTGACCCTGGTAAAGAGACTGTAATCGCCGCCGAGAATAAACATGATATGTCGGGTGATAGGAATCCTCTAAGGTCAGCTGAACAGGATGGTAGTCGGTAGAAAAAGCTGAGAAAAGCTACTCGCCTGAAGAGTGAGGCTAATCCATAACATCAACTGTAGAAGAATAAGGTTCGAGTTTATAAACAGGAGAAGGTCGCAATACATCTCCATTATCATTATCCCCCGGGGATAATTAATTAGGTTAAGGAAAATATGAGACGACCCTATTAAAGAGAGCATTAACGATACATCAACTCTCTTAGATTTCACATCATAGCATATATATACCTGGACTGAGCATATCCAAGAAATACACAAGTGGTTTCCTTAGGGACAATTATTTTCTTAACTGCACAGGAATATGAACAAAACACGTGCATCCAAACACTTGCAAATGCCTATTATAGTACTGCCCCAGTAATAAGTTCGCCAGGTGCTGCTACAGCTTGGATTATCATAAAATAAGAGAAGTCATATTAGGAAACGACTTAACTTAAAAGATAGATATTGCCGCTGTGAGGCGAGGGAGCAACTTGTCTGGTCTTGTGGTGCACTCATTCCTATTATGAGAATTCAACTTCTCCCTAGCTTGACTCTAGACCAAGACTCCTTACAACTCACACCAATAAAGGCACTGAGCAGCCATAGATTGATTGAAAAGGCAGGCCCAAACAACTCTCTCCCCCCCTAACTGCCTATCTACTCATGTTCATAGCTCGGTTGGAGGTCAAGACAGTGGTTCGGTGAAAACATAGAAGTCATCCATATCAAGTGATACATGAATTGCTCAGTAGTGCTTTGCCACTACCCTAATATATGGAAATAGCTTCATGGTAGAGCATAGCCTTGCCAAGGCTGAGGTTGAGGGTTCAAGTCCCTCCTTCCGCTCCTAGCTCCATTATTTAGTGGTAATAAGTAGAGTGCATAAGACACTTTAGAAATAGGGGAGAGCAACAAGCATCCCCTTGTATAGGGTTCCAAACCTATCTGACTAATAAGAAGAAAGGGGCATTCAGCCACTATAAGGAGAGGGGCCCTTGGGCAGAACAGACTCCTAAGAAGTTTCTAGCTTTTCATCAGCCGTTGCAGGCTAGCGCGCTAGACTTTTCCCAACCCATACAAGGGTCTGATAGTTATAGAGTCCAGTGTACTAGTGAATAGGAAAAGCAAATTGAGATTACTAATGACAGATGGAGTTTGAGGGTAGAACATATTTGGTGCCTCGCCCTTGTCTCCTTTGTCGTAAACCGAAAATAATGGGAATCCTATTGAGAAAGAAGAGGCATAAGCATTGCCTCTTAATCAAATCCATATTCCCTAGCCTCCCCAACACACTCTTGATATGAAAGAAACCTTCCGCCATAGAGAAGCGATTGAAAGTATGGGTCCCCTCAATCACCCTCTCTTTCCTTGTAGGTCGAGCTTCCCTTTTAGCCCTCTCACTTCATTCGAGATAAATTACATCCTTTCTCTAACCTAAACTGGTCAATAGAGATAAACCCGTACCATATTTTTTCGACTTGAAAACTGCAACTAGAGATAGAATTCCAAAAACTAAACAACTCAGTTGAGAACTGCGTGACTGATTTAAGAAAAGGTAACCCAATAATTGATAGGCCATTCCCTCCCTATCCGTCTCTTGATCCCTCATTCCACTAATCCATTGTTACTGATTCATTCAAGGCATAGACTCTCTATTTATTTGTGTTATTTGCATAGATGTTCGTCAATAATGAAAGCCCGTGAACTTCAGACTCAAGTGGAAAAAGAGGTCTAGGCCCCTAGAGGGATTTTAGGGACTGGGGAAGAAGGGTGGATTATAGATCTAGGGTAGGGGAAAATTGAAGGCCCATCGATATTAGGCATGGATGAGCCTCGACTGGCTAGCATTGATGAAAAAAGAAAAACTTCCCCCGTCGCATCATTAATCAGTGTAGGATTTAAGATTAAGTCCAAGATTCGAGTCAAATTGACCTTCCCTCTTATTTCAGGGTGAGGCAAGAAACTGTTTCAAATGTTTATTATTCATTTCTCGGTTGCTCAAGAAGTTTGACTAGTTGCTCCTTTGACCCGGAGTAGATTCTAGGGGAAGGGAAAAGCCTCACCTTATAGTAGGAAGGTATCATTGTAGGGACGGGTTCAAACTGGACTAAAGAGAGGAGGAAAAAAAGAGTCCTCTCTTCCTGGTCCTATCGAACCAAACACTGAATACCTGGGGATGGCTAGGGCTTTTAAATCAAAGCATGGGCATCTGCTATTAAGAGGGAGTAGTAGATCGTCGATTGAAGAGCCAAGTTAGTAAACTTCTATTGGGACTTCTATTGATTATTAATTCGACTCTAGGGACTCCGATCAGCAAACTAGTATAAAAAAAAGGGGTCCCCATAGAGAGGCAAGACATGTAAGATCCACCAGCCGAATCGACCAGTAAATGATAGGCCAGAGAGATGGGCTCATTCAACTAATCAGTGATCCCTGGTCCTACCTAACATAGATGTCCCTAAAATAAGAGATTAGTTGATCGAAAAGCTCAAGCAAGAGTAGGACATTCCATACAAATCTTTCCGATCCACTAGCTGGTAGTCCTCTCCAACTAGTCAAATGTCTCTCCATCTCTAGTAAGATTCCGTCCACGATTTGGTAATATAATTGCGTCCATGATTTGGTAATCTAAGACTTGCTTCTTCTGGTCGGCTCGTATTAGCCTGTGCTTTATTACAAGTAGTCATTCCACCATTCCTTTAGTCTTTACAGGGGTACTTTTTTCTTAAGTCGTGGTTATGTCTTGCCCCCCAGTATAGTGATTGCTTCCATGTTTTCCCCAAATTTCATCAGTTCCAGGATCAAGTTCCTGTTCATCCATCTTTATTCCAAATAAAGGCGAACATCTCCATTGAGTGATTATAACTGCTATAGTTTACAGTCAATAGTTCTTAACCAACCCTTTCTTTTTTGAATTATGTTTGTTTATTAATTAATTCAATATTCTATTATGCCTTTATTTCTGAAGGGCTTGCGGTTTATTACACCAAAGGTTTTCAGTGAACTATTGAAGCTATCGAGATAGTAACAAATGCTGACGGTGATGAAGGTTACCAACTTTTGGTGGACGTGGAGTCAACGAGTTCGGTCGAATAGCGTAACGAGTCTAATGTTACAGAAGCCTTCGCCAACTTTGATAGGTATAACATTGCAAGAAAATAGAGCAGAGAGCTTACGCTTTCTTTCTATTAAAGTCGCAAGCTTGTTGTAGTCGATCCTAAGGGGAGAACCTTGTTGCTTACTTGATATATCCCCGCATCCTTGCACGGATCAGCTTGTTCTTTGAGCCCTACTTTTCCTTCCCTCTCTCCCCTTTCCTACCATCCAAAATAGGCCTATGGAGTATAGCCAAGTGGTAAGGCATCGGAATTTGGTACGAGCATGCAAAGGTTCAAATCTTTTTACTCAAGATTATGAACACTCGATCGGATCTATCAAGAATAAGCTGATGACTACAAGGGAAGCAACTGACTGTAGTCTCTGAGCCTGCAAGCCAAAAGTTTGACTTGAACCTACATTTTCTAAGAAAAGAGAGAGAATGGAAAGACAGATGGCAAAAAAAAATCCTTCCAACCACAGAATTGAACACAAGACTAACTTTGGCCAGGTTATTTAATCAATCTCTTGGCCCTTGCTTAACTCCTTATTCCATAAATAGATCACTGGTAGATCTGATCGGATCTCAGACACACGATATCCCAGCCCAAAAGGAATGCATAGTTCCCAAGCACTTCATGGGACAAACGTTTGTAGTCCTCCTCTATCTAATCTAACCCTACCTCATTCACCTAGGCCTGTTGGCATAATAAGAAAATGAAAGAGATAATATACTTGCTTGTGGAGGTGAGGACCACTCGGTTAGGGAATGCCAGAGGTGGCCCTTGGGCTACTTAACTGGTTGGAGAGGAGCAAAAATCCAGGAAAGAAACAAGGAGGAAGCAAAACTATCCACGAAGCTTTGCTTCTCCCCCTGTAGTCGTAATACTCGGCTTGTCTCTACTTTGATTCAAAAGGTAACCGACGATTCCCAACTATCTCCGCTTTCCACAATTGTAACCACTTGTCATTCCGATTACTTCATCCATTAACCTTTTTTTATTTCAAAATGGCGATACACTCTAAAAAAGTAAATGAGAAGCTTCCATTATAAAAGCGGTAGCTTCTCGCCTCCCTTGGGGTGAGAAGTTCCCTTTCCTTTTCTAAAATGCCTGAGTGGTCTGCTCAGCAAACGTACAAAGTGGACTACAGTTTGGCTAACCCTCTTCTTCCCATTTGGGTTAGATTGACCCACAAGTATAGTAAGAAGGAATGGAACCACTAGAGAGTTGTCTTTTCCCAAGTGGCAGACAACTGACTTTGGAAGCAAAACACGAATCTATTTCCGCTATTTCGGGTTCTTATTGAGCGTTGCAAAATCAAGGTTGATGATAAAGTCAGTGAAGTTTCTATGGTGTTCTACCTTTGTGTAGTTTCGATTAATAGTGGAAGGCTCTGCACCTGAGCCTCGTTATACTCAGCTAAAGTGTAAGGTGTAAGTGAAGAAGATAAAAGAGATGAAGTTCATCCCTTAGCCTAGTCTATATCCACAACTGACGCAACTCCGTACCGATACCTCACTACTACTTTTATTTTTCAATTAATTAACGGCTAAGCGATTTAATAACCTGAGCTTTCCTTAACCAGCTGACCTTACTTCGTAACCTTAGCCTCTCTTTCTTTAGAGATTTCTAGTTTGACTAAGTGACTTCGTAACCTCAACCTACTTTTTTGCTTACTGTAGCATAGTCCTTCGCCACATCAAACGGGCATTTCGCCCCTCTTTTTTTTGAATTTGAAAGAGCGAGGTGTTACTTATTCAGGGGGGATGAAATACAAATAAAGGGATCAAGTCCATACTCATTTTTCCACACACCATACTCATTTTTTAATCAAAAGATAGGATTTTAAAAGATTGAAAGGGTTTTGATTATTAAGTAATAAAAGATGAAAATTGTTTAGAAAAGGATTTATTTTTTTATAATCAACTCAAAGTTGCCAGAGCTGTCACACCCCTTTTTTAACCAAAAGATAGGATTTTAAAAGTTTAAAAGGTTTTTATTATTAAGTGACAAAAGATGAAAATTATTTTGAAAAGGATTCATTTTTTTTATAATCAACTCAGAGTCGCCACTTGACATAATTGAGTGTGCCAAGTCACCTTTGAAAATCCTTTTTCAAAACTATTTTTGACTCTTTAAAACTAGTTTGCAAATAGAGATTCCGGCTAATGAATTTTGTTGACCGAGGGGAAGGTGTTAGGCACCCCTAGATACCGTGGTTCGACCGCGGTTGTTTGGTGGAGTATATCGGCCAATTTGACATTACAAATTATAAACCACACAAAACACATAAAACAATCAATCAAACACACGAAACAAAACAAATCCAAAATATAGTGTTCAGTCCAATTATACAGTACAAAAATAAAATAATGTGAAAAATAAATTCTATTCTAACCTACACTAATCCTAATTATGCTCTTGTGCCTTACCCGATGCCTCGGACCTTGATCACGAACCTCCTTCAAAGACATAATACGTCGGGGCATTCCCCGATGAATAAATACATGAAACTTTGGGGCATTCCCCATCCAAATGAATACACTTGATTCAAATGCGATAAACTATAAAGAAACATTCCTACGCATGTTCAAACATTCAACCAAAGCCAAGTTCTAAATTTGCCTATCCGAACCTATATTTGCCTATCCATTTCAATAACCTTCACACTTATTCCGAATTAAACAAAAACAATAATAAACTAAAGTTCATCTATATTCACCCTTTTATCAATTTCTCGATTCCACCCCAATTACCCTTTTAATACCAAATTTCCACAATTCACAATCATTTTTTATTAACGAAATTAAACAACTCAACATCACTCAAATTTCATCACCGAATGCATAAACATCAATGAAATCAAACAATCGTAATCAACAAACACATAATCAAAGTCAATTTAACCAATCAAAATAAAGAAAAGGGAATGGGTTAAAGAATTGAACCTCAATAGTACATTTTCGTCGATAATAAAGAAGTTTGAAACCAAAATCCTCGAACGGGAACCCCAACAACGAGCAATCCAAACCCGAACAGATTTGAGAATCAATAGAAAACCTCAAAATAAAATTCAAACTCCAAATACTGACATGATTTAATCACGTAAACCTCCAAAGCACGATATCAAAAAATAAATCACGAACAAACGAGACTAAAATCCCCAAACTTTAATAGAGAACTAAAAACCAGTCCAAATCTAAGCTCCGATGAGCTGCGAAGGGTAAAAAACTGATGGAAAAAGTTAGTTTTCGATGTCTGTGCCAATTTTCTATTTTCGGCGACTATGTCATTTTTTCGTCCAACTCTACCCAAAAATCAAAGGAAACAGATGAGATCTCATTATTTTGGAACTGAAACGAGCAAACGATGACCTGTAAACTAATTTTAGGGAAAAGTTCATCGAAAAAACTTAAGAAAAATGATATATCTCGCGTCGGCTTCGCTGTTTCTCACCGAATATCCATCAAACACGCCGTTTTCACTATTCATTTGCCGAATCTCCCTCAATCTCCCTTCATTATCTCATTTTTTCTTACTATGAGCGTGTGTTTTTTGGTGATTCGTGTATGGCATTGCCGACTTTGTGTGTGTGTGCAATTTGTGTGAAAATTTAAGAGAGGTGAGTGTATGTTCTTGGTATACTATGTGTGTAACATGAAGATGAAAAAGGAAAATGGAGTCTGTTTTTCTTCAGAAGAAAGAATCCCGCCCCAAAATGGAAAATTCCCCCTTTTATCCGCGGTCCCCCATTCCATTTTTGTTTTCTTCTTTCTTTTTTTATTATTATCCTAAATGGGTTCATATTATTAGTGGCTTTTGGAAAAATGAAGTGTCTTGTGGAAAAAACGAGTATGGCGTGTGAAAAAATGAGTATGGCGTGTGCTTTTATATGTATTCAATGAAAAATGAGGAGTGAGGTGGCATGGTGAGGTGTCAATTTGTTATAGATTTGGTTATTTTTTATCCTATTTTTGAAAATATTATGGAATAGGGTAGATCCAAAATATAGTGTTCAGTCCAATTATACAGTCCGAAAATAAAATAATGCAAAAAATAAAGTCTATTCTAACCTACACTAATCCTAACTATACTCCTGTGCTTTACTCGATGCCTCGGGCCTTGATCACGAACCTCCTTCCCGGTGAATAAATATATGAAACCTCAGGGCATTCCTCGGCCAAATGAATACACTTGAATCAAATGCGATAAACTAGAAAGAAAAATTCCCACGCACATTCAAATATTCAACCAAACACAAGTTCTAAATTTGCCTACCCGAACCTACATTTGTCTATCCATTTCAAAAACATTCACGCTTATTCCGAATTAAAAAAAATCAACAATAAACCAAAGTTCATCTATATTCACCTTTTTATCAATTTCTTGATTCCACCTTAATTCCTTTTTAATACTAAATTCCCACAATTCACAATCAATTTTTATTAACGAAATTAAACCACAACTCAACATCACTCAAATTTCATCACTGAATGCATAAACATTAATGAAATCAAATAATCATAATCGACACACACATAATCATAGCCAATTCAACCAATCAAAATAAAGAAAAGTTAATGGGTTAAAGAAATAGACCTCAATAGAATGTTTTCATCGATAATAAAAAAAGTCCGAAATCAAAATCCTCTAATGGGAACCCCAACAACGAGCAATCCAAACCCGAACAGATTTGAGAATCAATAAAAAACCTTAAAATGAAATCCAAACTCCGAATATTGACATGATTTAATCATGTAAACCCCTAAAGCACGATATCGGAAAATAAATCACGAACAAATGAGATTTAAATCCCCAAAATTTAATAGAGAACTAAAAAATCAGTCCAAATCTAAGCTTCGGTAAGCTACAAAGGGTGAAAAACTGACGGAACAAGTCAGTTTCTGGTGACTGTGTTATTTTTTCATCCAACTCTACCCAGAAATCGAAGGAAACTGATGAGATCTCAGGATTTTAGAACTGAAATGAGCAGACGAAGACCTGTAAACTAATCATCAGAAAAATTTAAGAAAAATGACAGATCTCACACCGATTTTGTTGTTTCTCGCTGGATCTCCATCGAACATGCCAGTTTCACTATTCTTTTGCCGAATCTTCGTCAATCGCCCTCCATTATCTCTTTGTTTCTTACAATGTGCGTGTGTACATGTGTTTTTTGGTGATTCGTGTATGGCATTTGCGACTGTGTGCGCAATTTTGTGTGAAAATCCGAGAGAAGTGAGTGTATGTTCTTGGTATACAGTGTGTGCAACATGAAAATGAAAAAGGAAAATAGAGTCTATTTTTCTTCAAAAGAAAGAACCCTGCCCCAAAATGGAAAATCCCCCATTTTATCCGTGGTCCCCCTTTCCATTTTTTTAATTATTATTCTAAGTGGGTGTATATTATTGGTGGCTTGTGGAAAATGAAGTGGCTTGTTAAAAAATGAGTATGGCGTGTGAAAAAATGAGTATGGTGTGTGCTTTTGTATGTATTCAATGAAAAATAATGAGTGAGGTGGCATGGTGAGTTGTCAATTTGTTATAGATTTGGTTAATTTTTTGTTTTATTTTTTAAAGCATTATGGAATAGGGTAGGGTACGTGATAAAATAAGATAAATGATAAAAATAAATATTTACGGGACAAAATAATGTGTCTACACCTCATCATCGAGCTAATGCCCGCGAAAATGATAACCAACCACCCCAGCCTGCTGACCCTCTGAATGAGAATGTATCCCATGCTGAATTCAGGGCTGCCTTTCAGGCATTGGCCCAAGCTGTGACTGCTAATATACAGGGAAACCATCAGGCGGTAGTCCCACTTTAGTAGAATGGGGACTTAGCATCAGCTAGAATCAGAGACTTCATGAGAATGAATCTGCCAGAGTTTTTTGGGTCAAAATCATGTAAGGACCCTCAGCTTTATTTAGATGAGGTGAAAAATATCACCCAGATTATGCATATTTCTGAAGAGGAGAGTGTAGAGTTGGCATCCTATAGATTGAAGGATATAGCGTATGATTGGGTAGTTATGTGGAAGAATGGTAGAGGTGAGAATGCAACTTTTATAAGTTGGCAAGTATTTCAGAATACATTTCTAGACAGGTTCTTTTTGCATGAGATGGGAGAAGCTAAGATAAAGGAGTTTGTGAATTTGAGGTAGGGCTCAATGACAGTGAAGGAGTAATGCCTTAAGTTCAACCAGTTCTCTAAGTATGCCTCTAATATGATGGTTGATCCTAGGAAAAGTATGAGTAAGTTCGTTACTGGAGTATCTGGTTCGGTAGTCAAGGAGTGTAGGACTGCCATACTTATTGGAGACATGAATCTTCCTAGATTGATGATTCATGCTCAGCAAATTGTGGCAGAGAAGTTGAAGGAAAGAGATAGGGGAAATAAGAAAGCTAGAACTGGGCAGTTTGAGTATGGTCAGACTAGGTTTGGAGGGGGAAATCATTTTCTATTTCAAAATAATTCATCTATGCCAGCACCATCTTCAGCTAGTTATCCTACTATTAAAGCTATACAAGAGCAGTGGGTTAAGTCTTCTATGTCCAGATCTCAGAATAGTGTGAGTGAAAGACCCAGTTATCCTCCATGTGCTAAGTGCTGTAAAAATCATCCTGGCAAATGTTTGATAGGATAGAAGGGTTGTTATGGTTATGGTAAGTTGGGTCATAGAATTAAAGAGTGTCCCCATGCTAAGCAGAGGAACAAAGATGCTCATCCCCAGACTCAGGCTACTAGTGCACTAGCTTCTCTAGGTCGTGCAATCCATTCTCAAGGCGCGTCATCCAGTATCGGTGGTGCTCAGCGCTAGAATAAGTTTTATGCTTTACTATCCCGTCAGGAGTAGGAGGATTCACCAGATGTTGTTACTGGTATGCTTCGTGTCTTTCATCTTGATGTTTATATTCTATTAGACCCTAGGTCGAATTTTACTTATGTGACCCCACTAGTTGTAATGAATTTTGAAATAAGTCCTAAAAAATTCCTTGAGCCCTTCTTGGTTTCAACCTCAATAGGTGAGTCAGTTGTTGCTAAACAGATCTATAGAATGTGTCCTATCACTGTCCATAATAAAATCATGTTAGCAGACCTAATAGAGTTCGATATAGTTGAATTTGATCTTATCCTTGGTAGATTGGATCCACTCTTATTATGCAACTATAGATTTTCGTACCTGAGTAGTGAAGTTTTAGTTTTCAGATGAGCCAGTTTTTGAGTGGGAAGGTAATTCAGTATCTCCCAAGAGTCATTTCATATCCTATCTTAAGGCCAGAAAGTTAATCTCCAAAAGGTGTATCTATCATCTAGTTTTAGTTAAGACACTAAGTTTGAGACTCCGACAGTTCAATCAGTTAGAGTAGTTAATGAGTTTCCTGATGTATTTCCTAAAGATTTACCAGGGGTACCTCCCGATAGGGAAATAGAATTTGGTATTGACCTTCTTCCAGATACTCAGCCTATCTTTATTCCTCTATACTGTATGGGTCCAGACGAGCTTAAAGAGTTAAAAGAGTAGCTTAAACATCTCTTAGATAAAGGTTTCATAAGGCCTAGTGTCTCTCCATGGGGCGCTCATGTCCTATTCGTGCGAAAGAAAGATGGTTCCTTCTAAATATGCATCGACTATCGTCAGCTGAATAAAGTTACAGTCAAAACAAATATTCTCTTATTAGAATTGATGACTTATTTGACTCGCTCCAAGGTCCAAGTTATTTCTCCAAGATAGACCTTAGATCCAGCTATCACCACCTTAAAGTAAGGGAATGTGATATTTTGAAGATAGCTTTCAGAACCTGTTATGGTCATTTTGAGTTTCTAGTCATGTCTTTCAGACTAACAAATTTCCCAGCAGACTTCATAGACCTGATGAATAGAGTGTTCAAACAGTATCTGGATATGTTTGTCAAAGTCTTTATTCGATGATATTCTTGTTTACTCTCGTAGTGAGAGTGATCATGCAGACCATCTTAGAATTTGTTGCAAACTCTTAGATATCACTAGTTATTTATCAAATTCAATAAGTGTTAATTTTAGTTGAGGTCATTAGCATTCCTCGATCATATTGTTTCCAGTGATGGTATTAGAGTTGATCCCCTAAAGACAGAAGTAGTAAGAAATTGGCCTAAACCTGTCTCTCCATCAGACATCGGAAGTTTCTTGGGTTTAGCTAGCTATTACAGATATTTTATTGAGGATTTTTCTTCTATTACATCCCCTATGTCTAGATTGACCTAGAAGAAAGTTAAGTTTCAGTGGTCAGATTCCTGCGAGAAGATTTTTCAGGAGTTGAAGACTCGACTCACTTCAGCCTAGTTTTAGCATTACCTGAGGGTATACATGGTTTCATTGTGTATTATGATGCCTCTAGAGTTGGTTTTGGTTGTGTGTTGATGCAAAGAGGTAAGGTCATAGCCTATGCCTTTAGATAGCATAAGCCTCATGAAAATAATTACCCTACCCATGATCTTGAATTAGTTGTTGTTGTGCTTGCTTTGAAAATTTGAAGGCACTATATTTATGGTGTGCTTATTGATGTGTTTACGAATCATAAAAGTTTGCAGTACGTGTTTAATCAGAGGGAGTTAAATCTTCGTCAGAGAAGGTGGTTGGAATTGTTGAAAGATTATGACATGAGTGTGTTGTATTATCCGGGGCCAATGTAGTAGCAGATGCCCTTAGTAGATTGTCTATGGTAGTGTTGCTCATATGGAGAATGATAAGAGAGAGTTAGTTCAGGAAGTTCATCGGTTAGCTAGATTGGGTCTTAGATTGGTTGACTCAGTGAAGGGAATGTTTGGGTTCAGAGTACTTCCGAATCTTCTCTAGTTTTAGAAGTGAAAGAGAAGCAAGATAAGGATTCTAGTTTGGTCAAACTGAAGGAGTCAGTTAAAGATCAAAAGGTTGAGGTTTTCTCCCAAGGGAAAGATGGTGTGTTGAGATACCAAAGTAGATTGTGTGTGCCATGTGTTGATGATTTGAGGCTACAAATTATGGTAGAAGTGTATAGTGCGTGTTACTTTGTTCATCCAGGAGCCACCAAGATGTACCGCGACTTGCAGGAAATTTATTGGTGGAGTGGTATGAAGAAAGATATAGCAGAATTTATAGCCAAGTGTGCAACTTATCAACAGGTTAAGGTAGAGCACCAAAAATATGGTAGCACTTTATGGGAGTTTAGTATCCCCACTTGGAAGTAGGAACACGCGAATATGGACTTTGTGACTAGATTACCCCATTCGCGTCGTCAGCATGATTCGATTTGGGTGATAGTAAAAAGATTGACTAAGTTAGCGCATTTCTTGCCAGTTCACACGTCCTACACAGCTAAAGATTATGCTAAGTTGTATATCAGAGACTTAGTCAGATTGCATGGACTTCCTTTATCCATCATCTTAGATAGGGGTATTCAGTTGTAAGACCCCGTAAAATATTTAGCTTAACTCAGTCCTTTAATCTTGTTAAGGGGTCCCAAATTTAGAAAATTTTGGCTAAGTATCAAGACTTAGAATCATTTTAGCCTTCCAAATTTGGAGGATTTTATTTCCAACCTTCTCGACCTTAGTTTGTTAATTTTTAAATTAATTCATGATCAGGGTCACTTATAGGTCATTTCAGGCGAGTTTCAGATTTTTCGAACTAGCGTAAAGGCGAGTTTAGATGCCCAAAATAGTGAAGGGTTGTGATAGCCCCTCGTCGCGAGGGCCATTCAACCCAAGTAAGGGTCGCTCCACGATGGCTATTTTACCCAAGTAAGGGTCGCATCACGATGTCTATTTGACCCAACCAGGGCTCACGGGCAGCCCTATTCAGCACTATTTTAATACGGGTTGTGGGGGGAAATGAGTCATTTTTCCCACCCTTATTCTGCTTTAACATGAAATTAATCAGCCTATAGGGCAAAATCTCATTCTTTACTCATAAAAACTCTCTCAAGAGAAATCCCTAGCCTCATCAAGTTTAAGAATTCAAGTCTCAAGAACTCACTTCGATCTTCTTGAAATTAGTAATCAAGGTAACTGAAGTGTTCACCCAAGGGCCCCTTTCACCCATGGAGTTCCAGAAACCCTTTTTAAAATCTTTGATCATGATTTCCATGTTGTGGGTTATTTGTATTCATGTTAATCTTATTGTGTGATTTCCAAGATGATGTCTTTAATGAATTTCATGAATCTGTATTAGCATGTGGGTTGAAATCTTTGAAATTGAAGTGATTAATGTAGCCATGATGTATTGAATTATTATCCATGCCCAAGTATAATATGATGTATCCCATGTGTTTGCCAAAATGCCTATGTGAATTGTTGGTGTATTTATGACATGATAGCATGCATCCCTATACATGTACAAGTTCATGATTTACAAGTGTTTGATGAAATGCCTTAGAAAGTGAATTATGAACATGTGGCCATTGTTGTGCCTTTAAGATTTATGTTACGTTTTACTATTTATGCTATCGAGTCTTAAGGGTATTTAATACTCAACAATTTAGATGTATACCTAAAGCCAGTGTCAGTTACAAAATAGCCTCAGTCAGGTCACGATCAGTGGTACTTTTAGTTAATATCAGAATTTAGCAAAACTCAGTAAACTGAGTACTAATCCAGTCCAGTTCAGTTCAGTTCAGTCAAACAAAAATATCAGTAACATTTCAATGTATCCTAGTACAGACTAGAAATCAACTCAGTGTTCATTCAGTTGGGAATAGGATTCAGCACCGAGTGAACTCAAAGATGGGGACTCACCTGCCAGTAGAGGGTGCTATCCTTAGGAGAAGTCCTTGTATTCCAGAACTACGTAGCCGCGTAGGTTGAGATATTTTCCTTCTAGATACTATGAGGGTTGATATATCTCATTTGAGTTTTCCTACCAGCGAGGGTTAACGGAAGAGCTTTCTGTCAGAGAGGGTCAACTCACAGCGTTTCCTTACCCATGGCACGGTATTGACACCTTTCCAACTAGGTTTACAGGTTGGACCCCAAATCCATTAGAGAAGGGGTATGTTGGTTAGATGGTTACCTCCCACAGTCTCAGTTTCAGTCTCAATCTCAGAATAGAACTCAGTTCAGTTCTACAGATTCAGGACTATCAGATACAGTCACTCAGCTAAGTAGGAACTCAGTTTAATTACACAACATCAGGACTGTCATATACAGTCATTCAGTTATCAGTAATTCAGTATCAACATACTTGGATAACTGTTAATTAGTATTCAGATTTAGTACTCTGTATTATCACAACCTCAGTTACTGTATACGAATTCATGCATGTACTCTTACTCAGTCATAATCATGTTATTCAGTTATTATTGTTCATGTATATGAACCCATGCATTTTAGCCTACCTCACTGAGCATACTAGTACATTCAAAGTACTGACGCATACCTTTCTTTTGCGCTATGATGTCTTATATCATAGGTTCAGACGCACGAGCTCCATAGTACCCTTAGCAATTCAGTTTCTCCGCAAACAGAGTAGTAGTGAGTCCTCATAGTTTGAGGACATGATTATTTTTAGAATTTCAGTTCATTTTCACTAGTCGAAGTTAGTTGGGGGCTTGTCCTATCAACTCCATAGTTCAGACAGTTAGAGGCTTTTTCAAACTAGAATATTTTTAGTCAGTTGTTCAGTTTTCTTTCAGTATTGATTTTAATTTTTGGGTATTGTGATACCTTATTCAACATTATTCAGTATTATTCATTATTGAACCTTGTGGCAAATTTCCACCTATTTGCATAATTACAGTATTATTACTCAATTATTGCAGCAGGTACCAGTCATGGGTTAGCTTGTGGTCCTTTGAGATTATAAGAACCATGTGGCATCCGAGGAACAGAATTGAGGCGTTACATCAGTTTACCTCTCAGTTTTGGAAGGCCTTTCAGAAAAGTCTTGGTACCCAAGTTCATTTTAGTTTAGCTTTTCATCTGTAGACAGATGGTCAGGCAGAAAGGACCATTCAAACTCTAGAAGATATGTTGAGGGCTTGTGTTATTGATTTCAAAGGCAGTTGGGCTAACCATTTGCTGTTGATTGAGTTCGCTTATAATAATAATTACTATGCTAGTATTCAGATGACTCCGTTTGAAACTTTTTATGGGCGAAGATATAGATCGCCAGTTGGTTGGTTTGAAGTGGGTGAGGCCTCTTTGATTGGGTCATACATGGTGTTTGAAGACATGGAGAAAGTTTAGTTTATTAGAGAAAGATTAAAAGCAGACCAGAGTCGTTAGAAATCTTATGCAGACATAAAAAGAAGAGATCATGAGTTTGAGGTTGATAACCTTGTGTATTTGAAAGTTTCACCCATAAAGCGGGTGAAGACATTTGGCACAAAGGGGAAGCTTAGTCCCCAATATGTAGGTCCCTTATGGATTTTAAACCATGTGGGAAAGCTAGCGTATGAGCTTGATCTACCCGCAGATTTGCCATCAGTTTATCTAGTGTTCCATGTGTCCTTGTTGAAGAAGTGCATGGACGATTCAGCTATTTTAGTTCCTCTATAAAGTACAAATATTTAGAATATCCGCTCATACAAAAGAGTTCCAGTAGAGATTCTTTAGCGTCAGATTCATAGACTAAGGAACAAAGAAGTTCCCTTGGTCAAAGTTCCATTGTGAAACCAGTCCGTTGAGGGTACTACTTGGGAAGTAGAAGCAAACATATGTACCAAGCATCCTCATCTCTTTTTCATGGACTCAAATTCATCCGAAGGTAATAGTCTTACTTCATTCAGTTCTTTGCCAGTCCCAGATTCATCCATATAGCTATTTTCATGTAAATTCATGCACTTGCAGATCAGTTCAGTAGCTCAATGTGTTTTAAATTCAGACATACAGTATATTTCAGTTGTGCATGATAGCTTTTAGCCTCAAAATCTATAGTATTTTTAGATTTACTAGCCACATTTGAGGATGAATATTTCCAAGGGGGAGATACTGTAATACCCCATACTTTTGCTAGCTCAATTTAGCCCCTAGAATGTAAAAAGCTAGCTTAAAAACTAGATAACATTTGTTACATGCATAATTGTCCAGATTTAAACCCTCCATTGTGTGGGACATTGAATTAGCTTTCCATCAATACAAAATTTGCCTAAATCCGATACTCGATTGATAAGTTATGACATTTTTAGTAAAATAGTGTGCCATTTAGGCAAGCACTGCATCGCGTTAAAGTCCCAGGTCCCAATATTCAATTTCTAGTGGCTCACCGCAATGGGGGCATGTCGAGATGATGGCCAAAATGGGACTCATCCCTTTTCCAAAGGCTCACTGCGATAGCCCCGCATCGCGGTGATGGCCAATTTCCCAGTCGTCCTTTTTCCAGTGAGCCACTGCGATAGTGGCACATCGCGGTGGCATGTAAAATTGAGAATTTCTCCCTTATTTTAGTTTTGATAAAATGTTTAAAAGGGCACTTTGGTCAATTTCCAAGCCCCCAATTCGTCAAAAACAAAGAATTAAGTCTATTCTAAGCACTTTATGCTTATTTTCATCCATTCTCTCTCAAAGAAAAACCCTAGAGCTTAAAAACTTACTCTCCAAGAAATCAATTTCCTCCATTGTTTCTCCAAGAAATCTCTAAATTAAGGGTTCCCAATTCAATATAATCTAGAGTCCATCTTCAAAAGCTCAAATAGGAATAAAAAATTCAAGTTTCTTCATCTAATCATCAATTAAGGTATGTGGGGTTTATGAACAAGGATCCTCTTTCATCCTTGTTCCCAAAACTAGCTTTTAACTACAAATTTACATGATTTTTCTATGATATTACATGAGATTTGAATTAGGGTTCATATCCAATGAGTTTTTGAGAGATTTTGAAGTTGAATTGCATGACTATTTTCATATTTTCATGCCTATTGCAGTAAATTTTGAATTTTGAATTGAATTATCATTATTCTCAATATCAAGCATGAACTTTATGATGTTTTGACATGAACTTGATGCATGGGTTATTAAGCCCAAGATTATATGTTGATATTTTTAGAAAGAAGATGCTTTAAGCATCCTGTGATCAGATTATTTATAGATTTTCAATAAAGCTTTGATATTTTGATCTTCAGTTAAGATTTGGAATCCACTTTATTTTATTACAGATTTCAGATATCAAAATAGTTTTATTCACAAATTGAATCAGATAAATGAATAATTGGTTTCGTAATAACCCTTATGCTGGCTTGTAAAATAGATTTCCAACAGAATAAGTGTAACGCCCCGAATCTGGTACCCGAAATGCTACACGATACCCATAACCCTGAACACCACAAGCTAACCAATGACTGATATCTGTAAACTGAGCACTGAATAATAGTAATAATATCGTAAATGCAGAAACATGAATTGAAAGGCCATAAGGTTCAATACTAGTACATAACTGAAAAATATGGTATAACAATACCAAAACAACTAAGATAATTGTCTGAACATACTGTAGTCTGAAAGCCTTTAAACTATCTGAATAAAGAGTTGATGGGATATGTCTCCAACGAACTCCAACTACTAAAATAAACTAAAAACTAAATAGTAATGTGATTATCATATCCTCAAAGGATGAGGACTCACTGCTAACTCTGATCGGTGAACTAGGATGCTACTAGTTCTCTGGAGCTCGTGCTTCTAAACTTATAGTATAAGACACCATAGCATAAATGCGTCAGTACTTCGAATGTACTGGTATGCAAGTGAGGTAGGCTGAATGCAATAGGTTCCTATGCATGAACAATGCTAACTAACTAACTAACATGAACGTGAGAATACATGAATGCATACGTAACTATAACTAAGACCATGATAGGACAGAATACTGAGTTCTGACTACTGAGTCTACTGACATTGACATCTGAGTCACTGATGAGTAGAAACTAATACTGTATTACTGAATACTGAGGTTCTGATACTATGTTACTAATACATGAATAACTGTGTCTAACAGTTCTGATTATGAAGAACTGGTCTGGTTGACTGTATCTGTCAGTCCTGGAGCTGAATACTAATAACATAAGTTCTGAGAACTAATATAACTGATAACATGAGTGAATATATCTGACAGTCCTGAATCTGAGGAACTAGCTGAGTTCCATATTGTATTTGAGTAACTGAATCTGAGATCAGTCCTATCTAGTGGGTGATCTCTATATCTAATGATACTGATACTAATTGACCATAGTTGAGATCAGTCATGTCTGGTGGGTGATCTCGAGGTCTATTTATAATAATAAGGATTGACTGTATCTGATAGTCCTAAATCTATACTACTGAGCTGAATTGACTGTATCTGACGGTCCTGATTCTATAACTGAAATTATGGGATGTATTCATCTAACCGACATACTCCATACTAAGATAACTGGGGTCCAACCTATAACCCCAGTTGGAAGGGTGTTAGTACCGCGCCACTGGTAAAGACAATTACTGTGGAGTCAGTCCTAATCTAGCGGGTGACCCCTGGGATCAGTCCTATACATTTAAATATGCTAACGGGTGATCCCTGAGTATGATAGTCCTATCTAATGGGTGACATCTATTACCTACGTTGGCTACGTAGTTCTGGAACTTAGGGATTTCTTCTAGAGATCTTATTCCTATCTAGCGGGTGAGTCCCCATCCCTAGGATCGCTCGGTGCTGAATCCTACTCCCATCTGAAAGACACTGAACTGATTAACTGAACTGAGATGATTAACTAAACTGAGCTAATTAACTAAACTGAGTTGATTCTAATGGTATTGTTTAGCGGAGCTAAACTGAATATACTGAGTTCTGAGGACTGACTGAGAATACTGAGTTACTGAGATTACTGAGTACTGAGATCACTGAGATTACTGAACTACCGAGATTACTGATATTTCTTAGATTTACTGAGTCACATGACTGACTAAGTTCTATGGATCATATCTTGACTGAGGAGATCGTGAAAACATGACAAGGCTCTAGGCACACAGCTAGATGTTTGGGTACAAGTACCCCTAGGACTCGATGAGAAGAAACTGACATAGCATGGCTTACTTGAACACATAACCAACAACACAATTCATAATTCATATATTGAAGTACTTCATCAAACATATGATATGTGTAAGCTTGTACATACATGACGATTTCATGATATCATACTAGTTGGGCATTGTTCCTTCATCTAGGCATTTAATCATACACATGATAGGCATAGCACATGTAGACAACATTATACAACAATCAAACATCATGATTCATATCTAATTTCATCATCCTAGGGTTTATTTATAGGTTCACATGAATATACATCTATACAAATCAATTCCATATAAAATTGATCACCCAACATGGATTTGAATTCAATTGATCATTCTCAACATAAACAAAACAAACCCAATAGGAAATTCATAAAGAAATCCATAAACTTAAACTTAGAAAAGAGATTCTTGGGCTTCATGGACGAAAGAAGTCCATGAATGAACACTACACATACCTTAGCTTGTGATTCTACGAAGATTGACGGAGAGATTCTTGAAATTTGACAGTAAATTCCCTTGGAATTGAACCTTCTATGAAAACCCTAGGGCTTGTTTCTTAAGAGTTTTTTAGAGTAATTGAGTATAAGTTGCTGAATTATGGTCAAATCTCCTATTATAAGGCTTATATAGGGTGGAAAATTGACCCTTTTAACCCTAGGACACGTATTTAATTTCTGAGAAAATTTCTCGATTTTCATCCTTAGCGCGACGCGCCACTATCGTGCCAAGTCACTGGAAAGTGACAAATGGGAAATTGCACAGTGGTGTGACGCAGAGCTATCGTGTTGCCACCTTCTCGGCTCAGGTGATACACTGTCTCACTAAAAAGGCTCTAACTCTTCACTCGGGTGTCGAATTTGGGCGAATTTGGTATCGATGGAAATCTTATTGAATTTTCCACATGAAAAAAAGTGAAAATCTTAAAAATATCACGTGTACAAAAGTGGATTCATCTTTCAAAGAAAGCTTCAAACATTCTTGGGAAAAATTTTCAAGCTATGAAAAGTATGGGTATTACAACAAGTATACAGATAAAAAGGGAGTAGTATTTAGCACCGAGCTGGAAGTGTGGGATTAGAGTGCCCTATCTTCAATAAAAATACGTAGCCAACGTAGGTACAAATTTAAATTATTCCTATTTTTATATGGATGACAGATATAGATGTGATCACTTAAATTAGGTTATACTCCTTGGCAAGAGTATGACACCTCTCCCTATCATGAAGTTTTCCCCTTAGGGGAACAAGACATTGGACTCTATGCTAGCTTACATGATTTATGTCGGTTAGAAGAACCTCCCTAAAGTTTTAAGCTTACCTCATAACAGAAAAGAATAACAGAAAAAACTTTTAGAAAATCTAAGTGTAAAGGCTCACTACTTTACTCAGATACTTCCTTACAGAAAAACATTAGTTGCAGATTTCAGATATAGAAGTAAGTCCTTTCTACAATTAGATAGCATAATTTACCGACAGAACACGAGTACAACTTTTAGAACTAAATGTTATGACTTACAACATTTACAAAGTATGATTTGTTATTCATGATTACAGATTTCAGTATTTCAGATATCATAGCTTATGTGAGCCATTTACATTTAGCATGCATTGTTTTACAAACTATGATGATGAATAATATTATGTTTTACGTATGAATTTCACCCCCATATACTCAGTACATCCTCAAAGTACTGATCCACATATACGTCTATGTGCTACATTGTCTCATAATGTAGGTTCAGGTGCTCAGTTTCAGCAGCGTGAGTGATTTTTGGCATCTTCATCTACATCCTGACAGTTGGTGAGTCCTCATAGTTCGGGGACTTAGTCATTAAGATTTTCAGCTTTCTAGTACAGATGATTTTAGTATTTTTCAGACATTTTGAGTCGACTGGGGGTTTGTCCTAGTGACTCTCTAGTTATTACTCGTAGAGGATTGTCAAACAGCTAGATTTGATTTAGATCTTCAGTATTGATTTATCAGGCTTTCAAAATTAGTGTTTTCAAATATTCTCAGTTAACTCAGATAGTTTTCTGTATTTAGTGTAATTTTATATCTATATTCCCTTATTTTAAGATTCAGACTTAGAAAAAGGAAGACATGGTTAGCTTAAGGCTACTCATAGTTTGGAGCATTGTATGATGTCTTGGAACCGGGTTTTGGGGTGTTACAGTTACCATTTATTTGAACAATAACAATGCTGAAGTTTTGGTTCTACCGAGCTCTAAATTTAAGCGATGGAAAGATGATCTTGAATTTGCTTTGGGCATGGCTGACATAGATCAAGCCTTGCATGAGGATGAGCCTCCAGCTCTCACTGATTCTAGTACAACTATTGAAAAAGAACTTTATCCTAAGTGGGAGATATTTAATAGTCTATGCATCCTTGCCTTTAAGAGGTCATTTATTGATCACCTTAAAAGTGGCTTGCCTGAAACTACCAATTCCAAAAAGTTTCTTACCCAAGTGGAAGAAAGATATATTGTATCGAATAAGGCTGAGACTGTAGATCTAATGAATGAACTTGCAAGGATAAGGTATGACTTTACTGGGGTTGTTAGAGATTACATACTTAAGTTGGTCCACATTCAGTCCAAACTGAAAACTCTTGAAATAACTCTTTCTGAAACTTACATTGCTCACTATGCTCTTAACTCTTTGCCTGTTAATTTTAGTTAAATGAAAACTGCTTATAATACTAAGGATGAATCTTGGTCAATTAATGATCTCATCTCAAAATGTGTTGTTTGGAGAGGAAAAAAAGAATTAAAAGGGAGAAGGGTGAGGTTGCCATATTATCTTCTCATGATTCCAAAGCAAGCTCTTGCAAGGGACCTAGGAAGTTTGAAAGATATAATAATCATACTTTTAAGGAGTAAAAAAAAGGTAATCATCTAGATCTTGTTTGTTTTGAGTCATACTTTGTAGATGTCTCCATTAATTCTTGATGGTTTGATAGTGGAGCTACTGTACATGTTGCCATTTCCTTGCAGGGGTTCAAAAACAAAAGGAACCCAAGGAAGGTGGAGTCAAAAATTAGAGTTTCCATAGATGCAAGTTGAAGTAGAGTTCATAGAAACTGTAGTTTTAGACTTAGAAACTGGTTATAAGCTTGTTCTTGAAAACACTCTTTATGTCCCGTCTTTTATATGAAATTTGATTTCTATTCTAGTTTTACACAGTTTTGGTTACGATTTTAATTCTCTTAATGAAAAAGTTAATTTGCTTCTGAACTCCCGAGTTGTTGGTCATGGAATCCTATCTGATGGTTTGTCCAAAATTTTCTTAACTTATGATTTTGAATACAACTCTTTTAATTCTGAAATTGTTGGGTCTAAATGATTAATTTTTAAAAAAAAATTAGGCATCTTGTGGCATAGGCATTTAGATCATATCTCTAAAGATAGAGTTGATAGATTGATTAAGTCTAACATTTTACCTCCTCTTGATTTTGGGGACATAAGAACATATATTGATTGCATGAGAGGAATGATGACTTAAGAAAAAAGAATGCTTCTGATAGTTCTGGTTTGTTGGAAATCATTCATACAGACATAAGTGATCTGTATTCTACTAAGTTATATTATCATCTTTATTGATGACTTTTCTTGATATGGTTATGTTTTTCTTATTAAAGAAAAATCAGATTCTCTTGAAATGTTTAAAGTATTTAAAACTAAAGTAGAGAAACAACTGAAAAAAGGTCATTAAGATAGTGAGGTCTGATCATGGGGGTGAGTACTATGGTGGATACACTGAGACTGGATAACATATGGGATCCTTTGTCAAATATCTACAATATTGTGGCATCTAAGGATTCTTTTTTGGATCATTATGGTATTGGTAGCCCATTTTGATCTAGATCTACATCAGATGGATGTAAAGGCAACTTTTTTTTAATGGTGATCTTAATGAAGAGGTTTACATGCAACAACCCAAAGTTTTTTTTGGTAAAGGAATTGAGCATCTTGTGTGTAAGTTGAAGAAATCTATCTATGGCTTGAAGCAAGTTTCTCGCTTCTCGTTTCTCAATAGTGGTACTTGAAATTCGAGGAAATTATCACTTCTATGAGGTTTGTGGAGAACAAGATTGATCATGGCATCTATCTCATGATCAGCGGGAGTAAGTTCACCATTCACACTTTAATATTATTTTATTATATTAAGGCTTTTTGCCTTATGTGTTGGCTATTTCTCATTGATAAGATCATATTGTTATTTTATTGGATCTTTCTTTTGGAGACATATATGGTATATTATTCTGCCTTATGGATTTTGCTAGTTGTTGCACTATGTACTAATTTGCATATGTTGAACCTTAAAAATCAAGATTTTCTGGTGAGGCATATGTTGTTTTAGTGCTTACATATGTTGTAATAGAAAATTGTGGTGAGGATTTTTCTATGGTACGCATGTTGATTTTAAGTGTACATATTGATATGAAAAATCGTTTGAAGGACTAACAATGAAATAGCCTCAATTTGGAGTCCATGGTGGCTATTTCTTGCTACACTACCACATCATTTGGTTTATGTCTACAAAAATTCAGTGTTAGTAATTGTGGACTGGTCTTATATCGTTGGTTGATGCAAGTATTGCTGCAGTTCAATAGTGATGTTTTGCGTGACTGAACTATGATGGAGATGGCGTTCCACCTCTAAATGTTTATGGCCACTGTCTATTCAGCCCAAGAGTTATTTTTATAAAAATAAATTTTCTAAAACTTTTCTTTAAAAGTTAATGTTGTCCAAGTGGAAGAATGTTAGAATTATTTATTTTATGTGGACTTAACATTAAATTTTTATTACATTAAAGTAAAACAGGCTGATGTTATTAGTTGGAGGACAAGACACAGGCCGTGTATTCATGCAGATTCCATATGAGCCTATATCAATTTCTTGTTATTGGTGTGGGCTGGCAATAGTGTAGACCTGTAGTAGACATATGAGCTCATAATGGGGGGTGCACTAGGTTAAGACTTTTAAGCCTACAAATATAAAGCTAGGTCCTCTCTCCTGAATTTAACATAAGACGTATTCTCATAAGCTGTCAACCGTCACAAGCAAAGGAAAGGAAGACTCAGCCTAGTTCATCTTCGGTTACATGTTGCTATGGCGGTTCGTCTTCGGTTACGTGTTGTAATGGCAGACAAAGGTACGCACCTTTCCACTCGCATATTTGTTGCTTTATAGGTGTTCTTGATTTATGTGAACCTGTGGTGTGTTTCTCTATAAATCTAACATTTATCTATTATAGAACTACATATTGATATTGTCTGTATGACTATTTGCTTATGTTACACATCCAATCTGTGTGTTGATCTTGAAAATAGATCCGTAAATGTTTGTAATGAATTTTTCATATGCACATTAAGGGTGTCAAACAGCCCGGCCCGGCCCGCTTAGTCAATCCGACCCGATTTGACCTGGCCCGATCAACCCACGGGCTGTAGGGTATCGGGTATCGGGTATCGGGCTGGGTTATTTTTATTTTAGGCCCGAACCAAACCCGGTCCGAGCCCACCGATTAACCTGTCTGATTTAAAAAAAATTACAATTGGACCGTTGGCCCAACTGCAATATAGTCGTTTTTGGGTCCAAAGGCTACTTTGGCCATTTTTATTAAAAAAAAAATTATTAAAATATTTTTTTAAACACAAAAAAATTCCTATAAATACCCTACACTTTCAAATCATTTTCCACACAATTTTTCATTCTCTCAAATCTTAATTCTCAAATATTCTATATATTTAATTTCCTAAAGTGCTCACTTTAATTTTTAATTTTGCGATTATAAATTGCAAGAGGAAATTTCTAAAGTCGTAACCTTCGAATACCTCTAAATGTGGTATTGTCATTCCATCTCTTGCGTTTAATTTTAATTTGTGTATTAATTGTTGAATATTTAATTTTATTATATTTGTGTATTTTAAATTTTTTTAGTTCAATTTATATTATGGATAAATTAAGAAACTTCGTCACTGAAGGTGTTACAAAAATTTGTTCTGAAAGTGGTAGTGGTAGTAAAAAGCAAATTACTAGCGGTAGAGGTACTTCAAGTAGTAGATATACCCATGTGCCTCCGCCTCCGGTACCACTTAGTCAACCTTTTGAGGAAGAAATAGGTGTAGGTGCCCACAATATAGATTATGTAGAAGCTCAGAAAAATTACGGTATAGAAGAAAAAAATAAAGTAGATGGGGTTAATTTAGACTAAGATGATGAAAATATTGGTGAGACACCCGCAGTAGGAAATGCTAACGTTAGATCTGAATCGGTTAATCTCCCTTCCCGTCCTCCCCGTGCCCCAAGAGCTCGTAAACCAACTAGTATTGCATGGCAATTTTTTGACCATATATCACATATTGAGGTGCAATGCAATATTTGTCAACAAATATATAAGCATAAAAAATGAGGCAAGCAAGGGAGTACGAGTACATTAATGAGACATATAAGTGATAATCAGGAAAGAGAGTTAATATTACACGAGGTGGTGCGGATGTTGGTGGGCCAATGCAAACTAGAATGGATCCAGCAATCGATCAGGTAATAATAAGTATAATAAATTGAGGGGCTGGAAAGAAATATCTAAAATGGTAGTTGTGGGTTGTTTGTCTTTTAGTTTTCCTTCTTCTAATGTCTTTATTCATTATATTCAATCAATTTATAATATTATGTATAATGGTATTCCTAGAAGGACTTGTTGGGCTGATATTTTTAGAATTCATTCACAATATTATTTTTATTTATCAACATTGTTAAAAGATATTCAATGTAGAATGTCCCTAACTTCTGATCTTGGTCGTGCTATAAATAAAAATGATTATTTAATCATTACTTGTCACTACATAGATAGTAATTTTATTATACAAAAATGTATTCTTGCTTTTTTATATGATGAAGATCGTAAACATACTGGAGATTTTATTGCTGATTCGATTGTTAAAGTTGCAGAATTTTACGGTATTAAAAATAAAATCTTATGTATTGCTTTTGTTAATGCTTCTAAAAACAAGACTGTTATAACAAAGAAGTAGCATAGTGTATAAGACTGTCAGTGCTTATTATCTTACTGGTAATATTTTGGCATAGATAGTCGATATTTTTGGTTTGCTCAAAGAATATAAAATAAAGAAGATTACAAAGAAGTTGTTGGTGCCATATTTGCTAAATTTAAAAAATATTTTTTTCTGATTCCCCATATTTACTTGGTTGGTGTTATGCTAAATCCGTACATG